>NC_041389.1:473514898-473613465 GCF_002162155.2 Triticum dicoccoides
CGAGCCGCCGCCGCGCCCTACCCGAGCCGCCGCCGCCGTCTTCCGCGCCGCCGCCGCCGCCGCCATCTCGCCGAGCCCCGCCGCCCCTCATCGAGCCCCGCCGGAGCCGGACGACCTCGCCGAAGGTAGCCACCCCGCCGCCGTTTTTTTTCCGAATAAAACCCCCTTCAGTTTTTTTTGAGAAAAAACCCTAGTTCGTTTTTTTATAGATCAGTTTTATTCTTCGGTTTATTTTCTTAGCGAGCGTTCGCTCGTTCGTTTGTTTTAATGAATGTGTTCTTCGTTTAGTTTCTGCTAATGAACGTTCGTTCGTTTAGCTGTTCGTCGTTTTTCTTTTTATCGGATTTATTCCGCGATTATTTTGATCGCAATTTCTGATCCGATGTTCGAACCTGTTTATCTTTTCGCTCGTTTATCGAAATCAGGCGATTCAAGCGCCTGGAGTTTCATCTCGAAACCCTCTTTCCGATTAATCAACTCAAACAAGTTTTTATCTTTGTAAAATTTGACCCTAGTTCAGATTAGTAAACCGATCTTATTTCTTCCGCCGTTTGAGTTTCGTTGCTCCGTTTGATTTGATTCTTTTTGCAAACCGGAGTTCTTAAGTTTAACTCTCTGGTCAAACTCTTTTATTTGGAGTTCTACTTGTGCAACTTTGCTTGTTGCTTATGTATGTTATTGTTTGTTTGCGATAGAATTCCTGGAGTGCGAAGCGTGTTACTACGAGTCTCTAGGATTCACGGATCGTCAGCAAGGCAAGTAACACATTGATCATACTCTTTCCATACCCAGTTTTTATGCATTAGTTTCAATCCTCAAACATTGCATGACTAGGATGCCTTTAACATGTGGGTATCGGGAAGTAGTTGCTGAGGTAGAACCTATTGCCCTGTTTATTATCAAACCCTTGGGAGTTACTTCTACGCGTTGCTTATATTGCCATGCTATGCTCGTAGACGTGGATTGGGTTTGAGTGATTTCCATATCAGATGTGAGATTTTTAATTAATGGTTTACTTAAGGTGGCAACTTAAATACACATCTGGGTGGATTGAGGCACCTGGGGTATCCAGTGATTGCCTCTTTTTTTGGAAATCCCGGGGTTACCGTGTGATCTTCCTATGGACCCCACCCAGGCTCAAAGGGAACTGAGTTTATTCATGCTAGAAACTTCTGTGTGCACCCACAAGCTATTATGGGCTCTAGCATGGTTGAGTAAGTTATGTGAAGCTCTTCAAGAGGTGGATCAGCAGGTAGTGGGTTTTGTAGGTTTGGTATGGTCTACCCGGAGTAGAGAGTAATGTTTCTGAAAGACTGTGTCTCGGTCATCCGTTTCTCAAACATCATGTAGTGTGAGAAATCAAACGGAGGCGATCGAGTCTTGTGGGGAAAAGTGCGCAAACCTCTGCAGAGTGTACAATCTAATCATGGTTAGCCGTGTCCCCGGTTATGGACAATTCTGAGTATCTAGTACTTGAGTATTCACATGTATCTCAACACTCTTAATTAATATTGCTGGGTTGTTAATTATATTAATTGGGATCATTTGAGTTGGGGTTACCTTCTCAAATGATGTTTCAACCACCATGATAGTTAAATTAAAATTATATTCCTTTGTTTAGGGAAAATTTGGCTTTTCGCAAAAACATGTAACCATAGAGCTTTCCACTAGCCAAATATGCATGTAGTGGTAGCATTACTCTGTTATTGCTCTTTTGTGTTACATTGCCAGCATATTCCATGTGCTGACCCGTTCTCGGGCTGCAACGTATTATGTTGCAGACTTTTCAGACGAGGAGTAAGGTTCGATAGGTCTTTGCCGTGCAGCTCAGCTATGCCGTTGGAGTTGATGGACTCACTTTATCTTCCAAGCCTTCCGCTGTTATCGCATTAGATGGCCTTAAGCCATATTACTGTAATAAGTTCTCTTTTGAGACATTCGATGTAATAAGTGTGTGATTGCTACTCTGCTATAAATCCTTCGAGTATTGTGTGTGTCAGCATTACCACTCCAGGGATGACACGGAAGCACAGAGACTTGACCATCTGAGGTCGGGTCGCTACATGATGTGTGGAGTAATAGTAGTAGATGCAGGCAGGAGTCGGTGTACTAATCTTGGACGTGATGCCTATATACATGATCATTGCCTTGGATATCGTCATAATTATTTGCTCTTCTATCAACTGCCCAACAGTAATTTGTTTACCCACCGTATGCTATTTTCTCGATAGAAGCCACTAGTGAAATCTATGGCCCCCGGGTCTATTTTCTATCATATTGTTTTTAGATCTATTATTCCAAAAACCCAAAAATACCTCGCTGCACTTTTTCTTTCTTTATTTTATTTTGTGTTTTCACTAGATCTATTTATCCAATCTCATATATTTTAATATATCTCAATACCGAGGAGGGATTGACAACCCCTCTTATGCGTTGGGTTGCAAGTATTTGTTATTTGTGTGCAGGTGCTATTTACATAGTGTTTCTTGGTTCTCCTACTAGATTGATAACCTTGGTTTCATAACTGAGGGAAATACTTACCGTTGCTATGATGCATTATCTCTCCTCTTCCGGGAAATACCAACACAGATACAAGCAATCAGGTCCCGGGTTAGTTTGGCGCGCCTCACCCCGTCAGTCCTATGTTGTACTTGAGTTGACTCTCCCCACTTGCTGCTTGCTGATCGCAGTGTTCAAAAATGACACGAAGCTGGATATGAGTAGATTTTGTTGGTCGAAAACGTCTTTCATTCACAATGAAATTAGAATGGTCTCGCTTGATGCGTCATTTTAGAATGTGTATTTTCGTATTAATTGTTCTTAAAAGTTATCAACTCAAAGCTCGACCGTCAAAAGGATGCTACAATGTTCGAAATTATCAACTTAACATGCCCCCTTACTTCCTTCGTGACCTCCACTACTTCATCTATCGAAATGCAGATATCGTTTTTCTAGCATTAAACCTGCTCATGATCCTTAGGCTATAGAGCATGGAGCAAACAGAGAGATGAAAGGATCACCTTCTCCTGCTTACTTGAGCGGAATCTATTCACATATAGAATAGCTGAAGTGTTACTTAACTTCACTTAGTAGTTGAAACTCGGAGAGACAGAGAGAGTCCTCTCTCATACTTGCCAATTCCAAGGTTGATCAGCAAGAGAATTGGCAGGAACCAACCTTAGTTGCCCCTCGGTAGAGTGAGTCTACATAGCGAACTGGCAGGATGCAAAGATTGATTGATTAATATGCATATCGAGGGTTGATGGTTGACCGCCGCCCCCTTGTCCTACCTTGGCCAAGGAGGCAAAGGGGATTGCTATCGTCACCCTTTCTCCCGGTGTATGTGAAAGAGAAAAAGTGACGCGCATTTTGGATTTTCGGTTTGTAGTTGGTTGGGCCAAAGAACGAGAGTCAGCTTCCTTAAGTTTGTTCTTCATCACTAGCTTAGTGGTAGAGCGGTCGGCTGTTAGCTGACTGGTCATAGGTTCGAATCCTACTTGGGGGGATTTTATTCACTCAGAATTCGAATTGATAGTTATAGCTTTTCTGACTAGCGACCCCTATCCTTCTCCATTAATTTTCTAAATACGTAGCAGAATCGTCAAACGGAACACCAAATGTGGGAAGTTGATTGTAGGATTTCTATTCCTCACTTTTGTATCGGTGAACTTGGTCCGTTCAATGAAAAGGGATAAGAAGGATCCACTGGGAATGAATGGGAAGACTGGGTTTGTATTTTCATTAGCCAGAAGGAATTAGTCTCCACTAGCGTAATTCCAAGAACGAACAAGAAAAGTCGTCTTTAGGTAGGAGGATGGATTGATGTGGTCCAATGGCTAAAGCTCCGCAAGCTTCTTGTAGACTAGCAGTCTCCGAGAGGAACCTTAACCCCCCGGGTTAGGCCGGGTGGGATGGTAGACTTTTTTTCCGCCACAAGTGGGAACTCAGTCCTTGGTAAGACACAAGGGGGGGAAGGAAGATCTTCACTCATTCATTAAGTAAGTGCATGCGGTGAGATGCACAACAAACGAATGGGGTGGAGGGAGACCGAAGAGGGAACAATTGTCTTGAATGCTACGCTGGGATTAGCAGCTTCTAGTGTTTTCACAATGAGTCGGGCAGGAAGAGGAAGATCGGGCGGTCAAGATGTGAATCGACAGTTACGAAAGGGGGAAATAGCTCAGTTGGTTAGAGTGTCGTTCTGTCACGCCAGATCATATAGCAAGCTTTCTGTAATATCTTTCCCTAATAATAAAGCATGGAGTGCTTCTGCTCATCAGTCATAAGATCTGCCCCCGAAGTTGCTATAAATTACCCACTATGCCACCCATAAGTGAAGAAAAACGATCTGTTTTCTAATTCAAAACTGCCGCCAGGTTTACTTCTTATACACATGATACACCCATGTAGAAGTAGGACATGAGCAGCCCGATGAATAAGAGCATCCCCACTCGTTCGGCCCCCCAGCGCATAGGCCGGCGCTATTTCGGGCGGTCACCTGGTGATTTTTAGGCTCTGGGGGCGATCAAGGACCCAGCCACGCCCCCCAGGTGCCGGCCCCAAGGCGCCGCATATTAAAACTTGGTCCGTTCCCACTCCAAAAAACGTCACAATCCGGCGATCGACACAATAGTTCGGCGATCATCACCTTGCCATAGTTTGGCGATCAAATAAAAAGTCCGGCGCACAAAAGAAAGTACATGCAGGGAATGCGTCAAACAACGGTGCGGCCTCCAGCGTTTGAGGAGTCGGCGCCGGCGTGCGCGAGCTGGGCGTCGTCGGCGTGCGCGAGCTGGGCGTCGTCGGCGCGACTTCTCTACTGTTGGGCTTCGCGGAGGCATCATCACTCGGGCTTGGCTGCGGCGTTGGCGTTGGCACAGGAGTTGGCGCCGGTGTTGCCAGTATCTGGTTCAGGATGAGGCCGCGCTCCACCAGGTACCATGCCTTGAGCTTCTCGTCACCGCTCTGGAGCATGTCCGCGCTACCCATTAGGAAAGCCAGGTCGGTGTTCCTCTTCTTCGCGACGGTGTTGAACCGGAGCAAGTCAACGTTGGTCCGGAGAAAGTCGAGCTTGATGGCGCTGTTCATCATCAATGCCGGCCACCGTGCCTTAGTTTTCTCTTCCCGCGGGGAGGCCCGGGTCTTGGCGTCAGCGAGGCAATGCTCGATGGACTCTTGCACACGTGCGGCAGCCGACTCGGCGTGTTTCGCCTTCTTGGCCCCTTTGTTGCCGTTTGGGCGCCCGTCGGCCGCGCCCGGTGTTGGCGCGTCCGGCTTGTACGTCTCCTTGGCCGTCGCGAGGGTGCGCCGGACATCCGTCCACTTCTCGCACTTGTCGATCCGCTTGAAGACGTGGATGTACTTGAACTCTTGGTCGCTGTTGTCGTCGCGAAGCATGGCGAACATCCGCAGCAGCTGCGCCAAGGAACATCAGTCGGCGGGTGCATCACGAGTGCGCACACGGCAAAAAGAAATAGGGAGAAGCCAGTGTGTTCTGCCTGATCCTCGACGTTGGCGCCGCTATCCGGGCGAGCCGTGATCTCCTCGACGATCCCATGCCATTTTTTCATGCCGTTTGGATGAGCCCCCAATGTTTCTCCATCGCCTTCGCCCCGCGCTGCATGTAGACGCCTTTGAAGTAGGAGTCGATGAGCTTGCGCTCGTCGAACTCGGCCTTGGTGCGGTCCGAATACGTGTCGACACGCTGGTTCGTGCCGGTGATCGGGTCGAGGCAGACGACTTTCCACGCTTCGGTGACGCACTCATCCTCCTTGGACGCCCACTTGATGCACGGCTCGCCCGTCCTGGCTGCCCATTTCTTCTTCTTATTGCCTTTCCTCGCCGGAGCAGGCGTCGGCTCCTCCTCCTCCTCCTCCTCCGGCTCTTCCTCGCTGTAGTCGAGCTCGCCGTCCATGCCGCCGTTGAGATCAATTGTGTCGTCTTGGGCACTGCACCCAGGGGAGGCGGCGCCGGCAGCCGAGCCGGCTGTTGAAAGATTGTGGATGTCGCCTAGAGGGGGGGGGGTGAATAGGCGCTTTAAAATAATTACGGTTTAGGCTTGAACAAATGCAGAATAAACCTAGCGGTTAATTTGTCAAGCACAAAACCTACAACAACTAGGCTCACCTATGTGCACCAACAACTTATGCTAAGCAAGATAAACAACAAAGAGATAGCAAGATATATGACAAGGAACAATATGGCTATCACAAAGTAAAGTGCATAAGTAAAGGGCTCGGGTAAGAGATAACCGAGGCACGCAGAGACAACGATGTATCCCGAAGTTCACACCCTTGTGGATGCTAATCTCCGTTTGGAGCGGTGTGGAGGCACGATGCTCCCCAAGAAGCCACTAGGGCCACCGTAATCTCCTCACGCCCTTGCACAATGCAAGATGTCGTGATTCCGCTAAGGGACCCTTGAGGGCGGTTACCGAACCCGTACAAATGGCAACCCTTGGGGGCGGTCACCGAACCCGTAAACTTTTGGCAACCCTTGGGGCGGTCACCGGTACCCGTCAAATTGCTTGGAGCGATCTCCACAACCTAATTGGAGACCCCGACGCTTGCCCGGAGCTTTACACCACAAAGATTGACCTCCGAACAACACCAACCATCTAGGGCGCCAAGGCACCCAAGAGGAACAAGCTCTAGGGTGCCCAAACACCCAAGAGTAACAAGATCAAGGGTACCAAGCACCCAAGAGTAATAAGCTTCTCAACTTGTAACTTCCACGTATCACGTGGAGAACTCAAACCGATGCACCAAATACAATGGCAAGGGCACACTAAGTGCCCAAGTCCTTCTCTCTCAAATCCCACCGAAGCAACTAATGCTAGGGAGGAAGATGAGAGGAAGAACAAGAAGGAGAACACCAAGAACTCCAAGATCTAGATCCAATGGGTTCCCATCACATAGAGGAGAAAGTTATTGGTGGAAATGTGGACCTAGATCTCCTCTCTCTTTTCCCTCAAAAACTAGCAAGAATCCATGGAGGGAGTGAGAGTTAGCAAGCTCGAAGAAGGTCAACAATGGGGGAAGAACACGAGCTCAAGAGATAAGACTCAATGGGGAAGAAGACCCCCTTTTATAGGTGGGGAGAAATCCAACCGTTATCCCCTCACTCAGCCCGCACGACGCGGTACTACAGCACCGAGCTGCAGTACTACTGTGGTTGGCTGCAGTACTACCGCTGCTGGTTGCGGTACTACCGCTTGTGCGACACTGTCCATATGAAGGCCTGTTGCACGCTCCTACGGTACTACCATAAGGCAGGCAACACTAGGCGCAGAGAAAGCACGGAAGTAAAAAATTACTTCTGTACCTACTTCCGCCGAGGGAGGACCTGCGCAAAAATCCGGCACGGTACTACCGCACACGTGGAGCGGTACTACCGCAAGGGCCTGCGGTACTACCGCTCTGGAGAGCAGTCCTACTGCATGCCCCAGATCAGCAACACTAGGAGTCCTTCATTTTGCAGAGAAGACAACAGAGGGATACAATAAAACAAGAACTGCCATAACTTCTGCAAATGAGCTCCGAATTGAGCAAACTCAAGCTTGTTGGATACAAGATAATGAGTAGCATCAAAATAGCGACAGAGAAGAACCGGCAGAACCTCCAACATCGAAAACGTCATATAAGATGCATGTGAACTTTGTTTTCGATGACCTCGAGCTTGTCATCAAGATGACCATAAGCTCCAAATCTCACAAAGAGAACCAAACAAGAACCAAAAAAGATGATGCAAGGATGCAGTGGTTTGAGCTCTCTACGAACAATACGATCAAGCTACTCATTGAGAGCCCCCCTTGATAGTACGACAATCAATCCTATAATCCGGTCTCCCAACTACCACCCTGAGACCGGTAAAATAGAAAACCTATCAAGGGCAAACCTTTGCCTTGCACATGGTCCACTTGAGCTAGATGATGACGATCTTGACTCCCTCAAGTTGGACCATCTTTCTTGATTGCATTGGCTCGATGAAGACTAGATGATTTCTCCCCCGTAGTCCACTATGGGTGAGCCACTCTTCGGCTCATCTTCACAAGTCCATTGTCACCACAATGGACGGCAAGCTTCAATCACTTGATCTCTTCGTGATGCATCACTTGAACTTGCACACCGCATCCTAACCCCACAAAGAACTCTCACGAAGACCATGGGTTAGTACACAAAGAGTAATTGACAATGCTTACCATACCATGGGATCACTCGATCCCTTTCAGTACATCATCTATGCTTTGTGTGTTGATCAACTTGATTCACTCTTTGACTTAGTCTTGATCAACCTCTCGCAAGACCAATCTTTTAGGTAATTCCTTGAAAAGCACCTTGGTCGACACAAACTCTCCTTGAAACCAACACATGTACTCCAAGAAAAGCCTATGGACAAAGCCCTCAAATATAACTCAAGGCAACCATTAGTCCATAGAGATTGTCATCAATTACCAAACCCAAACATGGGGGCACCGCATGTTCTTTCAGCTGTGATACGTCTCCAACGTATCTATAATTTTTGACTGTTCCATGCTATTATATTATCTGTTTTCGATGTTTAATGGGCTTTAATATACTCCTTTATATTATTTTTGGGACTAACCTATTAACCGGAGGCCCAATGTCAGTTTTTTTTGCCTATTTTAGAGTTTTGCAGAAAAGGAATACCAAACGGAATGAAACCTTCGCGATGATCTTTCTTGGACTGAAAGCAAACCAGAAGACTTGGAGTTGAAGTCAGAGACGTAACAAGGCGTCCACGAGGCAGGAGGGCACGCCCCCCACCCTCATGGGCCCCTTGTAGCTCCACCGACCTAGTTCTTTCACCTATATATACTCTTATACCCTAAAAACATCAGGGAGAGCCACAAAACCACTTTTCCACCGCCGCAACCTTCTGAACCTGTGAGATCCCATCTTGGGGCCTTTTCCGGCAATCTGCCGAAGGGGGAATCAATCATGCAAGGCTTCTACATCAACACCATTGCCTCTTCGATGAAGCGTGAGTAGTTTACCATAGACCTTTGGGTCCATAGTTATTAGCTAGATGGCTTCTTCTCTCTCTCTGATTCTTAATACAAAGTTCTCCTCGATGTTCTTGGAGATCTATTCGATGTAATACTCTTTTGCGGTGTGTTTGCCGAGATCCGATGAATTGTGGATTTATGAACAAGATTATCTATGAATATTATTTGGTTCTTCTCTGAATTCTTATATGCATGATTTGATATCTTTGCAAGTCTCTTCGAATTATCGGTTTAGTTTGGCCTACTAGATTGATCTTTCTTGCCATGGGAGAAGTGCTTAGCTTTGGGTTCAATTGTCAGGACCCTGATCCTAAGTCACACCGATCTAGCATGTAACACACCATATCACTTTGCGGCCTCACGCACGGTATTCCCACGGGTGCCACCTTACCTGGCCCGGGACCGTTTGCGCCTTTTGGCTCACGTATATGATAGTGCCGCTAGCATCCATATGACAAAGAACCCAGGCTGACATGGCTAGTCGTGAACCCAAAGTGGCACTAACTTACAAGGACAGGCATACATGACCCAACAACGAACGTGTCGGTCATCAGCGAGTGAATCCAGGCTGTAGCACTGGGCTAGCAGGACTCCGGTGAACCGGGCTGTAGCGGGCTAACAGGACTCCGGAATTCATCGCGTGACATTTCCCCGAAGGGTCAGACACAGGAACGAAGAAGGACACATGCCGGCCAGCCTAAGTGTTCCGGAGCAGTAGCAAGCTACCATGGCTCAGTGGAAACACTAGGAGACATTTCCCGGTAAGAGAGGCTACTAAGGATAAACAACTAGATAGTCAGATCCCACACATATCAAGCATTTCAATAACATTCACACAATATGCTCGATATGTGCAAATACAACATGGCATCACAACATGACTCTACAACTCAAGTATTTTATTCAATAGGCTCCGAGGAGCGAGATATTACAATCATGGGTCTCATGACCCAACATTCAGAGCAAACAAGTCAAGCACAAGCGGAAGCTTAACATGTCTGAGTATAGACATCTACAAATGAAAAAGGCTGAGAAGCCTGACTATCTACCAGATCCTGCCGAGGGCACAAGATCGTAGCTGAGGTAACAAGCTAAACGTCGAAGTCCACGCAGTACTACTAGCGAGACTGAAGTCTCTCTGCAAAAACATAAATTAAGCAACGTGAGTACAAATGTATCCAGCAAGACTTACATCAGAACTAACTACATATGCATCATTATCAATAAAGGGGATGGTGGGGTTTAACTGCAGCAAGCCAGCTTTGACTCGGTGGCTATCCTGAACTATGATTGCAAGTGACTCTGTTGAGGTGGCGCACACGAGTCCACATATTCACCATATCAATACACCACTATGGATCCGCTCCCGTCTCCCTACGAGAACGCCATCCATAGCACTCACGCTTATCTTGCGTATTTTAGAGTATCCACTTTCACTTGTCTATGAACTGTATAGGCAACCCAGAAGTCCTTTACCGTGGACACGGCTATTCGAATAGATCATATTAACCCTGCAGGGGTGTACTTCTTCACACACGCTCTCACCACTTACCGCCGTTTACACGACATGTACTCGGCAACCTTCAAGCGGAAGCCCAGCAAGGGTGTCGGCCATGACCTGACTAACCACACAAGTCTCTCGTCCAGGTTTATCGCCTATTCGGGTTCCATCCGCAAGGAGATCCGGCCGGGGTGTCGCTCATGGCCCCAAATGATGTGTGCAGGGTTCCCAAGTCCACCATCCGGGTGCCACTTGGTACACCGGGCTACTGTGCCTAGTCTGTCCCAAGCCCACCTATACCAGGTGCCACTTGGTAGACTACTAACACTACCTACAAACACCAGAAACTAGTTGCAACTCCTGGACAGAGATCATGTTGATTAATAAGTCGAGAGGGGTCGAGTTACCGGAACCCAATGTGTGGTAGTAACTGTTCATGGATCACAAACACAGAACTCAGTTCCTGAGGACGGCTGCAATGAGACAACCCACCATGTACTCCTACATGGCCTCTCACCGCTACCTTTACCAAATCGTGTTCACACACTTAGCTCTCAACAGTAGGACATGTTCACACACCTTCGATTCATCCTCGATGAATCAGACCTGACACAACTCTAAGCAATAGCAGGCATGACAACAAGCATGAATGAGTAGGCACATCAGGGCTCAAACAACTCCTACTCATGCTAGTGGGTTTCATCTATTTACTGTGGCAAGGACAGGTCATGCAAAGGATAAAGGGGTAAAGCTACCACAGCAAGTAACAGATGAATCGGTGTTGTCCTAATGCAGTAAAAGAGAGCAGGGGCGAGAGAGTGAGATTTTATCGGAATGAACAAGGGGGTTTTGCTTGCCTGGCACTTCTGAAGATAATATAGTTCTTCATTGGTGTCATCGAACTCATCGTCGAAACGTCGTCTACTGAGAGGGGACAAATACCGGAAAACAAGGAAGAACACAATCAATGCAATGCACAATATGATGCATGATCATGACATGGCAATATGCTGTGGTTTGATCTAATGCAATTAGCAACAAGTTAAATGAAGTTGGTTTGAATCAACGATTCAAATTCAAACTCCATATGTGATGTTTTAAATGCCATTTGATTGAATTGTCCTAAACAGTAGCTATATGTTGTTTTAACATGCATGAAAATGGTACAGATGGATAGATTGGATTTTTCTGATCATTTTTCATATATAATTTGTTTCATTCTGAGTTACGGTTGATTTTATATGATTTTTAGAAGTTTATAACATTTTCTGGAATTTCTTAAATTATTTTAAATCCAGAAACAATTACTGCATCAGCATTGCGTCATTGTGACGTCAGCAGAGTCAACACGCCAGGTCCAGGTCAAACCTGACCTGTGGGTCCCATGTGTCAGTGGTTAGTTGACTAACTAAACAGAGTTAGTTAGTGTTAGGTTAGTCACTAACCTAGGTTAATTAGCGCTAAACTAACCTAACTAAAATTAACAAGGGTGGCCCACATGTCAGTGACCCAGGGGGTTAAACTGGGCCCACCCAGTCAATGGTCAGCAGGTCAAACCTGCCGGCGTCGAGTCGCCGGCGAGGCCGAGACGACGGAGAGCGTCGGAAACACTGCTCCGGCCATGGTTTGATGCGCGGGTGGGCGCTACGAGTAGCTGGCGATGTGGCGCATCCAACGGTGGCGGTGTTTGGTGCTGGGGTGGCCGGAGTTAACGGCGGTGAGCACTTCCGCGGCGGCTGGAGTTCGGCCAACGGCGGGTTAGGTGATGCAGGGCACTAGGGGAGGCGCTGGTGTGTGCTACGTGCCCCTGGGAGTGCCCTGAGCATGGAGACGCGCTCCGTTGCGGCTCTAGGTGATGGTGGGCACGGGGCGACATGTCCGGCGGCGAAGAGCTCTCGGCTCCGACGGGCATCGGTGTTAGAGGAAGAAAACGAGCCAGGGGAGAGGGGGAAACGACACAGGTGCTCACAGCGGGTGCAGCGGTGGCCTCGGCGAGCTCGGGGAGGCACCGGAGCGAGTGGAGCATCGAGGGGGATCTCCGGCGGCCGGCGATGGAAACAAACACGGTGGCATCGATTCAGGCGTCCCGCGGGTGCGTGGCTCGGCGTTGGGGTTGAGGACGAAGTGGCGGAGCTTCTGGGCGCAGTGGCAGGGCGAGGGGTGGTCGGTGGTCACGGGGTTGCTCGTCGGCGTTCTCGGGCGGTCACGGCGATCGCGGGAGAGAGGGACAGAGGAGGAGATGGGGACAAGGGAGAGTGCGAGGGGGTTCCAGGGGGTGGCGTGGAGATGCGGGAGACGTACAGGGAGAGGAGAAGGCAGCCAGGCAGGGAGGAGCTGGCCTCCTTGGCCGCGCGTGTGCGAGCACATAGCTGCTCCTACTGGCAGGAGGAAGACAACAGGGAAGGAGGCGGTGGTGGGCTGGGCATCTGGAGTTGGGCCAGGTGGGCTGCGAGGTGAGCGCCAGGTACTTCTCTCTCTATCTCTCTTTTCCTATTTTTCTGTTTTCTATTATTCTGCAACTTTGTGGCTTTATTAAAAATACCAAATCAATCCCAAAAATCATGCAACTGCTCATGACCACTGTTAGAAATACATCCTACAGTAATCATTTCAGTTTGGGATTATTTGAGCATTTAAAATATTTTATAGTATTTAAATGCCCAAATGCAAATAAGTAATGATTTAATTCAAAAGTCCAGAAGGGCCTAGAAATATGTGCATCATTTTTGGCAGAGGTTTTCACCTTTACCAGAAATCATGAACATTTCCAGAGGGCATTTTGGGTTTATTGAAAAAGATTTTATTTTGACCCTAGTTGAATTCATTAGCTGCTAGGGTTTATCAGCCCCCATTTCAAGTTTCATAAAATTTAAACATGATGCATGGATGCTAAAGCTAAAACAAGCAAGGCCTGAACTGGGGATGTGACAACTCACCCCCACTAAACAAGAATCTCGTCTCGAGATTCAAGCGTAGGGTAAGATGACGGGGGGACGCAACTAACACAATCTTCATGATCCAATTGCTCTTCTCGAAGATGTTGATTCATTGCTTCAAATTGATCTTGATGTCTTTGTTTTTCGAGATCTTCATCCACCACGATGATGATAGAAAGAAATTCTACTGAACTGGTCTCCTCAAAGATCGAGCAACTGATGATCAACTCACAGAATGAGACGTAGAAATATCTCTGGAGCTGAGAGGTAAGACATGCATCAGTAGGGACGGAAGAAACAATTTGACGAGGTTTTCAAAATAGCGAGGAAACAATTACTATGATCCCACAACGGGGCACCTTGGGCGAGGTGACTCTTGGAATTATTACCTTAAGTGGCAAAAAGAATTACCTTTGATACGGAGATCATTGGGATTCTCTAAACCCGCCTAAGGCAAATCTCGAGCGATGGTTTCGAGGAGTTCGGTAGAATGGCATACTCGGACTAGTATGGATGATGTGGATTACCTTGTTGAAAACAACACAAGGGATGATTTGCTTGCGCGTGCTCTCAAGAACTTGAGCATTTCCATATTGATCAAGGTCTTACCAATATCTGTGTCAAGGATCCTGGCAACACAACGGACTACCATGATGAATAATGATGGATGATGCAGATACAAAGGAAGACAACACCTTCTCAGATTTCACCTTAGCGAGGCCAAGGAAACAAAATTTGGATGATCGACCGAGAGACATTTAGCACTCTGCTTCTAATGTTCTCCTTGATGTGCTAGCGTATCCCATTCATAAAGACGGTTGGATATCTAGAACATCAAGTAAAAGGTCGGACTTCGGGAACACAAGAATCCATAAGGAACAACTAGGGAGTAAATCCTACGAAATCCTTATGGGGAGGTGGCCAACTTCCTCAAACAAAATACTACAATAATAGGTCTTCCGGCTGGGTGTGTTGGCCATGATATCCACTTTACCGGACCAATATTATAGTTCTTGGGAAATGTTCCAACCATCATATCTGCCTGAGATTCAGATCTGGTTGGTGTCATGATATTCCACACTCATCGAGTCTAGGAAGAAAAAGAAAGTTTGCAACAAAAGTCGACGAGATGACGTTGCGAGATTCTCGGGAAATGAACTACGATAGCAAGCTCCAAAACATGAGTTGGTTCTGCTACAAACATGTGAACACGCTGTCCAAGACAAGCATGACCACGTAGTAGTCTTATAATAAAACACTACCGAGTTCAGGTTGGGAAACCATCATTGCGGTTAACGAAGTCCTTGCATAAGTCATATGATTAGCTCTTATGAAGGAACTTCTTCTCCTTGAACAAGTCAATCAGTGGCTTGGTGTGCTCGGAACACATATGGAATGAAGGTTGCAAGTCTCCAGACCATAGAATACTTCGCACGTATGCATGACTGACTTGGGATGATTCCAGAGGAAGCAACATTGACTTTCTCGAATCCACGGCGGCAACTTGCTCCAAATGCACATGAATTAGAGGAAGTCACTCCTTTCATCCGAACAAATACTTCATGAGCTAGCATGAAGAAAATGCTTTCAAAAGTTTCCAACACTAACTTAGTGTCCAACAAGATCTTGGAGAAGATAAAATGATGTTTATGGGCTCAACAACAAATCATCGAGATTCCCATGGAGATGGAATTACATAACTATGTGAACAAGGTGATAGTATTGGTCAGACCCAAAAGACATAATGGTGTATGCTCGAGGAATCAACCACGAGTAAGACAACATTACGAACATCGTTGGTTCTGATTTGATTTGAGGATAGCACACACTCAAATCAAAGTTTTTATAAGACAATAGGTCCAACAACTGATCACAGGGACCAATCAATGAAGATATCATCTTTCTTCAACTAACACACCAACACCACTATATCCCTTTGAAACGAACTAAGTTAAGTAAGCTTTTATCTTCCAACTCTCCAAGTTGTTGTTTAGCTTAACCAACTAGCTCAGGGTTATCCAACACGGATTCTTGGAGAAGGGGTGGTTTACACGAAACCAACTTGATCACGAGCTCAACATAGCGGTCAGGTGACAACCTGGTGATACTTCCGAGAAGATAATCGGAAAATCACGAACCATCGATATGCTATTAAGCTCGAGAACAATCTTGCTTTTCAGGGCAAGACAAGATGATCAAAAGAGCAAGGGACCAATACGATCCCAACTCATTGATCGAAGAGTGCACCCGGAAATAAAGACTAGGTAGCACAATCTATCTTAGAATGATGATTCGAGATCCAACACGCTAAGGATGAAATTATTGTCCTTTAACTACCAAGCAACAAGGTTGCTAGCAGTATTGATTTCACACATCACGATTCACTTGTCGGCATTCCGGTTCAACAACACGGGGACCGAGAAATGAATAATGATGGCGAGGAGTATCACTGCACCAAGAATTCATAAGATGATGTGTAATTCCTATGACTTTCTTGACATAAAGAGGGTAATACTTCAGGGTAGAACAGAACAAAAACTGGATTAGTATTTGAGCTGCGGAGCACAACTGCTTTGACCCAATCCTGGATATGGATGAGGTACTGGAGTTTGTTTCTCCTAGTCATTTCGGAATAGAATGGCTTGACAGACCACAAGAGTAGTGGCATCGATGAACACGGATGCATAACTACTCCTGAATATCAATTGATAGACGAGGTCAGAGGACAACTAAAGTGGGACAACTCAAAGGAACATACGGTTTTTGAGTAGTGGATGCATAGGTTAGTATGTCGAAACAAGTTCAACAAGTTTCTTCCGGATAACCCATGCAGAAGAGTAGAACTGGCAGAGTCGCAATATAGAATGGAGAACTCATCAAGAGAACTCCTGTTATGATCTTTTGATCCAACAAACTTCTGCCATAAGTGGTTCATAGTATTTGGAAGAAGGAAATACCACGGACCTCGAGGACTAATGCAAAGGTTACTAATATCCTAGAGGGACTAGCAACACTATCAACATGAAGTAAGTAGGATGAATCTCGGGTTCGGAGACCCAGGACTAGAATACCTACCAACTAAATGGCATCATGGGATGCTTTCGAGGATGACGGCCAGAATCATCACACTGGGAACACAAATCATGGCTAGCTTACTAGATGAACCCCTAAGACACCTAGGGTCATAATAATAATTCCAACATATATGTTGAGGCAATAGAATACCTCAACTCAACAATTAGTGTGATTGAGCTGGCATAAAGGAACATCGAAACCAGAGGGAAAGGATTTTGCAAATGCATCAGATTGTTTAGAAACCTGGGATGACTCGGACAGCATAACGACTGTAAAAGCTCGAA
Organism: Triticum dicoccoides; assembly: GCF_002162155.2. NCBI lineage: Eukaryota > Viridiplantae > Streptophyta > Magnoliopsida > Poales > Poaceae > Triticum > Triticum dicoccoides. Next base: position 473,531,723 of record NC_041389.1, read on the forward strand.
AAGATTTAAGACATGCTACAAAATGGTGGCATAACCACTTAGAAGCACAATATCAAGGTTCCGGGATCAACAGTTAACATACAGAAGTAGTAGGAACTGGACTGAGGCTTAATTCCATTAATCCTATAAGTCTACGGATTAGTAACACGTGATCTTGATAGATAGACGAGAAGCCTAGTTCTTAACCCCGTAGGAAAGATAAGATGACTCAGATCAGAAGGCATAAGGTATAAGGAGTAAAAGGAGCCTTACGTTCACTCCCACAATCAATTCCCTTATATAACTAAAGCATTTCTAGACTCAACTTCGACCAATTTGGCTTGGTAAACCTACAGGCAGTCAAGCTCTAATACCAAAGCTGTCAGGACCCCAATCCTAAGTCACACTGATCTAGCATGTAACACACCATATCACTTTGCGGCCTCACACACGGTATTCCCACGGGTGCCACCTTACCTGGCCCGGGACCGTTTGCGCCTTTTGGCTCACGTATATGATAGTGCCGCTAGCATCCATATGACAAAGAACCCGGGCTGACATGGCTAGTCGTGAACCCAAAGTGGCACTAACTTACAGGGACAGACATACATGACCCAACAACGAACGTGTCGGTCATCAGCGAGTGAATCCAGGCTGTAGCACTAGGCTAGCAGGACTCCGGTGAACCGGGCTGTAGCGGGCTAACAGGACTCCGGAATTCATCGCGTGACATGTCCCTGAAGGGACAGACACAGGAACGAAGAAGGACACATGCCGGCCAGCCTAAGTGTTCCGGAGCAGTAGCAAGCTACCATGGCTCAGTGGAAACACTAGGAGACATTTCCCGGTAAGAGAGGCTACTAAGGATAAACAACTAGATAGTCAGATCCCACACATATCAAGCATTTCAATAACATTCACACAATATGCTCGATATGTGCAAATACAACATGGCATCACAACATGACTCTACAACTCAAGTATTTTATTCAATAGGCTCTGAGGAGCGAGATATTACAATCATGGGTCTCATGACCCAACATTCAGAGCAAACAAGTCAAGCACAAGCGGAAGCTTAACATGTCTGAGTACAGACATCTACAAATGAAAAAGGCTGAGAAGACTGACTATCTACCAGATCCTGCCGAGGGCACAAGATCGTAGCTGAGGTAACAAGCTAAACGTCGAAGTCCACGCAGTACTACTAGCAAGACTGAAGTCTCTCTTCAAAAACATAAATTAAGCAACGTGAGTACAAATGTACCCAGCAAGACTTACATCAAAACTAACTACATATGCATCATTATCAACAAAGGGGATGGTGGGGTTTAACTGCAGCAAGCCAGCTTTGACTCGGTGGCTATCCTGAACTACGACTGCAAGTGACTTTGTTGAGGTGGTGCACACGAGTCCACATATTCACCATATCAATACACCACTATGGATCCGCTCCCGTCTCCCTACGAGAACGCCATCCATAGCACTCACGCTTATCTTGCGTATTTTAGAGTATCCACTTTCACTTGTCTATGAACTGTACAGGCAACCCAGAAGTCCTTTACCGCGGACATGGCTATTCGAATAGATCATATTAACCCTGCAGGGGTGTACTTCTTCACACACGCTCTCACCACTTACCGCCGTTTACACGACATGTAATCGGCAACCTTCAAGCGGAAGCCCAGCGAGGGTGTCGGCCACGACCTGACTAACCACACAAGTCTCTCGTCCAGGTTTATCGCCTATTCGGGTTCCATCCGCAAGGAGATCCGGCCGGGGTGTCGCTCACGGCCCCAAACGATGTGTGCAGGGTTCCCAAGTCCACCATCCGGGTGCCACTTGGTACATCGGGCCACTGTGCCTAGTCTGTCCCAAGCCCACCTGTACCGGGTACCACTTGGTTGACTACTAACACTACCTACAAACACCAGAAACTAGTTGCAACTCTTGGACAGAGATCATGTTGATTAATAAGTCGAGAGGGGTCGAGTTACCGGAACCCAATGTGTGGTAGTAACTGTTCATGGATCACAAACACAGAACTCAGTTCCTGAGGATGGCTGCAATGAGACAACCCACCATGTACTCCTACATGGCCTCTCACCGCTACCTTTACCAAATCGTGTTCACACACTTAGCTCTCAACAGTAGGACATGTTCACACACCTCCGATTCATCCCTGATGAATCAGACCTAACACAACTCTAAGCAATAGCAGGCATGACAACAAGCATGAATGAGTAGGCACATCAGGGCTCAAACAACTCCTACTCATGCTAGTGGGTTTCATCTATTTACTGTGGCAAGGACAGGTCATGCAAAGGATAAAGGGGTTCAGCTACCGCAGCAAGTAACAGATGAATCGGTGTTGTCCTAATGCAGTAAAAGAGAGCAGGGGCGAGAGAGTGGGATTTTATCGGAATGAACAAGGGGGTTTTGCTTGCCTGGCACTTCTGAAGATAATATAGTTCTTCATTGGTGTCAACGAACTCATCGTCGAAACGTCGTCTACTGAGAGGGGACAAATACCGGCAAACAAGGAAGAACATAATCAATGCAATGCACAATATGATGCATGATCATGACATGGCAATATGTTGTGGTTTGAGCTAATGCAATTAGCAACAAGTTAAATGAAGTTGGTTTGAATCAACGATTCAAATTCAAACTCCATATGTGATGTTTTAAATGCCATTTGATTGAATTGTCCTAAACAGTAGCTATATGTTGTTTTAACATGCATGAAAATGGTACAGATGGATAGATTGGATTTTTCTGATCATTTTTCATATATAATTTGTTTCATTCTGAGTTACGGTTGATTTTATATGATTTTTAGAAGTTTATAACATTTTCTGGAATTTCTTAAATTATTTTAAATCCAGAAACAATTACTGCATCAGCATTGCGTCATTGTGACGTCAGCAGAGTCAACACGCCAGGTCCAGGTCAAACCTGACCTGTGGGTCCCATGTGTCAGTGGTTAGTTGACTAACTAAACAGAGTTAGTTAGTGTTAGGTTAGTCACTAACCTAGGTTAATTAGCGCTAAACTAACCTAACTAAGATTAACAAGGGTGGCCCACATGTCAGTGACCCAGGGGGTCAAACTGGGCCCACCCAGTCAAGGGTCAGTAGGTCAAACCTGTCGGCGTCGAGTCGCCGACGAGGCCGAGACGACGGAGAGCGTCGGAAACGCTGCTCCGGCCATGGTTTGATGCCCGGGTGGGCGCTACGAGTAGCTGGCGATGTGGCGCATCCAACGGTGGCGGTGTTTGGTGCTGGGGTGGCCGGAGTTAACGGCGGCGAGCACTTCCGCGGCGGCCGGAGTTCGGCCAACGGCGGGTTAGGCGATGCAGGGCACTAGGGGAGGCGCTGGTGTGTGCTACGTGCCCCTGGGAGTGCCCTGAACACGGAGATGCGCTCCGTTGCGGCTCTAGGTGACGGTAGCCACGGCGGCGACATGTCCGGCGGCGAAGAGCTCTCGACTCCGACGGGCATCGGTGTTAGAGGAAGAAAATGAGCCAGGGGAGAGGGGGAAACGACACAGGAGCTCATAGCGGGTGCAGTGGTGGCCTCGGCGAGCTCGGGGAGGCACCGGAGCGAGCGGAGCATCGAGGGGGATCTCCGGCGGCCGGCGATGGAAACGAAGACGGTGGCATCGATTCAGGCGTCCCGCGGGTGCGTGGCTTGGTGAAGGGGTCGAGGACGAAGTGGCGGAGCTTCTGGGCGCAGTGGCAGGGCGAGGGGTGGCCGGTGGTCACGGGGTTGCTCGTCAGCGTTCTCGGGCGGTCACGGCGATCGCGGGAGAGAGGGACAGAGGAGGAGATGGGGACGAGGGAGAGTGCGAGGGGGTTCCAGGGGGTGGCGTGGAGTTGCGGGAGACGTCCAGGGAGAGGAGAAGGCAGCCAGGCAGGGAGGAGCTGGCCTCCTCGGCCGCGCGCGTGCGAGCACGCAGCTGCTCCTACTGGCAGGAGGAAGACGACAGGGAAGGAGGCGGTGGTGGGCTGGGCCACTGGAGTTGGGCCAGATGGGCTGCGAGGTGAGCGCCAGGTACTTCTCTCTCTATCTCTCTTTTCCTATTTTTCTGTTTTCTATTATTCTGCAACTTTATGGCTTTATTAAAAATACCAAATCAATCCCAAAAATCATGCAACTGCTCATGACCACTGTTAGAAATACATCCTACAGTAATCATTTCAGTTTGGGATTATTTGAGCATTTAAAATATTTTATAGTATTTAAATGCCCAAATGCAAATAAGTAATGATTTAATTCAAAAGTCCAGAAGGGCCTAGAAATATGTGCATCATTTTTGGCAGAGGTTTTCACCTTTACCAGAAATCATGAACATTTCCAGAGGGCATTTTGGGTTTATTGAAAAAGATATTATTTTGACCCTAGTTAAATTCATTAGCTGCTAGGGTTTATCAGCCCCCATTTCAAGTTTCATAAAATTTAAACATGATGCATGGATGCTAAAGCTAAAACAAGCAAGGCCTGAACTGGGGATGTGACATCAATCTTGTGGTGTCCTTTCCCAGTGACAGTAGGGTCAGCAAGGCACGTATTGTATTGTTGCCATCAAGGATAAAAAGATGGGGTTTATATCGTATTGCTTGAGTTTATCCCTCTACATCATGTCATCTTGCTTAATGCGTTACTCCGTTCTTATGAAATTAATACTCTAGATGCATACTGGATAGCGGTCGCTGTGTGGAGTAATAGTAGTAGATGTAGAATCGGTTCGGTCTACTTGACACTACGTGATGCCTATGTTCATGATCATTGCCTTAGATGTCTTCATAATTATGCGCGTTTCTATCAATTGCTCGGCATTAATTTGTTCACCCACCATAATACATGCTATCTCGAGAGAAGCCACTAGTGAAACCTATGGCCCCCGGGTCTCTTTTCCATTATATTAAAGTCTCTTTTCCATATTATTGAATCTCGTTTACTATTTTGCAATATCTACTTTCCAATCTATACAACAAAAATACCAAAAATATTTAATTTACTATCTCTACCAGATCTCACTTTTGCGAGTGACCGTGAAGGGATTGATAACCCCTTTATCGTGTTGGTTGTAAGTTCTTGATTGTTTGTGCAGGTATTTGGTGACTTGTGTGTCGTCTCCTACTGGATTGATACCTTGGTTCTCAAAACTGAGGGAAATACTTACGCTACTCTGTTGCATCACCCTTTCCTCTTCAAGGGAAAACCAACGTAAACTCAAAAGGTAGCAAGAAGGATTTCTGGCGCCGTTGCCGGGGAGATCTTCTCCAAGTCAAGCCATACCAAGTACCCATCATAAACTCTTCTCCCTTGCATTACATTATTTGCCACTCGCCTCTCGTTTTCCTCTCCCCCACTTCTAAAACAATTTTCCAAAACCTTTGCCTTTTCTTCGCCCCTCTTCCATTCATCTCTTTTCACTTGCTTCTTGTGTGCTTGTGTGTTGGATTGATTGCTTGTCATGATGGCTCGAGATAATACTAAATTGTGTGACTTTACCAATACCAACAAGAATGATTTTATTAGCACTCCGATTGCTCCTACCATGATTTCAGATCTGAACCTATTATGTTTTCATGAATATATGTGTGTTCTTGATCCTATCTTGCAAGTCTATAGTCACCTGTTATGTGTTATGATCCGACAACCCCGAAGTGACAATAATCGGGATACTTCTCGGTGATGACTGTAGTTTGAGGAGTTCATGTATTCACTATGTGCTAATGCTTTGTTCCGGTTCTCTATTAAAAGGAGGCCTTAATATCCCTTAGTTCCCACTAGGACCCCGCTGCCACGGGAGGGTAGGACAAAAGATGTCATGCAAGTTCTTTTCCATAAGCACGTATGACTATATTCGGAATACATGCCTACATTATTGATGAATTGGAGCTAGTTCTGTGTCATCCTATGTTATAGCTATTACATGAGGAATTGCATCCAACATAATTATCCATCACTGATCCAATGCCTACGAGCTTTTCACATCTTGTGTTTCTCTTATTTACTTTTCCGTTGCTATTGTTACAGTCACTACCAAACTATTATCTTTACTTTTGCCACTGTTACCATTACTATCATACTACTTTGCTACTAAATACTTTGCTGCAGATACTAAGTTATCCAGGTGTGGTTGAATTGACAACTCAACTGCTAATACTTAAGAATATTCTTTGGCTCCCCTTGTGTCGAATCAATAAATTTGGGTTGAATACTCTACCCTCGAAAGCTGTTGCGATCCCCTACACTTGTGGGTTATCACGCCACTCCTCGGCCTTCTCGTTGGCGGCAACCACCTGCCGCCACTCGAAGTCTTCGAGCTCCTCGGCGTGGCGCCAGCACTACGCCTCCTCGCGCACGCTCCGCTCGGTGATGGCGGCCGTAGCGGCATCGAAGTCCACGATGTAGCCCTCGGGCCTGACGACTCCGCGACGGCCGAGCGGAGCTGGCTCCTCGGGCTCCTCCTTCACAGGGACGAAGGCGAACGGCGCCGGCTCCTCCTCGTCCATCGACCACTCCCTCTTCACGGGGAGAAAGCCCACGCCGGAGGACGAGGAGGATCCGGCGTATGAAGACCTCGCGGAGGAGAAGGATGCGCGCCGACGGTCGTACTCTTCCGTCTCGCGGCGTTGGAACCTCGGCAGCGGTGACATGCCACGGTTGGTCCACTTCCGGGCGCCGCGCTTCCTCGCACTGTCCGACCGGACGCGCCGCTCGCTCTCTGGGTCCCTCCCGCCGCCGGATCTGCTGCTAGAGTCGCGTCCGGAGCTCCAGATTTGGCCCCACATGGCGGCTGGAGGCAGGGCGGGTGGTCGCCGGTGGCGAGAAATGTGGAGAGGGGAAAGGGGAATCGGGTGGCACGCGGCGGCAGGGGGATAGGGTTTGGACCCGCAAACGAGCCGTGGAACCGCAGTTATAGTGCTCAAGGAGTGCGGTTTGCAGGCCGCGGCAAAAAAAATTGCGGGCCGGGCGAGTATGCGGGCTCTGTTGTGGCCGGAAAATTGGGCCGAGCCCGCATACTCACTGGAATTTTGCGGGTCTGCGCGTTTTTCGGGGTCTGCTAGATTTGCTCTTATGAATCTATTGTGAGAGCCACTTATGGATTGCATACCAAAGATGGTAATACCTAGATCTATTCATGTTTTTATGCCTAGCTAGAGGCGTTAAACGATAGCGCTTGTTGGGAGGCAACCCAATTTTATTTCTTTTATTCTTTGCTTTTTGCTCCTGTTTAGTAACAAATAATTCATCTAGCTTCTATTTAGATGTGGTTTTATGTTTTATTTAGTGTATGTGCCAAGTAGAACCTTTGGGAAGACTTGGGTGAAGTCTTTGCGATCTTGCTGTAAAAAACAGAAACTTTTGCGCTCACTAGAATAGCTGTATTTTTTTTACAGAAGAGTGCTTTTAGGTTGATTATTTTTAGATGATTAATAGACAAATTCCTCATGTCCACCAATTTATTTCAGAATTGTTGGAGTTATAGAAGTATTTGAAAGTTACAGATTGCTACAGACTGTTCTGCTTTTGACAGATTCTGTTTTTCGTGTGTTGTTTGCTTATTTTGATGAATCTATGAGTAGTATCGGGGTTATGAACCATAGAGAAGTTAGAATATAGTAGGTTAACACCAATATAAATAAAGAATGAGTTCATTACAGTACCTTAAAGCGGTGGTTTATTTTCTTATACTAACGGAGCTCATGAGATTTTCTGTTGAAGTTTTGTGTTGTGAAATTTTCAAGTTTTGGGTAAAGTTTTGATGGATTTTGGAATAAGGAGTGGCAAGAGCCTAATCTTGGGGATGCCCAAGGCACCCCAACGTAAAATCCAAGGATAACCAAAAGCCTAAGCTTGGGGATGCCCTGGAAGGCATCCCCTCTTTCGTCTTCGTCTATCGATAACTTTACTTGAGGTTATATTTTTATTCACCACATGATATGTATTTTGCTTGGAGCATCTTGTATGATTTTAGTCTTTGCTTTTTAGTGTACCACAATCATCCCTGTTGTACACACCTTTTGGGAGAGACATGCATGAATCGGAATTTATTAGAATACTTTATGTGCTCCATGATACGTCTCCAACGTATCTATAATTTTTTATTGTTCCATGCTATTATATTACCCGTTTTGGATGTTTATGGGCTTTACTTTACACTTTTATATCATTTTTGGGACTAACCTACTAACAGGAGGCCCAGCCCGTATTGCTGTTTTTTTTTCCTATTTCAGTGTTTCGAAGAAAAGGAATATCAAACGGAATCCAAACGGAATGAAACCTTCGGGAGCGATCTTTTTGGAACAAACGTGATCCAGAGGACTTGGAGTGGAAGTCAAGAAACAATCAAGGAAGCCACGAGGGTGGAGGCCCCCCCCTACTTGGCGCGCCCCTGTCTTGTGGGCCCCTCGGGCGTCCACCGGCCTACTTCTTCCCCCTATATATACACATGTACCCCGAGAACATCAGAGGCGACCACGAAAAACTATTTCCACCACCGTAACCTTTTGTATCCGCGAGATTCCATCTTGGAGCCTTCGCCGGTGCTCCACCGGGGGGGATCAACCACAGAGGGCTTCTACATCAACACCATAGCCTCTCCAATGAGTTGTGAGTAGTTTACCACAGACCTTCGAGTCCATAGTTATTACCTAGATGGCTTCTTATCTCTCTTTGAATCTCAATACCATGTTCTCCTTGATCTTCTTGGAGATCTATTCGATGTAACTCTTTTTGCGGTGTGTTTTTCGAGATCTAATGAATTGTGGGTTTATGATCAAGTTTATCTATGAGAAATATTTGAATCTCCTCTGAATTCTTTTATGTGTGATTAAGTTATATTTGCAAGTCTCTTCGAATTATCAGTTTGGTTTGGCCTACTAGTTTGATCTTTCTTGCAATGGGAGAAGTGCTTAGCTTTGGGTTCAATCTTGCGGTGTCCTTTCCCAGTGACAGCAGGGGCAGCAAGGCATGTATTGTATTGTTGCCATCGAGGATAAAAAGATGGGGTGTGTATCATATTGCATGAGTTTATCCCTCTACATCATGTCATCTTTCTTAATGCGTTACTCTATTCTTTATGAACTTAATACTCTAGATGCATGCTGGATAGCAGTTGATGTGTGGAGTAATAGTAGTAGATGCAGGCAGGAGTCGGTCTACTTGTCACGGACGTGATGCCTATATACATGATCATGCCTAGATAATCTCATAATTATTCGCTTTTCTATCAATTGCTCGACAGTAATTTGTTCACCCATCGTAATACTTATGCTATCTTGAGAGAAGCCACTAGTGAAACCTATGGCCCCCCGGGTCTAGCTTTTATCATATAAGCTTTCAATCTACTTTTATCTGCATCTTTACTTTTACCATCTATATCATAAAATACCAAAAATATATTTATCTTATCATATTATCTCTATCAGATCTCACTTTCGCAAGTGGCCGTGAAGGGATTGAAAACCCCTTTATTGCGTTGGTTGCGAGCTCTTGTTTGTTTGTGTAGGTGCGTGGGACTTTTGAGGAACCTCCTACTGTATTAATACCTTTGTTCTCAAAAACTGAGGGAAATACTTACACTACTATTGTTGCATCACCCTTTCCTCTTCAAGGAAAACCAACGCAAGCTCAAGACGTAGCAAGAAGGATTTCTGGCGCCGTTGCTGGGGAGGTCTTCGCTCAAGTCAAGACATACCAAGTACCCATCACAAACTCATCTCCCTCGCATTTACATTATTTGCCATTTGCCTCTCGTTTTCCTCTCCCCCACTTCACCCTTGCCGTTTTATTCGCCTCTCTTTTCCAATATCCTCTCTCTTTTGCTTGCTCCCTTCTTCTTCCTCGCTTTTGTTTGCCGTTATGTCTGAAATTGGGGAGATTATCATCGATATGGACAATAATGATAACATGGAAAATTCCGATGTTCCTGCTGAAGAACCCCCTATCTTGCATACTAAAAAGTTTCGAATCGGTAGTGGTAACATTATTGGAAAAGGGGTTATTCAAGATTTCTTTACTTGTGCCGGTGCTTTACCTTCTATGGGTGGTTCTATTCTTCATAGAACTAGTAGCCTTGCGGATGCTATCGCTATGCTTGTAGTTGAGCTTGAAAGACAATTTATGCATATGCATCCTTGCATACAAAGAATTTTCCTGGAATTTTCTAATATCGAGCATTCTTCTGTTAAGCGCGCCACTACTATCTTTTTGGCACACGAGTTTAGATTTACAATAAAAGAGGCCAAAGAAATCTTTGTGCACTATAGGGTGGACGTCGGCCGTCCTCCCATAGAGGCGATCCTCTTTGATCAAGAGGAAATTAGGCGTTTTCAATCTTTGGACTATGTTGCTTTTAATGAAAACCTTAGGAAAAAGGTTCCTACCAATGTCCTAGTATATAGAATTTCTGAACTTAATAATGATATTGCTCTTTGAAACAATGAGCTAGGATACTCTCTTGAGTATAGGCTCAGAAAATTCTGCCAAAAGAATGCTTACAATGATGAACTAGTTGTACAATATGAAGGGCCAAAGGAGGAACCCATTCCCCCAGTGATTGATCTTGGGGACTTTTGTCCCATTGAATTTAGCCCTTTTGATTACTTTTGCTTGCCTCAAAGAAAACTTGCTGCTGAACACAGAGAATATGAGATGAGCTTTCGTGATCTATCTTATTATCATGGCACTACTTAGATCTATCCTCGCTTTTATGCCTAGCTAGGGGCGTTAAACGATGGCGCTAGTTGGGAGGCAACCCAATTTTATTTGTGTTTTTTGTTTTTGTTTCTGTTTAGTAATAAATTTTGCATCTACCTTCTGTTTAGATGTGTTTTTATGTTTTAATTAGTGTTTGTGTCAAGTAGAACCTATAGGATAACCTATGGTGATAGTTAATTTGATTCTACTGAAAAACAGAAACTTTGCACGCACGAAAATAATTTTAGTAATTCACATAAACGTGATTTTGCATTCATTCTTTTTTCTGTAGATCACTAGACAAATTGCCCAGGACTTACTATTTTGGTAGGATTTTTAGAGTTCCAGAAGTATTCGAGAGTTACAGATTGCTACAGACTGTTCTGTTTTTGACAGATTCTGTTTTTTTTAGTGTTGTTTGCTTATTTTGATGCATCTATGGCTAGTATGTAAGGGTATGAACCATAGAAAAGTTGAAATACAGTAGGTTTAACACAAATATAAATAAAGAATGAGTTCATTACAGTACCTTATGTGGTGGTTTTTCTTCCTTTCACAAACGGAGCTTATGAGATTTCCTGTTGAGTTTTGTGTTGTGAAGTTTTCAAGTTTTGGGTAAAGATTTGATGGACTATGGAATAAGGAGTGGCAAGAGCCTAAGCTTGGGGATGCCCATGGCACCCTAAGATATTCAAGAATATCCAAAAGCCTAAGCTTGGGGATGCCCCGGAAGGCATCCCCTCTTTCGTCTTTGTTCATTGGTAACTTTACTTGGAGCTATATTTTTATTCGCCACATGATATGTGTTTTGCTTGGAGCGCCTTGTATGATATTAGTCTTTGATTTTTAGTTTACCACAATAATCCTTTCTGTACATACTTTTTGGTAGAAACCCACTTGATTGGAATTTATTAGAATACTCTATGTGCTTCACTTATATCTTTTGAGCTAGATAGTATTTGCACTAGTACTTCACTTATATCTTTTAGAGCACGGCGGTGGCTTAATTTTGAAGAAATTGTTGATCTCTCATGCTTCACTTATATTATTTTGAGAGTCTTTTAGAACATAATGGTATTTGCTATGGTTATAAATTTGGTCCTAGAATGATGAGCATCCAAGTTGGGTATAACAAAAAGTATCATAGAAAGTGCATTAAACACTAGGATCAATTTGATGCTTGATAATTGTTTTGAGATATAAAGGTGGTAATATTAGAGTCATGCTAGTGGATAATTATGAAATTGAGAAATACTTGTGTTGAAGTTGGCAAGTCCCATAGCATGCGCGTATGGTAAAAGTTGTGTGACATATTTGTTGCATGAGGTGCTCTTTTGACTGTCTTCCTTATGAGTGCCAGTTGGGGACAAGCGATGGTTTTTTCCTACCAATCTATCCCTCTAGGGGCATGCGTAGTAGTACTTTGCTTAGAGGGCTAAGTAAACTTTTGCAATAAGTATATGAGTTCTTTATGACTAATGTGAGTCCATGGATATACACACACTCACCCTTCCACTTTGCTAGCCTCTATTGTGCCACGCAACTTTCGCCGGTATCATGCACCCATTATTTACCTTCCTCTAAACATCCACCATACCTACCTATTATGGCATTTCCATAGCCATTCCGAGATATATTGCCATGCAACTTTCCATTGTTCCGTTATTATGACACGCTCCATCATTGTCATATTGCTCTTTGCATGATCACGTAGTTGACATTGTAGTTGTGGCAAGGCCACCTTCATATATTTCCATACATGTCACTCTTGATTCATTGCATATCCCGGTACATCGCCGGAGGCATTCATATAGAGTCATATTTTGTTCTAAGTGTTGAGTTGTAATTCTCGAGTTGTAAATTAATAGAAGTGTGATGATCTTCATTACTAGAGTATTGCCCCAAGTGAGGAAAGGATGATGAAGAGTATGATTCCCCCATAAGTCGGGATGAAACTTCGGACTTAAAAAAAGGCCAGAGAGCCCACCAAATAAAAAAAATAGAAAGGCCAAAAAAAGAGAAGGCCAAATAAAAAAATAAGAAAATGAGAGAAAAAGAGAGAAGGGACAATACTCCTATCTCTTTTCCACACTTGTGCTTCAAAATAGCACTATGATCTTCATGATAGAGAGTCTCTTGTGTTGTCACTTTCATATACTAGTGGGAATTTTTCATTATAGAACTTGACTTGTATATTCCAATGATGGGCTTCCTCAAAATGCCCTAGGTCTTCGTGAGCAAACGAGTTGGATGCACACCCACTTAGTTTCTTTTGTCGAGCTTTCATATATTTATAGCTCTAGTGCATCCGTTGCATGGCAATCCCTACTCACTCAAATTGATATCTATTGATGGGCATCTCCATAGCCCGTTGATACGCCTAGTTGATGTGAGACTATCTTCTCCCTTTTTGTCCTTACAACCACCATCACATACCACCATAGTGCTATGTCCATGGCTTGCGCTCATGTATTGCGTAAGAGTTGAAAAAGCTGAAGCGCGTTAAAAAGTATGAACCAATTGCTCGGCTCGTCATCGGGGTTGCGCATGATGGGTGTATTTTGTAATGAAAATGAAGCATGACCTAACTATATGATTTTGTAGTGATAAGCTTTCTTTGGCTATGCTATTTTGATAAGACATGATTATGTCGGTGTACTAGAGTAGGGGTACCCTAGTACCCCGAACTTGTGCACGGGCAGTCGCAGCACCCTGCGGCAAGGCTTGCCGGGTGACCGCCAAGACCCTCCGTGGTTCCCTTGAAGACCATTCAAGAACAAAGTACTCAAACCAAGGCCCCGGCAAGAGGAGCTTGCCAGGAGGGCCAACCAAGGCCCCGGCAAGAGGAGCTTGCCGGGAAGGCCAACCAAGGCCCCGGCAAGATGATCTTGCCGGGAAGAGACAAGACCCCGGCAAGAGGAGCTTGCCGGGAAGGCCACTCAAGGCATACCAAGAAAGCTTGCCGCGACGCGCCCTGCGTCCCGGCAAGATCCGGCGAGCGACAAGCTTCCGGACGCGACAAGACGACAGCCGCGGCAAGGAGCTTGCCGCGGGAAACCCCTGCTTCGTGCCCACGCTCCAGCACACCTGCTAACGTGTCGCTCTGGGACTCTCCCAAGCACACATGGCAGGAGGCCGTGCAGCTAGGGGTACGTGGTGGCAAGCGGAGATGAAGAGAAGCCCATCGTGGCAAACGGTGGCGCTCCTAACGGTCACCTTTTTGCACTATTTAGGAGACTCAGACAGGCATTTAATGCCCTTGTCCCCTACCGTCAGAGTTAGGTAGGGTGCACTGTATCCACAGTAGCGGTAGCTGCACCTACCGCATCCTTTTCCATTTTTACCCTTCTAGTCTACGTTGCCATCTGTCGGTGACCCCTTGAAAGTATAAAAGGAGGTCCAGGCGCAACATAGAGGAGGTTGGGGGGCCAGTTTGGCTCATTCAACACCAGGGACACTCTCACGCTCAGTCTGGCAGCGTCCATCGCTCCTGAGCAAGAATCCAATATACACAAACAGGCAGCAGTAGGGTTTTACGCATCCGTGCGGCCCGAAGCTGGGTAAAATCGCCCGTGTGCACTGCCTCGATCCGCTCTTTGTGCGCTCTCCGCCTCCCACCGAACCGAAAGGGGCCCTGTCCCCATAGGTGTTGGTGGAATCAGCACCCCCCGACATCTCTGGCGCACCAGGTAGGGGTGCTTCGGCGGCAGCTGTTCTTCATCGTCATGGCTCCTAAGGAGCGGGCGAGCGAAAGAACGACGCCGGTGCGGCAACAGAAAAAGCTAAGTTGTGCGAGACTTTAGATATTTCCTTTCTGTATAAGGTTATCCGCCTCGGAGATCTTGTTCTTTGTACGGAAAACCTGTGCGCGGAGGAATCAACTCGTAGCTAGTTGCGCCCTTACTCTATTTCGAGTCCACTCAACAACTTAAGTGAGCTGCTAGCGCCCTTACTTTGCTTCGAGTCCGCTCAGCAACTTAAGTGAGCCGCTAGCGCCCTTACTTTGTTTCGACTCCGCTCAACAACTTAAGCGAGCTGCAACTAGTTGCGACAAGATTGCTTGTCGGTAGCGACCCCACCAGCAGGCTGCTGAAGTTCCGCACTCGGCGCTCACGGCAAGGGTGCCTGCACCGGCAAGTTTCCCTAGAAAGCGTAGGGTGGACGTACAAAGAGGGGTTGAACATGAAGATAGCATGCGCTATTTATTTGAGATTTCTGCATAGACCTGTATACCGAGGAGCCTTCTCGGGGCTAGTTGCGCTCCATGTTGCCTCGAGTCCGCTCAGCAACTTGTGCGGTTGCGCTAGAACCAAGAGGGTAAACCTTTCCGGGAGGCGTTGTTCCCGAATAGCCGCTAAGGGCCCGTTCCCTCAAGCGTTACTGGCTGGATCGTACGCACCGGAAAGCATTCCAGCAGGCATAGGGAATATGCAGCAAAAGTCAAAATTCGCAAGCAAGTTGATTGCACTTCGGATGCTAATCACTTGCTATGTTTGAACGCAGTTACAGCCCGGGGGCTGGCAACGCCCTTAGGGCCAATCTTTTCGGTGTCAAGAACGACGCAGTTCTTCACCATAAGCCTTTCCAGCAATGATCTTGCCGGGAGCCGGCGTCAAGAACGACGAAGTTCTTCGCCATAAGCCTTTCCGGCAACGATTTTGCCGGAAGCCGGCGTCAAGAACGACGCAGTTCTTCGCCATAAGCCTTTCCGGCAACGATCTTGCCGGGAGCCGGTGTCAAGAACGACGACGTTCTTCGCCATAAGCCTTCCTGGCAACAAGCTTGCCGGAAACCGGCATCGAGAACATCAAAGTTCTCTGCCGAAGATAAAAGCCTTCCTGGCAACGAGCTTGCCGAAAGCCGGCATCGAGAACGTCAAGTTCTCTGCTGAAGATAAAAGCCTTCCTGGCAACGAGCTTGCCGGAAGCCGGCATCGAGAACGTCAAAGTTCTCTGCCGAAGATAAAAGCCTTCCTGGCAACGAGCTTGCCGGAAGCCGGCATCGAGAACGTCAAAGTTCTGTGCCGAAGATAAAAGCCTTCCTGGCAACGAGCTTGCCGGAAGCCGATATCGAGAACGTCAAAGTTCTCTGCCGAAGATAAAAGCCTTCCTGGCAACAAGCTTGCCGGAAGCCGGCATCGAGAACGTCAAAGTTCTCTGCAGAAGATAAAAGCCTTCCTGGCAACAAGCTCGCCGGAAGCCGGCATCAAGAACGTCAAAGTTCTCTGCCGAAGATAAAAGCCTTCCTGGCAACAAGCTTGCCGGAAGCCGGCATCGAGAACGTCAAAGTTCTCTGCCAAAGATAAAGGCCTTCCCGGCAAGCCAATATCGCTGGGGGCTGCGAGTGCCAAGAATCGTCCACGGCAAACCAGAGTTGCCGGGGGCTGCAATACCAGATAAGTCTTTCATCCCTCATCATGCATCCTCTTATGGACTGGGGAATGCGAAACCACGTTTCTTCCCGAAAACTGCCGTGCTCCCTCGACACTAGGCCCTGGGGCTCGTTCTCGGGGCCAAGTTTGGTCGTAGTCGCGGCAGCAAAGGGATGAAACGAGGAGACCGCACCCACCTCGTTCCTGCCTCCGTTAAAAGCGTGAGAAAGGTTGAGCGACGTGGGAAGGCGGCATGGCCTGTTGCAGGGAGATGAAATGTCTGTCCGAGGGATACCAAGGATTCGCTCCTTGG
The DNA here is from genome assembly GCF_002162155.2 of Triticum dicoccoides. Taxonomy (NCBI): domain Eukaryota; kingdom Viridiplantae; phylum Streptophyta; class Magnoliopsida; order Poales; family Poaceae; genus Triticum; species Triticum dicoccoides. The sequence continues at coordinate 473,548,098 of NC_041389.1, forward strand.
CGTGGGTTTAACTCGCGAGACAAATAACCCGGCAAGCATCCCCTTTTCATTAAAAAAACATCCCACTCAGGTACAATCCATAGAGGATGAAAAACATGAAAGAGAGGATTACAAGTTCTAGATACAGCTAAGGCCCGAAGGCTTACAAATTAAAAAAAATAAGATGCCCGTAATCCCTTTCCTGTCCCTCTCCTCAGGAGGCAGGTCAAGGAGGCGAAAAGGGCAGAAGGAGCGCCTAGGCGAGCTACGGGTGCTAGAAGACACCAAGAGAACATCCCGGGGGCCGTCCGAAGGCTGGACGGCGACGGCGGCGCTGGAAGCGGGGCTCGAAGACGGGGCGACAGGACGTCAGCACGCTGTCGAGGGCACCACGCCCTCGTACTCCGACCTGACGGCCTTGTCGCCAGCCCTCTTCCCCTTCCGCAGCCTCCCTACGCCAGCCGCCCAAGGAGACGACCTCGGGGAGTTCAAGAAGCCGGCGACGCGGATGATGGGGTCGCCAGTGCCGCGCAAAGCAGCCGCCCGATGCCTAGTCGGACCCGCTACCCCGCCGCCCGCTACCCTCGTCGTCGCTGTCGCTCCCCTCCTCGTCGCTCCCGCTCGAGGAGGAGCCTTCGCTGTCGGAGGAGCTGTCCACGCAGCACTTCGCCCGAGGGCCGAAGCACCCGAAGGCCTTGACGGAGAGGAGATCGCCCTCCATCAACTTAAAATGGAGGGTAAACCCCTCCGTCAAGCTGTGGATGCGGGCGAACGTCTTCAACCCTCGATCAAGATACATCACATTAGGGGCTGGGAATGCAACGCGGACTCGCGTGCCGTTGATCCCACAGCCCCTCATGTGCAGCCTCAGTGTCTCGGGCGGGTCCAACTCCATCGCGCGCGCAAACGGAGCTGGAAGCCGGAGGCGACGATGAGGCGCCCGGCGCAGCCTGACGAAGAACTCGCAAGGGTCGTCCCCTATATGGACCGCCGTGGGGGGAGGAGCCGCCAGTGGAGGTGAAGCTGACGCGCCGCCCCGTCCGCCTCTTCCCCGAGCGCCTCGACCTCGTCCTCGACCTCGTTCGCGACCTCGCCCCCTCCCTCTTCCCCTTATGGCTGGCCCTGCCACCACGGGCGCGGAAGAGGGAGAGATGCGCTGTCTGGCGGCGACCCTCGCCGCCACCGATGAAGGGCCTGGGTTCCCTTTCTCCATGGCAGATGAGAGAAAGGGGAGCAGAAGCTGAAGAAAGGAGAAGATGAGAGAGTGCGGGTTTCTGTACTCCCATCCCGCTCTTTATAAAGAAGCGAGGTGGGGGCTCGGCCGCCCCACTCAGCGAATCAAGGCACGGGAAGGGCAGGGCGTCGGGGCCAACCCGCTCGCATTGGCCCAGTTTCCCACTCCACCATCCGTGACCCCAGGCGCATGGGAGCCGCGTGGCAGGGATGCAGAACCAAGGCGACAGATGAGGCGGCCGCGCTCCGCCCCGTGAACGCGGGGAGTGGACGCCCCGAAAACCGCGCACCGGCACCGTCCAGTAAATGCGCCGCGCCCCCACGCCTACCTCCGTTTAGGGGGGGGCGTGAACCGTCCTCATCATCGTGGCCTGACGCATGCTCGAGGGGCTTAGCCCCGCGCACGCCGCCCACGTCACCCACGACGCCACGTTTGACGCATGCTGTTCTGGGCGTGCGCGGTGGGAGCGGACTTAGATTCGGCGTGACCTAGGCCGCGCGTGCCTGTGCACTGTTTTTGGGCCTGGCCCAACAGCGCTCGGCACCGTGTATGGCCCAGGCCCGGGGGCTCCTGTCGGTGTACTAGAGTAGGGGTACCCTAGTACCCCGAACTTGTGCACGGGCAGTCGCAGCACCCCGCGGCAAGGCTTGCCGGGTGACCGCCAAGACCCTCCGTGGTTCCCTTGAAGACCATTCAAGAACAAAGTACTCAAACCAAGGCCCCGGCAAGAGGAGCTTGCCGGGAGGGCCAACCAAGGCCCCGGCAAGAGGAGCTTGCCGGGAAGGCCAACCAAGGCCCCGGCAAGATGATCTTGCCGGGAAGAGACAAGACCCCGGCAAGAGGAGCTTGCCGGGAAGGCCACTCAAGGCATACCAAGAAAGCTTGCCGCGACGCGCCCTGCGTCCCGGCAAGATCCGGCGAGCGACAAGCTTCCGGACGCGACAAGACGACGGCCGCGGCAAGGAGCTTGCCGCGGGAAACCCCCGCTTCGTGCCCGCGCTCCAGCACACCTGCTAACGTGTCGCTCTGGGACTCTCCCAAGCACACGTGGCAGGAGGCCGTGCAGCTAGGGGTACGTGGTGGCAAGCGGAGATGAAGAGAAGCCCATCGTGGCAAACGGTGGCGCTCCTAACGGTCACCTTTTTGCACTGTTTAGGAGACTTAGACCGGAATTTAATGCCCTTGTCCCCTGCCGTCAGAGTTAGGTAGGGTGCACTGTATCCACAGTAGCGGTAGCTGCACCTACCGCATCCTTTTCCATTTTTACCCTTCTAGTCTACGTTGCCATCTGTCGGTGACCCCTTGAAAGTATAAAAGGAGGCCCAGGCGCAACGTAGAGGAGGTTGGGGGGCCAGTTCGGCTCATTCAACACCAGAGACACTCTCACGCTCAGTCTGGCAGCATCCATCGCTCCTGAGCAAGAATCCAATATACACAAACAGGCAGCAGTAGGGTTTTACGCATCCGTGCGGCCTGAAGCTGGGTAAAATCGCCCGCGTGCACTGCCTCGATCCGCTCTTTGTGCGCTCTCCGCCTCCTACCGAACCGAAAGGGGCCCTGTCCCCATAGGTGTTGGTGGAATCAACACCCCCCGACAGATTATTTGTTAGTATGCTTCAAGTATTATTATTTTTATGTTTTATAAGATTTTATCTTGAATCATTTGGATCTGAACATTCATGCCACAATAAAGAAAATTACTTTGAGAATTATGCTAGGTAGCATTCCACATCAAAAATTCTGTTTTTATCATTTACCTACTCGAGGACGAGAAGGAATTAAGCTTGGGGATGCTTGATACGTCTCCAATGTATCTATAATTTTTGATTGTTCCATGCTATTATATTACCCGTTTTGGATGTTTATGGGCTTTACTTTACACTTTTATATCATTTTTAGGACTAACCTACTAACCGGAGGCCCAGCCCGTATTGCTGTTTTTTTGCCTATTTCACTGTTTTGAAGAAAAGAAATAACAAACAGAGTCCAAACGGAATGAAACCTTCGGGAGCGATCTTTTTGGAACAAACGTGATCCAGAGGACTTGGAGTGGAAGTCAACAAACAATCAAGAAAGCCATGAGGGTGGAGGGCGCGCCCCCTGTCTCGTGGGCCCCTCGGGCGTCCACCGACCTACTTCTTCCCCCTATATATACCCATGTACCCCGAGAACATCAGAGGCGACCACGAAAAACTATTTCCACCACCATAACCTTCTGTATCCGCGAGATCCCATCTTGGAGCCTTCGCCAGCGCTCCGCCGAAGGGGGAATCAAGCACGGAGGTCTTCTACCTCAACACCATAGCCTCTCCGATGAGTTGTGAGTAGTTTACCACAGACCTTCGGGTCCATAGTTATTTGCTAGATGTCTTCTTCTCTCTCTTTGAATCTCAATACCATGTTCTCCTTGATCTTCTTGGAGATCTATTTGATGTAACTCTTTTTGCGGTGTGTTTGTCGAGATCCGATGAATTGTCGGTTTATGATCAAGTTTATCTATGAGAAATATTTGAATCTCCTCTGAATTCTTTTATGTGTGATTAAGTTATCTTTGCAAGTCCCTTCGAATTATCAATTTGGTTTGGCCTACTAGATTGATCTTTCTTGCAATGGGAGAAGTGCTTAGCTTTGGGTTCAATCTTGCGGTGTCCTTTCCCAGTGACAGCAGGGGCAGCAAGGCACATATTGTATTGTTGCCATCGAGGATAAAAGATGGGGTTTATATCATATTGCATGAGTTTATCCCTCTACATCATGTCATCTTTCTTAATGCGTTACTCTGTTCTTTATGAACTTAATACTCTAGATGCATGCTGGATAGCAGGCGATGTGTGGAGTACTAGTAGTAGATGCAGGCAGGAGTCGGTCTACTTGTCACGGACGTGATGCCTATATACATGATCATGCCTAGATAATCTCATAATTATTCGCTTTTCTATCAATTGCTCGACAGTCATTTGTTCACCCACTGTAATACTTATGCTATCTTGAGAGAAGCCACTAGTGAAACCTATGGCCCGCGGGTCTATCTTTTATCATATAAGCTTTCAATCTACTTTTATCTGCATCTTTACTTTTCCAATCTATATCATAAAATACCAAAAATATATTTATCTTATCATATTATCTCTATCAGATCTCACTTTTGCAAGTGGCCGTGAATGGATTGACAACCCCTTTATTGCGTTGATTGCGAGCTCTTGTTTGTTTGTGTAGGTGCGTGGGACTTTTGAGGAGCCTCCTACTGTATTTAAACTATATAAAAGCACTCAATAGAAATAAATGACTCTCTAAAACTTCCGGGTTGTCTCCCTGGCAGCGCTTTCTTTAAAGCCATTAAGCTAGGCATTTAGTGCTCAAGTAATGGATCCACCCGGATCCCAAGGTATACCAAAGCCAATTTTAATTAACAATGATTTGTAATTTAGTAGTGAGCACAAAGTAACATATATCAAGCAATGACGAAGTCTAACTCTCTTCCTATGCATCGACATGTCATAAAAGAACAATTCATGAACACATAGTAAAGGCCAATGCATAGTATAAACAGTTTCTTGCAATTCTATCATATTGGAAACATAGAGAGGTGGAGATAAAGTTCCTCTCTCATAATAATTGCAAGTAGGAGCAGCAAGCACATGCATATCACATTCATCAAAATCATCATGTGCAACAGTAAAAGGCAACCCATCAATATAATCCTTAATAAGCACAAACTTCTCTGATATAGTGTAGTAGGGAGAATTCAAAAAGATAATAGGACTATCATGCGTGGGTGCAATAGCAACAATTTCATGTTTAACATAAGGAACTATAGCAAGTTCATCTCCATAAGCATAATTCATATTGGCATCTTGGCCACAAGCATAGCAAGCATCATCAAAAAGGGATATTTCAAACAAATTCAAGGGATCATAGCAATCATCATAGCAATCATCCTTCGGTAAGCTCGAAGGGGAATTAAATAATGTATGAGTTGGAGGGTTACTCTCATTAGAAGGTGGGCACGTGTAGCTAATCTGCTCTTCCTCCTTTTGTTCTTCGCTCTCCTCATCATCTTTTTCATCCAATGAGCTCACTGTTTCATCAATTTCTTCTTCCATAGCTTCCTGCAAAATATTAGTCTCTTCTTGGACAGCGGAGACTTTCTCAATAAATGCATTAATATAGTAATTGTATTCATAATTTTCATAGCAATATCTAAGTATAGCAAGATTTTCTGGCCTATAAGCATCATCATCTAAAGCTTCATACTTTTCAAACAACGATTCAATTTCATAAGCAGCCTTAAAAGCAACAAATTCTTCTATTTGTTCCACATCATAGTAATCATATATACCATTAGCATAAGAAGCTAAGGTTTCATTATCATTAAATTTGCATGAAAAGGGAAGGTGTGGAGCCTTCATCCTAGAGCAACAAGTAATATGATATCTCAAGCATAGATTCCAAGCATACCAACGCAACATAATAAATTGATCCCATAATAGTTTACCTTTTTGTGTTGAGCGATAATCCCTAAAGTATTCATGTTGATCCAATGTGTCTCCCATTATAAAGTTGAATGGGGTTTTCTCAGGATTATCAAAGTAGTACATAATATCTTTTGCATAATGAGAATCGAGGGTTTTAGGAGTTACCCCATCTCCATGAGTAGCAAGTACACCTAATTTTTTTGGTATTTTGAATTCCATATCCATAACTAAAGATAGAGAACAACTTAGAACAGCAAAAAAAATTACTTAGTGATAAATCAAACAAGCACACACGAGAATATTCACCCCACGCTATGACTCCCCGGCAACGGCGCCAGAAAAAGGTCTTGATGACCCGCAAGTATACGGGATAGTTGTAGCCTCTTTCGATAAGTAAGAGTGTCGAACCCAACGAGGAGCTAAAGGTAGAACAAATACTCTCTCAAGTCCTATCGGCCACTGATACGACTCTACGCACGCTTGACGTTCGCTTTACCTAGAACAAGTATGAAACTAGAAGTACTTTGTAGGTGTTGTTGGATAGGTTTGCAAGATAATAAAGAGCACGTAAACATAAACTAGGGGCTTTTTAGATAAAGATGCAATAAAGTAAATATAGCGAGTGTGGAAAAGTGGTGGTGGGAGTTGTGAAATTGTCCCTAAGCAATTGACTATGTTACTAGACCGGTAATCACTATTGCAATTCTATTTGAGGGAGAGGCATAAGCTAACATACTTTCTCTTCTTGGATCATATGCACTTATGATTGGAACTCTAGCAAGCATCCGCAACTACTAAAGATTCATTAAGGTAAAACCCAACCATAGCATTAAAGTATCAAGTCCCCTTTATCCCATACTCAAACAACCTACTTACTCGGGCCTGTGCTTCTATCACTCACGCCACCCACCATAAGAAAATCATAAACATATTGCAAACCCTACAACGGGAATCTCTTACGCTTGCGCGACACGGAGGGTACCATAGGACAGCATGAATAATAAAACATGCAACTCAAACCAATCATAGCAACATCAATCACCGATAGGACAACGGGAATCTACCCAGACATCATAGGATGGCAATACATCATTGGATAAAAATATGAAGCATAAAGCACCATGTTCAAGTAGAGGGTACAGCGGGTTGCGGGAGAGTGGATCGCTGAATATAGATGGGGGAAGGTGATGGAGATGTTGGTGAAGATGGCGGAGGTGTTGGTGAAGATCGCGGTGATGATGATGGCCCCCGGCGGCCTTCCGGCGCCACCGGAAGCAAGGGGGACAGAGCCCCCCTTCTTCTTCTTCTTCCTTGACCTTCTCCCTAGATGGGAGAAGGGTTTCCCCTCTGGTCCTTGGCTCCCATGGCGTGGGAGGGGCGAGAGCCCCTCCATGATTGGATTTATCTCTCTGTTTCTGTGTTCTCAGATTCTACCCCTTCACCGTTTCCTTTATATCTGGAGATCCGTAACTTCGATTGAGGTGAATCTTTAGCCCAGATCTTTCTCATAAAATTAGCTTTCTTGCGCCAAAAGAAGAGCGTCAACCGCCTTACGGGTGGCCCATGAGAGCCCAGGCCGCGCCCAGGGGGAGAGGGTGCGCCCCCTGTCTCGTGGCCACCCAGGACACCGTTTCACGTTGATTTTACTTCCCAAAAATCATAAATATTCCAAAAAAATCTCCGTCCGTTTTTATCCCGTTTGGACTCTGTTTGATATTGGATTTCTGCGAAACAAAAAACATGCAACAGACAAGAACTGGCACTGGGCACTAGATCAATATGTTAGTCCCAAAAAATAGTATAAAAAGTTGCCAAAAGTATATAAAAGTTGAATAATAATGGCATGGAACAATCAAAAATTATAGATACGACGGAGACGTATCACTTCACTTATATCTTTTTAGCGCACGGTGGTGGTTTTATTTTATAGAAATTGTTGATATCTCATGCTTCACTTATATTATTTTGAGAGTCTTTTAGAACAACATGGTAATTTTCTCTGGTTATAAAATAAATCCTAATATGATGGGCATCCAAGATGGGTATAATTAAAACTTTCATATAAAGTGCGTTGAATACTATGAGAAGTTGATTCTTTATGATTGTTTTGAGATATGAAGATGGTGATATTAGAGTCATGATAGTAGAGTAGTTGTGAATTTGAGAGATACTTGTGTTAAAGTTTGTGATTCCAGTAGCATCCACATATGGTGAACCTGAAAGCACAAGTGCTCCCTAGGTGATTTTGGTAATTTATGTCAACATATCTATTGTTGGACTAATAATTTTACCTAGTGTGTTTCAGATAAGTTCAACAATGGAGTGGCATGGACTAGAGGATGTGGAACCCATTCAAGACGCTAAGGACAAAGGATTGGCTCAAGCTCAAAGCACAAGACTCTACATTTTACTTTTAGTGATCCAAGATCACATTGAGTCTATAGGAAAAGCCAATACTATCAAGAGGGGATGAGGTGTTGCTTAATGGCTTGCTTGCTCAAAGTGCTTAGTGATATGCTCCAAAGCCCTCAACTACTTTCTCACATCCACATATGACCCAAACCAAAAGTCCAACTTGGCCCCACGGATTCTTTCTATCCGACACCACCAAGTTCAGATGTCATAGCCACTGCCACAAACCCTAGTCAAATCGGTCTCACCGATAGGGATCTCGGTCTCACCGAGATGGGATTGTAATCTCTCTGTGTATGTCCATTACCAAAATCGTTCCAACCGAGTTTGTGCAATCGGTCCTACCGAGATTACAATGCAAACTCTCTGTTTCTCTTCGTAACATTTCGGTCCAACCAAGATGATCGAATCGGTCCCACCGAGTTTGCCTGACCAACTCTCTGGTTAGCTTATTACCAAAATCGGTCTCACCAAGTTTGTGTAATCTGTCTCACCAAGATTACGTTGTGCCCTAACCCTAACCATATCGGTCCCACCGAGTTGACATGTCGGTCCCATCGAAAATCCTAACGGTCACATTATTTGCTAAATCGGTCCGACCGAGTTTGACGATTCGGTCCCACCGAGATTGGTAAGTTGTGTGTAACCGTTAGATTTTGTGTGGAGGATATATATACCCCTCCACCCACTCTTCATTCATGGAGAGAGCCATCAGAACGTGCCTACACTTCCAACATTAATTTTCTGAGAGAGAACCACCTACTCATGTGTTGAGACCAAAATATTCCATTCCTACCATATGAATCTTGATCTCTAGCCTTCCCCAAGTTGTTTTCCACTCAAGTCTTCTTTCCACAAAATTCAAATCCCGTGAGAGAGAGTTGAGTGTTGGGGAGACTATCATTTGAAGCACAAGAGCAAGGAGTTCATCATCAACACACCATTTGTTACTTCTTGGAGAGTGGTGTCTCCTAGATTGGCTAGGTGTCACTTGGGAGCCTCCGACAAGATTGTGGAGATGAACCAAGGAGTTTGTAAGGGCAAGGAGATCGCCTACTTCATGAAGATCTACCCTAGTGAGGCAAGTCCTTCGTGGGCGACAGCCATGGTGGGATAGACAAGGTTGCTTCTTCGTGGACCCTTCATGGGTGGAGCCCTCCGTGGACTCGCGCAGTCGTTACCCTTCGTGGGTTGAATTCTCCATCAACGTGGATGTATGATAGCACCACCTATCGGAACCACGTCTCAAAAATCTCCGTGTCTCCAAATTGCGTTTGCACACTCCAATCCCATCCCTTTACATTCTTGCAATTTGCATGCTTTACTTTCCACTGCTCATATACTCTTTGCATGCTTGCTTGATATGTATTGTGAATGTTAAACTTGTGCCAAAACTCCACTTCAACTTAAAGAAATTAAAAACTACAACTTTTTCACTTAGTGTCTAATCACCCCCCCCCCTCTAGACACCTCTTCTTGATCCTTTCAAATGGTATCATAGCTTTGGTCTCCATTGCTTTGGTTTAAACACCATTGGAGGAAGATGGATGAGTCTACTTTGGGGAGTCTTAGACATAGAGTGCCTATACTTGATGGAGAGTACTTTCATGAGTGAAAAAATGATATGCTTGTGATTTTCAATGAATATCATTTGAATAAGTACATTGCTAGCCCTTGTGCACCTCATTTTGATCATATGCATCCCACCCTTGATGAGTCAATTAACATGATTCGCAATCTTAGAACTGTTAATCTTATCACTATAGGCTTGCCTAGAAACTTGATTGGAAGTTTGCCTACTTTTGAGTGTGTCTACACTATATGGAAATTTCTTGAGGAATGTTTTCCAAATTATTCCTTGAAAAATCTAGATGAAATTCTCCATAAGTCTATTGCCTTGAGTAAGATGAATTCCAATGATCCTATGTTTGGTGATTGTCCATTTGAGCTTACAAACCTTATGAGTGTCAAAGGAGATGTTGGAATTGTTAGTGATATTATTTCCGAAGCTATTAAAATTCATAAAGAAGATCATTGTCAAACTCACTCTAACAAATCACCCTCTCTAGGAATTGATCCACCACATGACGATGTTGAACATGGATACTATGATGAGGATGATGATAGTGACCTAGATCTTGATGATGCAATGAGACACCTTGGTCTTATGGAAAATCTTCGGGGATACATGGCAGGAGGAAAGGAATGGGTTCTTGATAGTGGATGTACCGATCACATGATCGGAGATAAAGATATGTTTCGTGCTTGCTGTAAATGACGGCCCTCGAAAGTATGCCACTTTTGGTGATAACTCAAAGGGTAAGGTGGTTGGCCTCGGTAAGGTGGCCATCTCACATGATAGCTCCATACAAAATGTCATGCTCTTGAATCTCTTGGGTACAATTTACTTTCAGTATCTAGACTTGCTGATTTCGGTTTGAATGTCCTATTTACTGAAGTAGATTGCCAAGTGTTTTGTAGAGATAATCATAAAATGGTCTTTACCGGTATACGTAGAGGTGATCTTTACATTGCTGATTTCACTAAAAAGGCTCAACCTAGAACTTGCTTTATTGCTAAATCCTCTAAAGGCTGGTTGTGGCATAGACGACTAGGTCATGTGGGCATGCGAAACCTTGACAAGCTTATTAAAGGAAATCATATCCTTGGCGTTAACGATGTCATATTTGATAAGGATAGACTTTGTAGCGCTTGTCAAGCAGGTAAACAGGTTGGAGGAAGGAATCCTGTGAAGAACATCATGACCACAAGGAGGCCACTCGAGCTACTTCACATGGATCTTTTTGGTCCCAACGCTTACAAAAGTCTCGGTGGAAATTCTTTTGGTCTAGTTATAGTTGATGATTTTTCAAGATTTACATGGGTGTTCTTTCTCGATGATAAATCGCAGGTCCAAAAGATCTTCAAAAACTTCGCTAGGAAGGCCCAAAATCAATTTGAAGTGAAGATCAAGAAGGTTCGCAGTGACAATGGAAAGGAGTTCAAGAACGCAAATGTGGACACCTTTCTTGACGGAGAAGGGATTTCACATGAGTTCTCGGCTACGTACACACCTCAACCAAATGGAGTTGTTGAGAGGAAGAACCAGACGCTCGTCGAAATGGCGAGAACGATGCTTGATGAGTACAAGACGCCGAAGCACTTTTGGGCGGAAGCGGTTGAGACAGCTTGTCACACAACAAATCGCTTGTATCTTCACAAGATACTCGGCAAGACGGCATATAAGCTCCTCACCAATAACAAACCCCAAGTTGGATACTTTCGAGTATTCAGCTCAAAGTGCTACATTCTTGATAAGCATCATCGTTCTAAATTTGCTCCTAAGTCTCATGAAGGTTTCCTACTTGGTTATGGCTCAAACTCTCACACTTACCGTGTCTACAATAATTTCACCCGAAAGGTTGAAGAGACGGTAGATGTGAAGTTTGATGAATCTAACGGCTCGCAGGTAGAGCAATTGCCAATTGATGTAGGAGACAAAGACCCTTCGAAAGCAATCCAAGACTTGTCTATTGGCAAGATTCGTCCAACGGAGGTGAAGGAGAGTACCTCGTCCATCCAAGTGGAAGCTTCTACCTCATGACAAGGTGAACCAAGAGTTGATACGGAAACATCCACAAGTGGGACACACCAAGATGAAGAAAACGTGGAAGTACACCAAGATGAACGTCAACAACCTCCTTCTCCACCACGGCAAGAGAACGACAACGTCAACAATGAAGAAGGCCAAGAAGAAGAACAAGATGAAGAAGATGTTCCACCTAGATCCAAGCAAAAGTTTTCACGAGTTCGAGCAAGAGTTGCTAAAGACCATCTCATCGAGCAAATCTACAATGATATCCAAACCGGGAGAATCACTCGCTCTAAAACTCGTTTAGCTAACTTTTGCGAACATTATTCATTCATCTCTAGCATTGAACCTATGAAGGTTGAAGAAGCATTGGAAGATCCGGATTGGATAAACGCCATGCATGAAGAACTACACAACTTCGAGAGAAATCAAGTTTAGACATTGGTTGAAAAGCCCGACAACAACCACAACATCATCGGTACCAAATGGGTGTTTCGCAACAAGCAAGATGAAGATGGACAAGTAGTTCGCAACAAAGCACGTCTCATCGCCCAAGGCTACACTCAAGTCGAAGGTATGGACTACGGTGAGACATATGCCCCCGTTGATAGACTTGAGTCCATCTGCATCTTACTTGCCTATGCTAATCACCATGATATCACCTTGTACCAAATGGACATTAAAAGTGATTTTCTAAATGGTGAAATAGAGGAGGAAGTTTATGTTAAGCAACCTCCCGGCTTTGTCAATCCTAAGAAACCTAATCATGTTTACAAACTTCACAAAGCTCTTTATGGTCTTAAACAAGCTCCTAGAGCATGGTATAAATGCTTGACCAAGTTCCTTATTGAAAAAGGCTTTGAAATTAGAAAAATTGATTCTACTCTTTTTACTAAAAGGGTTAATGGAGAAATATTTATGTGCCAAATCTATGTTGATGGTATTATATTTGGTTCAACTAACCCTCACTTTAGTGAGAAGTTTGGAAAGCTAATGTCGGAGAAGTTTGAGATGTCGATGATGAGTGAGCTCAAATTCGTTCTCGGTTTGCAAATCAAGCAAACTAAGGAAGGTACCTTTGTCTCTCAAACAAAGTACACCAAGGACTTATTCAAGAAGTTCAATATGCAAGAATGCAAAGGTATGACTACACCATGCCTACTAGTGGACATCTTGATTTGACCAAAGATAGTGAACTGGTTGATCAAAAGGTTTATCGCTCTATGATTGGTTCATTGTTATATCTATGTGCTTCATGTCCCGATATTATGCTAAGTGTGTGCATGTGTGCACGATATCAAGCCGCCCCTAAATAATGTCATCTTAAGGCCGTGAAAAGGATAGTGAGATACTTAATTCATACACCAATTTTTGGCATTTGGTATCCAAAGAGGGCCTCTTTTAATCTTGTTGGCTACTCCAACTCAGACTATGCCGGTGACAAGGTTGATAGAAAGTCCACTTTGGGTACTTGTCAATTTCTTGGTAGATCTCTTGTGTCTTGGTCTTCCAAAAAACAAAACTCGGTATCCTTATCCACCGCCGAAGCGGAATACATTGTCGCTGGTTCATGTTGTGCTCAATTACTTTGGATGACCCAAACTCTTAAAGATTATGGGATATATGTGAAACATGTTCCAATGCTTTGTGACAATGAAAGTGCTATCAAGATTGCTCACAATCCCGTGCAACACTCTCGAACTAAGCATATTGAAGTTTGTCATCATTTCATTCGAGATCATGTTGCCAAAGGGGACATTAATCTTAAACATGTTCGCACCGATAAGCAATTAGCGGATATTTTCACTAAACCACTTGATGAGAAAGTGTTTTGCAGGTTAAGAGGTGAATTGAACATCATCGATGCTTCAAACTTGGAGTAGGAACTCCATTTGATACATGCAAGACATGAGCCTATTACTAATCCTTGATATTTCTCTTATGATGATAATCTTATGTCTTGGATATATTTGCACCTTGCATGTCATCTAACCCGTGTAGGTACTTGGATGAATCAAAATCTATGAGATTGCAACTCACTCACATCTTGAGCAATCTCTACATCACCAAGTCTATACACAATGGTGGTTGAAGACAAGGAAGCACGGAACCATTCAAACATATCCTTTGACAAATTTGTTATTGAGTATCATGATTGTCATTTTGGATACACAAGTGCTCTTCCTTGCAAAAACTAACCCATGTAGGTAGATGAACTCAAATTCCAAAGTGGTGCTCCCAACTCTTGATGAGCTACATCAACCTTGAGCAACCCACATAAGATCAACTACATGATCACGATCAACACCACCAACCAAGGTATGTTAGTCCATCTTAGATAAGCTTTACTCCAAGTCATGAGTCAAAGCAACTCGGCAAGATCTTAATACATCAAGATGCTTAAACGAAAAATGGTAACCCCATTTTGAGCTTAAACGATGAGTATGACCTATGATCAAGTGATCTCACTTGACTCCTAAGTCAATATACTCTAACATAGGTGACTTTGTCGCCGACCAATTATAGATGAAATTCTCTCGTGTTTTTTCTGTGCTCTTGCATTTGTCTCATGCATATTTGTTTCCCCTTTAAAAAAAACTTCATCTAGATTTCTTTTCTGTTCTGCATTCCCTGCATCCAATTCATTGCAAATCTTTCATTTAATTCCTTGCAAATCCTTGTGAGATCTTACTCGTCTAAGTGAGCTAGGGTGACAAGTGTTTCCTCTGCGATGAACTCGATCTCACCGGTCTGATGCCTTCGGTCCAACCGAATTCTTTCGGTGCAACCGAAGCACGCAACTCGGTGCCACCGATTTCACTACAGGAAAGACAGCTTGCCACCTGTTCCTGCATTCTTTTTGATCCAGCTCCACTCAATGATGCTTGTCCTCTACCAGCATCACATTCAACTTGCTGCTTTGTTCTGTGACTCAAGGACCAAATCCATTTGTGACAAAAATCCAGAAGACCCTTCTTGGAAATTGATGTCAAAGGGGGAGAGAGAGATCACATCAAAGCTTAATCATATCTATATGGGAAGAGAATACTCAAGGGGAGAGAGGACCCCATATGCTTGGTGTTCAAGAGGAGAGAAGTCACATGTCTTCAAGAGGGGAAAGACATGTTTGTTTGCATTAGCTCTGTTTATTTTCCTTGAGCTCTGATTTTTTGTTCCCTATCTTCTCCCAGTATCCCATGCTAGATTCAGGGGGAGCAAGCAATCTAAGGGAAGGAAATCCTTGAATTCATTGCACATCTTTACCTTTGGGGACATGTACATATCAAATGGAGTACTCAGTACTCACTCTCTACATGTCATCCCAGTCTTGGTACTCTTGTGGTTTCTTTTGTTTACTCTGGCCAGTAGGTGTATCTGTGTTATCTAACCTTGTTTACGCAGGTTCATTTCTTCCAAAGCCAACTCAAGACCATAAGGTAAGTATATGCATCACAGTCATGTGTATGAGGTTTTCTTGCTGATGTACATACTGTTTGCAAGAAGGACTCATGAGCATGAAGGTACATTTCCCATATTCACATCTTTTGCTCTGATGCATATAGCCAAGATACATGTAACATATTGCTTACTCTGACATGCTTATGCATTCACATGCTCCTATATTTCATATTTTCATGATTGCATACATGTAGGGGGAGCCTATGCATGTTACATGTCTTTACAAAGCTTTACTTGTTATTCTCTATATATTTATCTAAAGCTTTTATGTATGTTGTCATCAATTACCAAAAAGGGGGAGATTGAAAGCACAAGTGCTCCCTGGGTGATTTTGGTAATTTATGTCAACATATCTCTTGTTGGACTAATACTTTTACCTGGTGTGTTTCAGATAAGTTCGATAATGGAGTGGCATGGACTAGAGAATGTGGAACCCCTTCAAGACGCTAAGGACAAAGGATTGGCTCAAGCTCAAAGCACAAGACTCTACATTTTACTTACTATCAAGAGGGGATGAGGTGTTGCTTAATGGCTTGCTTGCTCAAAGTGCTTAGTGATATGCTCCAAAGCCCTCAACTGCTTTCTCACATCCACATATGACCCAAACCAAAAGTCCAACTCGGCCCCACCGATTCTTTGTATCCGGCGCCACCGAGTTCAGATGTCATACCACTGCCACAAAACCAAGTCAAATCGGTCTCACCGATAGGGATCTCGGTCTCACCGAGATGGGATTGTAATCTCTCTACATATGTCCATTACCAAAATCGGTCCAACCGAGTTTGTGTAATCGGTCCTACCGAGATTACAATGTAAACTCTTTGTTCCTCTTCGTAACATTTCAGTCCAACCGAGATGAGCGAATCGGTCCCACCGAGTTTGCCTGACCAACTCTCTGGTTAGCTTATTACCAAAATCGGTCTCACCAAGTTTGTGTAATCAGTCTCACCGAGATTACGTTATGCCCTAACCCTAACCATATCGGTCCACCAAGTTGACATGTCGGTCCCACCGAAAATCCTAACGGTCACATTATTTGCTAAATCGGTCCAACCGAGTTTGACGATTTGGTCCCACCGAGATTGGTAAGTTGTGTGTAACCGTTAGATTTTGTGTGGAGGCTATATATACCCCTCCACCCACTCTTCATTCGTGGAGAGAGCCATCATAACGTGCCTACACTTCCAGCATTCATTTTCTAAGAGAGAACCACCTACTCATGTGTTGAGACCAAGATATTCCATTCCTACCATATGAATCTTGATCTCTAGCCTTCCCCAAGTTGCTTTCCACTCAAATCTTCTTTCCACCAAATCCAAATCTTGTGAGAGACAGTTGAGTGTTGGGGAGACTATCATTTGAAGCACAAGAGCAAGGAGTTCATCATCAACACACCATTTGTCACTTCTTGGAGAGTGGTGTCTCCTAGATTGGCTAGGTGTCACTTGGGAGCCTCCGACAAGATTGTGGAGTTGAACCAAGGAGTTTGTAAGGGCAAGGAGATCGCCTACTTCGTGAAGATCTACCCTAGTGAGGCAAGTCCTTCGTGGGCGACGGCCATGGTGGGATAGACAAGGTTGCTTCTTCGTGGACTCTTCGTGGGTGGAGCCCTCCATGGACTCGCGTAGCCGTTACCCTTCGTGGGTTGAAGTCTCCATCAACGTGGATGTACGATAGCACCACCTATCGGAACCACATCTCAAAAATCTGCGTGTCTCCAAATTGCATTTGCACACTCCAATCCCATCCCTTTACATTCTTGCAATTTGCATGCTTTACTTTCCGCTGCTCATATACTCTTTGCATGCTTGCTTTATATGTATTGTGATTGTTAAACTTGTGCCAAAACTCCACTTCAACTTAAAGAAATTAAAAACTACAACTTTTTCACTTAGTGTCTAATCACCCCCCCTCTAGACACCTCATCTCGATCCTTTCAAAACCGTTATGTGATGAAGTTGGAGCATGATTTATTTATTGATTGTCTTCCTTATGAGTGGCGGTCAGGGACGAGCGATGGTCTTTTCCTACCAATATATCCCCCTAGGAGCATGCCTGTAGTACTTTGTTTCGATAACTAATAGATTTTTGCAATAAGTATGTGAGTTCTTAATGACCGATGTTGAGTCCATAGATTATACGCACTCTCACCCTTCCACCATTGTTAGCCTCTCTAATACCACGTAACTTTCACAGGTATCATACACCCACCATATACCTTCCTCAAAACAGCCACCATACCTACCTATTATGGCATTTCCATAGCCATTCCGAGATATATTGCCATGCAACTTTCCACCATTTTGTCTATGACACGTTTCATCATTGTCATATTGCCTTGCATGATCATGTAGTTGACATCGTATTTGTGGCAAAGCCACCATTCATAATTTTTCATACATGTCAATCTTGAATCATTGCACATCCCGGTACACCGCCGGTGGCATTCACATAGAGTCGTATTTTGTTCTAAGTATTGAGTTGTAATTCTTGGGTTGTAAGTAAATAAAAGTGTGATGATCTTCATTATTAGAGCATTGTCCCAGTGAGGAAAGGATGATGGAGACTATGATTCCCTCACAAGTCGGGATGAGACTCCGGACTAAAAAATAGAGGCCATAAAAAATAGAAAAGGCCCAAATAAAAATAAAAAATATAATGAGAGAAAAAGAGAGAAGGGGCAGTGCTACTATCCTTTTACCACACTTGTGCTTCAAAGTAGCACCATGATCTTCATGATAGAGAGTCTCCTATGTTGTCGCTTTCATATACTAGTGGAAATTTTTCATTATAGAACTTGGCTTGTATATTCCAATGATGGGCTTCCTCAAAAGTGCCCTAGGTCTTCGTGAGAAAGCAAGTTGGATGCACACCCACTTAGTTTCTTTGAGCTTTCATACACTTATAGCTCTAGTGCATCCGTTGCATGGCAATCCCTACTCACTCACATTGATATCTATTGATGGGCATCTCCATAGCCCGTTGATACACCTAGTTGATGTGAGACTATCTCCTTCTTTTTGTCTTCTCCACAACCACCATATTCTATTCCACCTATAGTGCTATATCCATGGCACACGTTCATGTATTGCGTGAAAGTTGAAAAAGTTTGAGAACATCAAAAGTATAAAACAATTGCTTGGCCTGTCATCGGGGTTGTGCATGATTTAATACTTTGTGTGATGAAGATGGAGCATAGCCAGACTATATGATTTTGTAGGGATAACTTTCTTTGACCATGTTATTTTGAGAAGACATGATCGCTTTATTAGTATGCATGAAGTATTATTATTTTTATGTCAATATTAAACTTTTGTCTTGAATCTTTCGGATCTGAACATTCATGCCACAATAAAGAAAATTACATTGATAAATATGTTAGGTAACATTTCACATCAAAAATTCTGTTTTTATCATTAACCTACTCGAGGACGAGCAGGAATTAAGCTTGGGGATGCTTGATACGTCTCCAACGTATCTATAATTTTTGATTGTTCCATGCTATTATATTATCTGTTTTGGATGTTTAATGGGCTTTAATATGATCTTTTATATTATTTTTGGGACTAACCTATTAACCGGAGGCCCAGTGCCAATTTCAGTTTTTTTGCCTATTTTAGAGTTTTGCAGAAAAGGAATACCAAACGGAGTCCAAACGGAATGAAACCTTCGCGATGATCTTTGTTGGACCGAAAGCAGACCAGAAGACTTGGAGTTGAAGTCAGAGACGCAACGAGGCGTCCACAAGGTAGGAGGGCACGCCCAGGGGGGTAGGCGCGCCCCCACCCCCGTGGGCCCCTCATAGCTCCACCGACCTAGTTCTTTCGCCTATATATACTCTTATACCCTAAAAACATCATGGAGAGTCACGAAACCACTTTTCCGCCGCCGCAACCTTCTGAACCCATGAGATCCCATCTTGGGGCCTTTTCCGGTGATCTGCCGGGGGGGGGGGGAATCAATCACGGAGGGCTTCTACATCAACACCATTACCTCTCTGATGAAGCGTGAGTAGTTTACCACAGACCTTCGGGTCCATAGTTATTAGCTAGATGGCCTCTTCTCTCGCTTTGATTCTCAATACAAAGTTCTCCTTGATGTTCTTGGAGATCTATTTGATGTAATACTCTTGCGGTGTGTTTGCCGAGATTCGATGAATTGTGGATTTATGAACAAGATTATCTATGAATATTATTTGGTTCTTCTCTGAATTCTTATGTGCATGATTTGATATCTTTGCAAGTCTCTTCGAATTATCGGTTTAGTTTGGCCTACTAGATTGATCTTTCTTGTCATGGGAGAAGTGCTTAGCTTTGGGTTCAATCTTGCGGTGTCCTTTCCCAGTGACGGTAGGGGCAGCAAGGCACGTATTGTATTGTTGCCATCGAGGATAAAACGATGGGGTTTATATCATATTGCTTGAATTTATCCCTCTACATCATGTCATCTTGCTTAATGCACTACTCCATTCTTATGAACTTAATACTCTGGATGCATGCTGGATAGCGGTCGATGTGTGGAGTAATAGTAGTAGATGCAGAATCATTTCGGTCTACTTGACACGGACGTGATGCCTATGTTCATGATCGTTGCCTTAGATGTCTTCGTAATTATGCGCTTTTCTATCAATTGCTCGGCAGTAATTTGTTCACCCACCGTAATACATGCTATCTCGAGAGAAGCCACTAGTGAAACCTATGGCCCCCGGGTCTCTTTCCATTATATTAAAGTCTCTTATCCATATTATTGAATCTCGTTTACTATTTTTCAATCTTTACTTTCCAATCTATACAAAAAAATAGCAAAAATATTTACTTTACTATCTCTATCAGATCTCACTTTTGCGAGTGACCGTGAAGGGATTGACAACCCCTTTATCGCGTTGGTTGCAAGTTCTTGATTGTTTGTGCAGGTATTCGGTGACTTGTGCGTCGTCTCCTACTGGATTGATACCTTGGTTCTCAATGAAGGAAATATGCCGTAGAGGCAATAATAAAGTTATTATTTATTTCCTTATTTCATGATAAATGTTTATTATTCATGCTAGAATTGTATTAATTGAAAACATAATACATGTGTGAATACATAGACAAACATAATGTCACTAGTATGCCTCTACTTGACTAGCTCGTTGATCAAAGATGGTTATGTTTCCTAGCCATAGACATGATTTGTCATTTGATTAACGGGATCACATCATTAGGAGAAAAATGTGATTGACTTGACCCATTCCGTTAGCTTAGCACTTGATCGTTTAGTATGTTGCTATTGCTTTCTTCATGACTTATACATGTTCCTATGACTATGAGATTATTCAACTCCCGTTTACCGGAGGAACACTTTGTGTGCTACCAAACGTGACAACGTAACTGGGTGATTATCAAGGAGCTCTACAGGTGTCTCCAAAGGTACATGTTGAGTTGGTGTATTTCGAGATTAGGATTTGTCACTCCGATTGTCAGAGAAGTATCTCTGGGCCCTCTCGGTAATACACATCACTGTAAGCCTTGCAAGCAATGTAGCTAATGAGTTAGTTGTGGGATGATGCATTACATAACGAGTAAAGAGACTTGCCAGTAACGAGATTGAACTAGGTATTGAGATACCGACGATCGAATCTCGGGCAAGTAACTGATACGTCTCCAACGTATCTATAATTTTTGATTGTTCCATGCTATTATAATACCCCTTTTGGATGTTTATGGGCTTTATTTTACACATTTATATCATTTTTGGGACTAACCTACTAACTTGAGGCCCAGCCCGTATTGTTGTTTTTTTGCCTATTTCAGTATTTCAAAGAAAAGGAATATCAAACGGAGTCCAAACGGAATGAAACCTTCGGGAGCATGATTTTTGGAACGAACGCGATCCAGAGGACTTGGAGTGCAAGTCAAGAAGCAGTCGAGGCGCCACGAGATAGGAGGGCGCGCCCACCCCCTTTGGGCGTGCCCCCTGTCTTGTGGGCCCGTCGGGCGGCCACTGACGTACTTCTTCCTCCTATATATGCCTACGTACCCCGAAAACATCCAGGGAGCCAATGAAACACAATTTGCACCACCGTAACCTTCTGTATCCGCGAGATCCCATCTTGGAGCCTTTGTCGGTGCTCCGCCGGAGGGGGAATCGACCATGGAGGGCTTCTACATCAACACCATAGCCCCTCCGATGAGTTGTGAGTAGTTTACCACAGACCTCCGGGTCCATAGTTATTTGCTAGATGGCTTCTTCTCTCTTTTTGGATCTCAATACAATGTTCTACCCCTCTCTTGTGGAGATCTATTCGATGTAAACTCCTTTTGCAGTGTGTTTGTCGAGATCCGATGAATTGTGGGTTTATGATCAAGTTTATCTATGAGAAATATTTGAATCTCCTCTGAATTCTTTTATGTATGATTGAGTTATCTTTGCAAGTCTCTTCGAATTATCAGTTTGGTTTGGCCTACTAGATTGATCTTTCTTGCCATGGGAGAAGTGCTTAGCTTTGGGTTCAATCTTGCGGTGTCCTTTCCAAGTGACAGCAGGGGCAACAAGGCATGTATTGTATTGTTGCCATCGAGGATAAAAATATGGGGTTTATATCATATTGCTTGAGTTTATCCCTCTACATCATGTCATCTTTCTTAATGCGTTACTCTGTTCTTTATGAACTTAATACTCTAGATGCAGGCAGGAGTCGGTCGATGTGTGGAGTAATAGTAGTAGATGCAGGCAGGAGTTGGTCTACTTGTTGTGGACGTGATGCCTATATACATGATCATGCCTAGATAATCTCATAATTATTCACTTTTCTATCAATTGCTCGACAGTAATTTGTTCACCCACCGTAATACTTATGCTATCTTGAGAGAAGCCACTAGTGAAACCTATGGCCCCCGGGTCTATCTTTTATCATATAAGCTTTCAATCTACTTTTATTTGCATCTTTACTTTTTGCATCTATATTATAAAATACCAAAAATATATTTATCTTATCATACTATCTCTATCAGATCTCACTTTTGCAAGTGGCCGTGAAGGGATTGACAACCCCTTTATTGCGTTGGTTGCGAGTTCTTTGTTTGTTTGTGTAGGTGTGTGGGACTTTTGAGGAGCCTCCTACTGGATTGATACCTTGGTTCTCAAAAACTGAGGGAAATACTTACGCTACTATTGTTGCATCACCCTTTCCTCTGCAAGGAAAACCAACGCAACCTCAAGACATAGCAAGAAGAATTTCTGGCGCCGTTGCCGGGGAGGTCTTCGCTCAAGTCAAGACATACCAAGTACCCATCACAAACCCATCTCCCTCGCATTTACATTATTTGCCATTTGCCTCTCGTTTTCCTCTCCCCCACTTCACCCTTGCCGTTTTATTCGCCCTCTCTTTCCCAATCTCCTCTCTCTTTAGTTTGCCTTTTTCTGTTTGCTTGTGTGTTGGATTACTTGTTGCCATGGCGCAAGATAATACCAAATTGTGTGATTTCTCCAATACCAATAATAATGATTTCCTTAGTACTCAGATTGCTCCTCTTAATGATGTTGAGTCTTGTGAAATCAATACTGCTTTGTTGAATCTTATTATGAAAGATCAATTCGCCGGTCTTCCTAGTGAAGATGCCACTACTCATCTAAACAACTTTGTTGATTTGTGTGATATGCAAAAGAAGAAAGATACGGATAATGATATTGTTAAATTGAAGTTATTTCCGTTTTCACTTAGAGATCGTGCTAAAGTTTGGTTTTCGTCTTTGCCTAAAAATAGTATTGATTCTTGGAACAAGTGCAAAGATGCTTTTATCTCTAAGTATTTTCCTCCCGCTAAGATTATCACTCTTAGGAACGATATCATGAATTTTAAACAACTTGATCATGAGCATGTTGCCCAATCTTGGGAAAGAATGAAATTGATGATTCGCAATTGCCCTACTCATGGTTTGAATTTATGGATGATCATACAAAAAATTTATGCCGGTTTGAACTTTGCTTCTAGAAATCTTTTAGATTCGGCCACGGGAGGCACGTTTATGGAAATCACGTTAGGAGATGCTACAAAACTTCTTGATAATATTATGGCTAATTATTCTCAATGGCACACCGAAAGATCTTCTAGTAAAGAAGTGCATGCTATAGAAGAAATCAATGTTTTGAGTGGAAAGATGGATGAACTTATGAAGTTGTTTGCTACTAGAAATACTCCTCTTGATCCCAATGATATGCCTTTGTCTACTTTGATTGAGAATAATAATGAATCTATGGATGTGAATTTTGTTGGTAGGAATAGTTTTGGAAACAATGCTTATAGAGGAAACTTTAATTTTAGACCGTTCCCTAGTAATTCCTCTAATAATTATGGAAAATCCTACAATAATTCTTATGGTAATTCTAATAAGATGCCCTCTGATTTTGTGAATAGTGTGAAAGAATTTATGATTTCTCAAAAGAATTTTAATGCCTTGCTTGAAGAAAAATTGCTCAAAGTTGATGATTTGGCTAGGAACATTGATAGACTTTCGCTTGATGTTGATTCTCTTAAACTTAGATCTTTTCCTCCTAAGCATGATATCAATGAGTCTCTCAAAGCCATGATAATTTCCATTGATGAGTGCAAGGAAAGAACCGCTAGATTGCGTGCTAAGAAAGATTGCTTTGTAAAGGCGTGTTCTTCTAGTTTCCATGAAAATAATGATGAAGATCTTAAAGTTATTGATGTGTCCCCTATTAGATCTTTGTTTTGCAATATGAATCTTGATAATAATGGGACTGGAGATGAGTCAACTTTAGTTAGAAGGCGTCCCAGTTTTTAGATCTTGATGCTAAATTTGGTAACAGTGGGATTGGAGAGGTCATGACTTTAAATAGTATTGAACCCACTATCTCGGATTTCAAGGAATTTGATTATGATAATTGTTCTTTAGAAGGTTGTATTTCCTTGTTGCAATCCGTTGTTAATTCTCCTCATGCTTATAGTCAAAATAAAGCTTTTACCAAACATATCGTTGATGCCTTGATGCAATCATATGATGAAAAACTTAATTTTGAAGTTTCTATACCTAGAAAACTTAATGATGAGTGGGAACCTACTATAAAGATTAGAATTAAATATCATGAGTGTTTTGCTTTGTGTGATTTGGGTGCTAGTGTTTCAACGATTCCGAAAACTTTATGTGATATTCTAGGTTTCCATGATCTTGATGATTGCTCTTTAAATTTGCACCTTGCGGATTCCACCATTAAAAAGCCAATGGGAAGGATCAATGATGTTCTCATTGTTGCAAATAGAAATTTTGTGCCCGTAGATTTTATCGTTCTTGATATAGATGGCA
Organism: Triticum dicoccoides; assembly: GCF_002162155.2. Lineage (NCBI taxonomy): Eukaryota > Viridiplantae > Streptophyta > Magnoliopsida > Poales > Poaceae > Triticum > Triticum dicoccoides. Next base: position 473,572,554 of record NC_041389.1, read on the forward strand.
ATCTTTCTTGCCCTATTATTCTTGGTAGACTTTTCCTTAGAACGATTGGTGCGATTATTGATATGAAGGAAGGGAATATTAGATTCCAATTTCCATTAAGGAAAGGCATGGAGCACTTTCCAAGAAAGAAATTCAAATTACCTTATGAATCTATCATGCGGGTGTTGGGGAACGTAGCAGAAATTCAAAATTTTCTACGCATCACCAAGATCAATCTATGGAGTAATCTAGCAACGAGGGGAAGGAGAGTGCATCTACATACCCTTGTAGATCGCTAAGCGGAAGCGTTCAAGTGAACGGGGTTTATGGAGTCGTACTCGTCGTGATCTAAATCACCGATGATCCTAGTGCCGAACGGACGGCACCTCCGCGTTCAACACACATGCAGCCCAGTGACGTCTCCCATGCCTTGATCCAGCAAGGAGAGAGGGAGAGGTTGGGGAAGACTCCGTCCAGCAGCAGCACGACGGCGTGGTGGTGGTGGAGGAGCGTGGCACTCCAGCAGGGCTTCGCCAAGCACCGCGAGAGACGAGGAGGAAGAGAGGTAGGGCTGCGCCAGGAGGGAGAAGTTCTCATCTATTGGCAGCCCCAAAGACCTCGACTATATATAGGGGAGAGGGAGGGGGCTGCGCCCTCTCTAGGGTTTCCACCCCAAGGGGTGCGGCAGCCCCTAGATCCCATCTAGGGTGCGACCAAGGGGGGAGAGGGGAAACTTGCCCCCCAAGTTAGGTGGAGGCGCCCCCTCCCCAAACCCTAGGCGCCTTGGGCCCTGGTGGGGGGGGCGCACCAGCCCACCTGGGGCTGGTCCCCTCCCACACTTGGCCCATGCTGCCCTCTGGGGCCGGTGGCCCCACTTGGTGGACCCCCGAGACCCTCCCGGTGGTCCCGGCACGTTACCGATAGCACCGAAACTTTTTCGGTGACCAAAACAGGACTTCCCATATATAAATCTTTACCTCCGGACCATTCCAGAACTCCTCGTGACGTCCGGGATCTCATCCGGGACTCCGAACAACATTCGGTAACCACGTACATCTATTCCCTATCACCCTAGCGTCATCGAACCTTAAGTGTGTAGACCCTACGAGTTCGGGAGACACGTAGACATGACCGAGACTACTCTCCGGCCAATAACCAATAGTGGGATCTGGATACCCATGTTGGCTCCCACATGTTCCACGATGATCTCATCGGATGAACCATGATGTCGAGGATTCAATCAATCCCGTATTCAATTCCCTTTGTCTAGCGGTATAGTACTTGCCCAAGATTCGATCATCGGTATCCCGATACCTTGTTCAATCTCGTTACCGGCAAGTCTCTTTACTCGTTCCGTAACACATCATCCCATGATCAATCCCTTGGTCACATTGTGCACATTATGATGATGTCCTACCGAGTGGGCCCAGAGATACCTCTCCGTCACACGGAGTGACAAATCCCAGTCTCGATTTGTGCCAACCCAAGATACCCGTAGTGCACCTTTATAGCCACCCAGTTACATTGTGACGTTTGGTACACCCAAAGCATTCCTACGGTATCCGGGAGTTGCACAATCTCATGGTCTAAGGAAATGAGACTTGACATTAGAAAAGCTTTAGCATACGAACTACACGATCTTTGTGCTAGGCTTAGGATTGGGTCTTGTCCATCACATCATTCTCCTAATGATGTGATCCCGTTATCAACGACATCCAATGTCCATGGTCAGGAAACCGTAACCATCTATTGATCAACGAGCTAGTCAACTAGAGGCTTACTAGGGACATGGTGTTGTCTATGTATCCACACATGTATCTGAGTTTCCTATCAATACAGTTATAGCATGGATAATAAACGATTATCATGAACAAGGAAATATAATAATAACTAATTTGTTATTGCCTCTAGGGCATATTTCCAACAGTCTCCCACTTGCACTAGAGTCAATAATCTAGTTCACATCGCCATGTGATTAACACTCACAGGTCACATCGCCATGTGACCAACATCCGAAGAGTTTACTAGTGTCACTAAACTAGTTCACATCATCATGTGATTAAGACTCAATGAGTTCTAGGGTTTGATCATGTTTTTCTTTGTGAGAGAGGTTTTAGTCAACGGGTCTGCAACATTCAGATCCGTATGTACTTCGCAAATATCTAGGTCATATTGTAAATGTTGCTTCCACGCTCCACTTGGAGCTGTTCCAAATGGTTGCTCCACTATACGTATCCGGTTTGCTACTCAGAGTCATTCGGATAGGTGTTAAAGCTTGCATCGACGTAACCCTTTACGCCGATCTCTTTATCACCTCCATAATCGAGAAACATGTCCTTATTACTCCAAGGACAATTTTGACTGCTATCTGGTGATCCACTCCTTGATCACCTTTGTACCCTCTTGCCAGACATGTGGCAAGGCACACATCAGGTGCGGTACACAGCATAGCATACTATGGAGCCTACGTCTAAGCATAGGGGGCGACCTTCGTCCTTTCCCTCTCTTCTGCCGTGGTCGAGCTTTAAGTCTTAACTTCACACCTTACAACTCAGGCAAGAACTCCTTCTTTGACTGATCCATCCCAAACACCTTCAAGATCATGTCAAGGTATGTGCTCATTTGAAAGTACTATTAAGCAGTTTGATCTATCTTATAGATCTTGATGCTTATTGTTCAAGTAGCCTAATCTAGGTTTTCCATTGAAAAACACTTTTCAAATAACCCTACATGCTTTCTACAAATTCTACATCATTTCTGATCAACAATATGTTTACAACATATACTTATCAGAAATTCTATAGTGCTCCCACTCACTTCTTTGGAAATACAAGTTTCTCATAAACTTTGCATAAAACCAAAATCTTTGATCATCTCATCAAAGCGTACATTCCAACTCCGAGATGCTTACTCCAGTCCTTAGAAGGATTGTTGGAGCTTTGCATACTTGTTAGCATCTTTTAGGATCGACAAAACCTTTCTGATTGTATCACATACAACCTTTCCTTATGAAAACTGGTAAGGAAACTCGTTTGACATCCATCTGCCAGATTTCATAAATGCAGCTAATGCTAACATGATTCCGACGGGCTTAAGCATCGCTACGGATGAGACAATCTCATCGTAGTCAACTCCTTGAACTTGTGAAAAAACTCTTCGCCACAAGTCGAGCTTCATAGACGGTGACATTACCATCCACGTCCGTCATCTTCTTAAAGATCCATTTATCTCAATGGCTTGCCGATCATCGGGCAAGTCCACCAAAGTCCATGCTTTGTTCTGATACATGGACCCTATCTCTGATTTCATGGCTTCTAACCATTTGTCAGAATATGGGCCCACCATCGCTTCTCCATAGCTCGTAGGTTCATTGTTGTCTAGCAACATGACCTTCAAGACAGGATTACTGTACCACTCTGAAGTAGTATGCATCCTTGTCACCCTATGAGGTACGGTAGTGACTTGATCCGAAACTTCATGATCACTATCATAAGTTTCTACTTCAATTGGTGTGGGCGCCACAGGAACAAATTCTTGTGCCCTGCTACACACTAGTTGAAGTGACGGTTCAATAACCTCATCAAGTCTCCACCATGCTCCCACTCAACTTTCCAAGACAAACTTTTCCTCGAGAAAGGACCCGATTGAAGAAACAATCCCTATTGCTTTCGGATCTGAATTAGGAGGTATACCCAAGTGTTTTGGGTGTCTTATGAAGATGCATTTTATCCGCTTTGGGTTCGAGCTTATCAACCTGAAACTTTTTCACATAAGCGTCGCAGCCCCAAACTTTTAAGAAACGACAACTTAGGTTTCTCCAAACCATAGTTCAAACGGTGTCGTCTCAACAGAATTACGTGGTGCCCTATTAAAGTGAGTGCGGTTGTCTCTAATGCCTAACCCATGAACGATAGTGGTAATTCGATAAGAGACATCATGGTACGCACCATATCCAATAGGGTGCAACTATGATGTTCGGACACACCATCACACTATGGTGTTCCAGGCGGTATTAATTGTGAAACAATTTCCACAATGTCTTAATTGCGTGCCAAAGCTTGTAACTCAGATACTCATCTCTATGATCATATCATAGACATTTTATCCTCTTGTCACGATGATCTTCAACTTCACTCTGAAATTACTTGAAACATTCAATAATTCAGACTTGTGTTTCATCAAGTAAATATACTCAGTATCTACTCAAATCATCCGTGAAGTAAGAACATAATGATATCCACTGTGTGCCTCAGCACTCATTGGACTGCACACATCAAAATGTATTACTTCCAACAAGTTGCTTTCTTGTTCCATTTTACTGAAAAACGAGGCTTTCAGTCATCTTGCACATGTGGTATGATTTGCATGTCTCAAGTGATTCAAAATCAAGTGAGTCCAAACGGTCCATTTGCATGGAGTTTCTTCATGCATATACACCAATAGACATGGTTCGCATGTCTCAAACTTTTCCAAAAACGAGTGAGTCCAAAGATCCATCAACATGGAGCTTCTTCATGCGTTTTATACCAATATGACTTACATGGCAGTGCCAAAAGTAGGTGGTACTATCATTACTATCTTATATCTTTTGGCATGAACATGTGTATCACTACGATTGAGATTCAATAAACCATTCATTTTAGGTGTAAGACCATTGAAGGTATTATTCAAATAAACAGAGTAACCATTATTCTCCTTAAATGAATAACCGTATTGCGATAGACATAATCCAATCATGTCTATGCTCAATGCAAACACCAAATAACAATTATTTAGGTTTAACACCAATCTCGATGGTAGAGGGAGCGTGCGATGCTTGATCACATAAAGCTTGGAAAAACTTCCAACACATATCGCCAGCTCACCTTTAGCTAGTCTCCGTTTACTCTGCAGCCTTTTATTTCGAGTTACTAACACTTAGCAACCGAACCGGTATCTAATACCCTGGTGCTACTAGGAGTACTAGTAAAGTACACACTAACATAATGTATATCTAATATACTTCTATCGACCTTGCCAGCCTTCTCATCTACCAAGTAACTAGGGAAATTCTGCTCCAGTGGTTGTTCCCCTTATTACAGAAGCACTTAGTCTCGGGTTTGGGTTCAACCTTGGGTTTCTTCACTAGAGCAGTAGCTGATTTGCCGTTTCATGAAGTATCCCTTCTTGCCCTTGCCCTTCTTGAAACTAGTGGTTTCACCAACCATCAACAATTGATGCTCCTTCTTGATTTCTACTTTCTCGGTGTCATAAATCGTGAATATCCAAGGATCATCATATCTATCCCTGATATGTTATAGTTCATCACGAAGATCTAGCAGCTTGGTGGCAATGACTTTTGGAGAAACATCACTATCTCATCTAGAAGATCAACTCCCACTTGATTCAAGTGATTGTTGTACTCAGACAATCTGAGCACAAGCTCAACGATTGAGCTTTTCTCCCTTAGTTTGCAGGCTAAGAAAATCGTCGGAGGTCTTATATCTCTTGACGTGGGCACGAGCCTGAAATCCCAATTTCAGCCCTCGAAACATCTCATATGTTCCGTGACGTTTTGAAATCGTCTTTGGTGCCTCAACTCTAAACCGTTTAACTGAACTATCACGTAGTTATCAAAACGTGTATGTCAGATGTTCGCAACATCCACAGACGACGTTCGAGGTTCAGCACACTGAGTGATGCATTAAGGACATAAGACTTCTACGAAGCAACGAGGACAATCCTCAGTTTACGGACCTAGTCCGCATAATCGCTACTATCAACTTTCAACTAATTTTTTTTCCAGGAACATATCTGAAATAGTAGAACTAAAGCGCGAGCATTACAACATAATTTGCAAAGACATTTTGACTGTGTTCAGGATAATTGAGTTCATCTTATGAACTCCCACTCAGATAGACATCCCTCTAGTCATCTAAGTGATTACATGATCCGAGTCAACTAGGCCGTGTCCGATCATCACGTGAGACGGACTAGTCAACGTCGGTGAACATCTTCATGTTGATCATATCTTCTATACGACTCATGCTCGACCTTTCGGTCTTCCGTGTTCCGAGGCCATGTCTGTACATGCTAGGCTCGTCAAGTCAACCTAAGTGTATTGTGTGTGTAAATCTGGCTTACACCCGTTGTATTCGAACGTTAGAATCTATCACACCCAATCATCACGTGGTGCTTCGAAACAACGAACCTTCGCAACGGTGCACAGTTAGGGGGAACACTTTTCTTGAAATTATTTCGAGGGATCATCTTATTTAAGCTACCGTCGTTCTAAGCAAATAAGATGTAAAACATGATAAACATCACATGCAATCAAATAGTGACATGATATGGCCAATATCATATTGCTCCTTTGATCTCCATCTTCGGGGCGCCATGATCATCTTCGTCACCGGCATGACACCATGATCTCCATCATCATGATCTCCATCATTGTGTCTTCATGAAGTTGTCACGCCAACGACTACTTCTACTTCTATGGCTAACGCGTTTAGCAATAAAGTAAAGTAATTTACATGGCGTTCTTCAATGACACGCATGTCATACAAAAAATAAAGACCACTCCTATGGCTCCTGCCGGTTGTCATACTCATCGACATGCAAGTCATGATTCCTATTACAAGAACATGATCATCTCATGCATCACATATATCATTCATCACATCCTTTAGCCATATCACATCACAAAACACTTCCTGCAAAAACAAGTTAGACGTCCTCTAATTGTTGTTGCAAGTTTTTACGTGGCTTCTATAGGTGTTCTAGCAAGAATGTTTCTTACCTATGTAAAACCACAACATGATATGCCAATTTCTATTTACCCTTCATAAGGACCCTTTTCATCGAATCAGCTCCAACTAAAGTGGGAGAGACAGACACCCGCTAGCCACCTTATGCAACTAGTGCATGTCAGTCGGTGGAACCTGTCTCACGTAAGCGTACGTGTAAGGTCGGTCCGGGGCGCTTCATCCCATGATGCCGCTGAAGCAAGATAAGACTAGTAGTGGCAAGAAAATTAACAACATCTACGCCCTCAACTGCTTTGTGTTCTACTCGTGCATAGTAACTACGCATAGACCTAGCTCATGATACCACTGTTGGGGAACATAGCAAAAATTCAAAATTTTCTACGCATCACCAAGATCAATCTATGGAGTAATCTAGCAATGAGGGGAAGGAGAGTGCATCTACATACCCTTGTAGATCGCTAAGCAGAAGCGTTCAAGTGAACAGGGTTGATGGAGTCGTACTCGTCGTGATCTAAATCACCGATGATCCTAGTGGCGAACGGACGACACCTTCGCGTTCAACACACATGCAGCCCGGTGACGTCTCCCATGCCTTGATCCAGCAAGGAGAGAGGGAGAGGTTGGGGAAGACTCCGTCCAGCAGCAGCACGATGACGTGGTGGTGGTGGAGGAGCGTGGCACTCCAGCAGGGCTTCGCCAAGCACCGTGAGAGACGAGGAGGAAGAGAGGTAGGGCTGCGCCAGGAGGGAGAAGTTCTCATCTATTGGCAGCCCCAAAGACCTCAACTATACATAGGGGAGAGGGAGGGGGCTGCGCCCCCTCTAGGGTTCCCACCCCAAGGGGTGCGGCAGCCCCTAGATCCCATCTAGGGTGCGGCCAAGGGGGAGAGGGGAAACTTGCCCCCCAAGTTAGGTGGAGGGCCCAAACCCTAGGCGCCTTGGGCCCTGGTGGGGGGGCGCACCAGCCCACCTGGGGCTGGTCCCCTCCCACACTTGGCCCATGCTGCCCTCTGGGGCCGGTGGCCCCACTTGGTGGACCCCCGGGACCCTCCCGGTGCTCCCGGTACGTTACCGATAGCACCCGAAACTTTTTCGGTGACCAAAACAGGACTTCCCATATATAAATCTTTACCTCCGGACCATTCCGGAACTCCTCGTGACGTCCGAGATCTCATCCGGGACTCCGAACAACATTCGGTAACCACATACGTCTATTCCCTATAACCCTGGAGTCATCGAACCTTAAGTGTGTAGACCCTACAGGTTCGGGAGACACGTAGACATGACCGAGACTAATCTCCGGCCAATAACCAACAGTGGGATCTGGATACCCATGTTGGAACCCACATGTTCCACGATGATCTCATCGGATGAACCATGATGTCGAGGATTCAATCAATCCCGTATTCAATTCCCTTTGTCTAGCGGTATAGTACTTGCCCGAGATTCGATCGTCTGTATCCCAATACCTTGTTCAATCTCGTTACCGGCAAGTCTCTTTACTCGTTCCATAACACATCATCCTGTGATCAACCCCTTGGTCACATTGTGCACATTATGATGATGTCCTACCGAGTGGGCCCAGAGATACCTCTTCGTCACACGGAGTGACAAATCCTAGTCTCGATTTGTGCCAACCAAACAGACACTTTCGGAGATACCCGTAGTGCACCTTTATAGTCACCCAGTTACGTTGTGACGTTTGGTACACCCAAAGCATTCCTACGGTATCCGGGAGTTGCACAATCTCATGGTCTAAGGAAATGATACTTGACATTAGAAAAGCTTTAGCATACGAACTACACGATCTTTGTGCTAGGCTTAGGATTGGGTCTTGTCCATCACATCATTCTCCTAATGATGTGATCCCATTATCAACGGCATCCAATGTCCATTGTCAGGAAACCGTAACCATCTATTGATCAACGAGCTAGTCAACTAGAGGCTTACTAGGGACATGGTGTTGTCTATGTATCCACACATGTATCTGAGTTTCCTATCAATACATTTATAGCATGGATAATAAACGATTATCATGAACAAGGAAATATAATAATAACTAATTTGTTATTGCCTCTAGGGCATATTTCCAACAGCGGGCTACTTATGAATTGAGTGCCAAAGATGGCACTACTTAGATCTATCTTCGCTTTTATGCCTAGCTAGGGGCGTTAAACGATAGCGCTAGTTGGGAGGCAACCCAATTTTATTTGTGTTTTTTGTTTTTGTTTCTGTTTAGTAATAAAGTTTTCATCTACCTTCTGTTTAGATGTGTTTTTATGTTTTAATTAGTGTTTGTGCCAAGTAGAACCTATAGGATAACCTATGGTGATAGTTGATTTGATTCTGCTGAAAAACAGAAACTTTGCGCGCACGAAATTAGTTTTGTTAAATCACAGAAACGTGCGTTTGCGTTGATTCTTTTTTCTGCTGATAAATAGACAAATTGTCCAGGACTTCCTATTTTTGTAGGAGTTTTAGAGTTCCAGAAGTTTGCGGTTAGTTACATATTTCTACAGACTGTTCTGTTTTTGACAGATTCTGTTTTTCGTGTGTTGTTTGCTTATTTTGATGCATCTATGGCTAGTAAAATAGTTTATAAACCATAGAGAAGTTGGAATACAATAGGTTTAACACCAAAATAAATAAATAATTAGTTCATTACAGTACCTTATGTGGTGGTTTTGTTTTCTTTCACTAACGGAGCTTATAAGATTTCTTGTTGAGTTTTGTGTTGTGAAGTTTCCAAGTTTTGGGTAGAGCTTTGATGGACTATGGAATAAGGAGTAGCAAGAGCCTAAGATTGGGGATGCCCATGGAACCCCAAGATATTCAAGGATAGCCAAAAGCCTAAGCTTGGGGATGCCCCGGGAAGGCATCCCCTCTTTCGTCTTCGTTCATTGGTAACTTTACTTGGAGCTATATTTTTATTCGCCACATGATATGTGTTTTGCTTGGAGCGTCGTGTATTATATTAGTCTTTGCTTTTTAGTTTACCACAATCATCCTTGCTGTACACACCTTTTGGGAGAAGCCCACTTGATTAGAATTTGCTAGAATACTCTATGTGCTTCACTTATATCTTTTGAGCTTGATAGTTTTTGCTCTAGTGCTTCACTTATATCTTTTAGAGCGTGGCGGTGGCTTAATTTTGAAGAAATTGCTAGTCTCTCTTGCTTCACTTATATTATTTTGAGAGTCTTTTAGAACAGCATGGTATTTGCTATGGTTACAAATTTGGTCCTAGAATGATGAGCATCCAAGTTGGGTATAATAAAAACTATCATAGGAAGTGAATTGGATGCTATGATCAATTTGTTGCTTGATAATTGTTTTGAGATATAAAGGTAGTAATGTTAGGGTCATGCTAGTGGGTAATTATGAAATTGAGAAATACTTTTGTTGAAGTTGGCAAGTCCCGTAGCATGCACGTATGGTAAAAGTTGTGTGACAAATTTGTTGCATGAGGTGCTCTTTTGATTGTCTTCCTTATGAGTGGTAGTCGGGGACGAGCGATGGTCTTTTCATACCAATCTATCCCTCTAGGGGCATGCGTAGTAGTACTTTGCTTCGAGGTATAAGTAGACTTTTGCAATAAGTATATGAGTTCTTTATGACTAATGTAAGTCCATGGATATACGCACACTCACCCTTCCACTTTGCTATCCTCTATTATACCGCGCAACTTTCGCCTGTATCATGCACCCAATATTTACCTTCCTCAAAACAGCCACCATACCTACCTATTATGGCATTTCCATAGCCATTCCGAGATATATTGCCATGCAACTTTACACTGTTCTGTTTATTATGACACATTCCATCATTGTCATATTGCTCTTTGCATGATCATGTAGTTGACATCGTATTTGTGGCAAGGCCACCTTCATAATTTTCATACATGTCGATCTTGATTCATTGCATATCCCGGTACACCGCCGGGAGGAATTCATATAGAATCATATCTTGTTCTAGCTTTGAGTTGTAATTCTTGAGTTGTAAATCAATAAAAGTGTGATGATCTTCATTATTAGAGCATTGTCTCAGTGAGGAAAGGGTGATGAAGACTATGATTCCCCCACAAGTCGGGATGAGACTTCGGACTTTACAAAAAGAAAAAAGAGAGAAAGGCCAAAAAGAAAGAAAAAAGAAAGGCCAAAGAAAAAAAAAGAAAAAGAAAAAAAAAGAAAAAAAAAGAAAAAATAATAAAATGAGAGAAAAAGAGAAAAGGGACAATGCTACTATCTCTTTTTCCACACTTGTGCTTCAAAGTAGCACCATGATCTTCATGATAGAGAGTCTCCTATGTTGTCACTTTCATATACTAAGTGGGAATTTTTCATTATAGAACTTGGCTTGTATATTCCAATGATGGGCTTCCTCAAAATGCCCTAGGTCTTCGTGAGCAAGCAAGTTGGATGCACACCCACTTAGTTTCTTTTGTTGAGCTTTCATATATTTATAGCTCTAGTGCATCCATTGCATGGCAATCCCTACTCACTCACATTGATATCTATTGATGGTCATCTCCATAGACCGTTGATACGCCTAGTTGATGTGATCTTCTCCCTCTTTTTGTCCTCACAACCACCACCTTATACCACCATAGTGCTATGTCCATGGCTTGCGCTCATGTATTGCGTAAGAGTTGAAAAAGCTAAAGCGCGTTAAAAAGTATGAACCCATTGCTTGGCTCATCATCGGGGTTGTGCATGATGGGAGCATGTTTTGTAATGAAAATGAAGCATGGACTAACTATATGATTTTGTAGGGATAAGCTTTCTTTGGCTATGCTATTTTGATAGGACATGATTATTTGTTAGTATGCTTCGAAGCATTATTATTTTTATATTTTATAAGCTTTTATCTTGAATCATTTGGATCTGAACATTCATGCCACAATAAAGAAAATTACTTTGAGAATTATGCTAGGTAGCATTCCACATCAAAAATTCTGTTTTTATCATTTACCTACTCGAGGACGAGCAGGAATTAAGCTTGGGGATGCTTGATACGTCTCCAACATATCTATAATTTTTTTATTGTTCCATGCTATTATATTACCCCTTTTGGATGTTTATGGGCTTTATTTTACACATTTATATCATTTTTGGGACTAACCTACTAACCGGAGGCCCAACCCATATTGTTGTTTTATTGCCTATTTTAGTATTTCGAAGAAAAGGAATATCAAACGGAGTCCAAACGGAATGAAACCTTCGGGAGCGTGATTTTTGGAACGAACGTGATCCAGAGGACTTGGAGTGCAAGTCAAGAAGCAGCCGAGGCGGCCACGAGATAGGAGGGCGCGCCCACCCCCTCTAGGCGCGCCCCCTGTCTTGTGGGCCCCTTGGGCGGCCACCGACGTACTTCTTCCTCCTATATATGCCTATGTACCGCGAAAACATCCAGGGATCCAACTAAACACAACTTCCACCACTGTAACCTTCTGTATCCACGAGATCCCATCTTGGAGCCTTCGTCGGCGCTCCGCCGGAGGGGGAATCGACCATGGAGGGCTTCTACATCAACACCATTGCCCCTTTGATGAGTTGTGAGTAGTTTACCACAGACCTTAGGGTCCATAGTTATTAGCTAGATCGCTTCTTCTCTCTTTTTGGATCTCAATACAATGTTCTCCCCCTCTCTTGTGGAGATCTATTCGATGTAAACTCTTTTTGCGGTGTGTTTGTCGAGATCCGATGAATCGTGGGTTTATGATCAAGTTTATCTATGAGAAATATTTGAATCTCCTCTGAATTCTTTTATGTATGATTGAGTTATCTTTGCAAGTCTCTTCGAATTATCAGTTTGGTTTGGCCTACTAGATTGATCTTTCTTGCCATGGGAGAAGTGCTTAGCTTTGGGTTCAATCTTGCGGTGTCCTTTCCCAGTGACAACAGGGGCAACAAGGCACGTATTGTATTGTTGCCATCGAGGATAAAAATATGGGGTTTATATCATATTGCTTGAGTTTATCCCTCTACATCATGTCATCTTTCTTAATGCGTTACTCTGTTCTTTATGAACTTAATACTCTAGATGCATGCTGGATAGCGGTCGATGTGTGGAGTAATAGTAGTAGATGCAGGCAGGAGTCGGTCTACTTGTCACGGGCGTGATGCCTATATACATGATCATGCCTAGATAATCTCATAATTATTCGCTTTTCTATCAATTGCTCGACAGTAATTTGTTCACCCACCGTAATACTTATGATATCTTGAGAGAAGCCACTAGTGAAACCTATGGCCCCCGGGTCTATCTTTTATCATATAAGCTTTCAATCTACTTTTATTTGCATCTTTACTTTTTGCATCTATATCATATAATATCACTTATATTGATTGCATGTGATGTTTATCCTTTATGCATCTTATTTTGCATTGATTGACGGTAGCATTATAAGATGATCTCTCACTAAATTTCAAGGTATAAGTGTTCTCCCTGAGTATGCACCGTTGCGAAAGTTCTTCGTGCTGAGACACCACGTGATGATCGGGTGTGATATGCTCTACGTTCAAATACAATGGGTACAAAACAGTTGCACACGCGGAATACTCATGTTAAACTTGACGAGCCTAGCATATACATATATGGCCTTGGAACACTGAGACCGAAAGGTCGAGCGTGAATCATATAGTAGATATGATCAACATAGTGATGTTCACCATTGAAAACTACTCCATCTCACGTGATGATCGGACATGGTTTAGTTGTTTTGGATCACGTGATCACTTAGATGATTAGAGGGATGTCTATCTAAGTGGGAGTTCTTAAGTAATATGATTAATTAAACTTTAATTTATCATGAACTTAGTCCTGATAGTATTTTGCAAATTATGTTGTAGATCAATAGCTCGCGTCGTTACTTCCTTATGTTATTATATGTGTTCCTAGAGAAAACTAAGTTGAAAAATAGTAGCAATGATGCGGACTGGGTCCGTGATCTGAGGTTTATCCTCATTGCTGCACAGAAGAATTATGTCCTTGATGCACTGCTAGGTGTTGCAGGAGCAGATGCAAACATTATGAACGTTTGGCTAGCTCAATATGATGACTACTTGATAGTTTAGTGCACCATGCTTAACGGATTAGAATCGGGACTTCAAAGACGTTTTGAACGTCATGGACCATATGAGATGTTCCAAGAGTTGAAGTTAATATTTCAAGCAAATACCCGAGTTGAGAGATATGAAGTCTCCAACAAGTTCTATAGCTAAAAAGATGGAGGAGAATTGCTCAACTAGTGAGCATGTGCTCAGATTGTCTGGGTACTACAATCACTTGAATCAAGTGGGAGTTAATCTTCCAGATAAGATAGTGATTGACAGAGTTCTCTAGTCACCATCACCAAGTTACTAGAACTTCGTGATGAACTATAGTATGCAAGGGATGAGGAAAACGATTCCCGAGCTCTTCGTGATGTTGAAATCGACGAAGGTAGAAATCAAGAAAGAGCATCAAGTGTTGATGATTGACAAGACCACTAGTTTCAAGAAAAGGGCAAAGGGAAAGAAAGGGAACTTCAAGTAGAATGGCAAGCAAGTTGTCACTCCCGTGAAGAAGCCCAAAGCCGGACCAAAGCCTGAAATTGAGTGCTTCTACTGCAAAGGAAATGGTCACTGGAAGCAGAATTACCCTGAATATTTGGTGGATAAGTAGGATGGCAAAGTGAACAAGGGTATATTTGATATACAGGTTATTGATGTGTACTTTACTAGTGTTTGTAGTAGCCCTTGAGTATTTGATACTTGTTCGGTTGCTAAAAATTAGTAACTCAAAACAGGAGTTATAGAATAAACATAGACTTTTTGAGGGTGAAGTGACGATGTGTGTTGGAAGTAGTTCCAAGATTAAATATGATCATCATCACACTCTCCCTACACTTTCGAGATTAGTGTTGAACCTAAATAAATGTTATTTGGCGTTTGCGTTGAGCATGAATATGATTTGATTATGTTTATTGCAATACGGTTATTCATTTAAAGTCAAAGAATAATTGTTGTTCTGTTTACATGAATAAAACCTTCGATGGTCATACACCCAATGAAAATAGTTTGTTGGATCTCGATCATAGTGATACACATAATATTGATGCCAAAAGATGCAAAAGTTGATAATGATAGTGCAACTTATTTGTGGCACCGTCGTTTGGGTCATATCGGTGTAAAGCGCATGAAGAAACTCCATAAAGATGATTTTTGTAATCACTTGGTTATGAATCATTTGATGCTTGCGAACCGTGCCTTTTGGGAAAGATGACTAAAACTCCGTTCTCCGGAACAATGGAACGAGCTACTGACTTGTTGGAAATAATACATACCGATGTATGTGGTCCAATGAGTGTTGATGCTCGTGGCAAGTATCGTTATTTTCTGACCTTCACAAATGATTTGAGCATATATGAGTATATCTACTTAATGAAGCACAAGTCTGAAACATTTGAAAAGTTCAAAGAATTTCAGAAGTGAAGTGGAGAATCATCGTAACAAGAAAATAAAGTTTCTACAATCTGATCATAGAGGAGAATATTTGAGTTACGAATTTGGCCTTCATTTAAAACAATGTGGAATAGTTTCACAGCTCACGCCACATGGAACACCATAGCATAATGGTGTGTCCGAACGTCGTAACCACACTTTATTGGATATGGTGCGATCTATGATGTATCTTACCGATTTACCACTATCATTTTGGGGTTATGCATTAATGACAGCTGCATTCACTTTAAATAGGGCACCATCAAATTCCGTTGAGACGACGCCTTATGAACTGTGGTTTGGCAAGAAACCAAAGTTGTTGTTTCTTAAAGTTTGGGGCCGCGATGCTTATGTGAAAAAGTTTCAACCTGATAAGCTCAAACCTAAATCGGAGAAGTGCGTCTTCATAGAATACCCAAAGGAAACTGTTGGGTACAGCTTCTATCATAGATCCGAAGGCAAGATATTCGTTGCTAAGATGGATCCTTTCTAGAGAAGGAGTTTCTCTCGAAAGAAGTGAGTGGGAGAAAAGTAGAGCTTGATAAGGTAATTGTACCTTCTTCCGAATTGGAAAGTAGTTCATCACAGAAATCAGTTCTAGTGATTCCTACACCAAATAGTGAGGAAGCTAATGATATTGATCATGAAACTTCAGATCAAGTTACTACCGAACCTCGTAGGTCAACTAGAGTAAGATCCGCACCAGAGTGGTACGGTAATCCTATTCTGGAGATCATGTTACTTGACCATGGCGAACCTACAAACTATGAGGAAGCGATGATGAGGCCAGATTCCGCGAAATGGCTTGAGGCCGTGAAATCTGAGATGGGATCCATGTATGTGAACAAAGTGTGGACTTTGGTGGACTTGCACGATGATCGGCAAGCCATAGAAAATAAATGGATCTTAAATAGGAAGACGAACACTGATAGTAGTGTTACTATCTACAAAGCTCAACTTGTTGCGAAAGGTTTTCGACGAGTTCAAGGGGTTGACTACGATGAGACCTTCTCACCCGTAGCGATGCTTAAGTCTGTCTGAATCATGTTAGCAATTACCGCATTTTATGATTATGAAATTTGGCAAATGGATGTCAAAACTGCATTCCTGAATGGATTTCTGGAAGAAGAGTTGTATATGATGCAACCAGAAGGTTTTGTCGATATGAAAGGTGCTAACAAAGTGTGCAAGCTCTAGCGATCCATTTATGGACTGGTGCAAGCCTCTCGGAGTTGGAATAAACACTGTGATAGTGTGATCAAAGCGTATGGTTTTATACAGACTTTTGGAGAAGCCTGTATTTACAAGAAAGTGAGTGGGAGCTCTGTAACATTTCTGATATTATATGTGTACGACATATTGTTGATTGGAAATGATATAGAATTTCTGGATAGCATAATAAGGATACTTGAATAAAAGTTTTTCAATGAAATACCTCGGTGAAGTTGCTTACACATTGAGCATCAAGATCTATAGAGATAGATCAAGACGCTTGATAAGATTTCTCAACGAGTACATACCTTGATAAGTTTTTGAGGTAATTCAAAATGGAACAGTCAAAGAAAGAGTTCTTGCCTGTGTTGCAAGGTGTGAAGTTGAGTAAGACTCAAAACCCGACCATGGCAGAAAATAGAAAGAGAATGAAAAGTCATTTCGTATGCCTCAGTCATAGGTTCTATAAAGTATGCTATGCTGTGTACCAGACCTATTGTATACCTTGCTCTGAGTTTGGCAAGGGAGTACAATTTTGATCTAAGAGTAGATCACTGGACAGCGGTCAAGAATATCCTTAGTGAGCACCAAGGAAATATTTCTCGATTATGGAGGTGATAAAAGAGCCCGTCGTAAAGAGTTACATTGGTGCAAGCTTTTACACCGATCCAGATGACTCTAAGTCTCAATCTGGATACATATTGAAAGTGGGAGCAATTAGCTAGAGTAGCTCCGTGCAGAGCATTGTAGACATAGAATATTTGCAAAATACATACAACTCTGAATGTGACAGACCCGTTGACTAAACTTCTCTCACGAGCAAAACATGATCATACCTTAGTACTCTTTGGGTGTTAATCACATAGCGATGTGAACTAGATTATTGACTCTAGTAAACCCTTTAGGTGTTGGTCACATAACGATGTGAACTATGGGTGTTAATCACATACATATGTGAATATTGGTGTTAAATCACATGGTGATGTGAACTAGATTATTGACTCTAGTGCAAGTGGGAGACTGAAGGAAATATGCCCTAGAGGCAATAATAAAGTTATTATTTATTTCTTTATTTCATGATAAATGCTTATTATTCATGCTAGAATTGTATTAACCGGAAACATAATACATGTGTGAATACATAGACAAACATAGTGTCACTAGTATGCCTCTACTTGACTAGCTCGTTGATCAAAGATGGTTATGTTTCCTAGCCATAGACATGAGTTGTCATTTGATTAACGGGATCACATCATTAGGAGAAAGATGTGATTGACTTTACCCATTCTGTTAGCTTAGCACTTGATCGTTTAGTATGTTGCTATTGCTTTCTTCATGACTTATACATGTTCCTATGACTATGAGATTATGCAACTCCCGTTTGCCGGAGGAACACTTTGTGTGCTACCAAACGTCACAACGTAACTGGGTGATTATAAAGGAGCTCTACAGGTGTCTCCAAAGGTACATGTTGAGTTGGCATATTTCGAGCTTAGGATTTGTTACTCTGATTGTCAGAGAGGTATCTCTGGGCCCTCTTGGTAATGCACATCACTATAAGCCTTGCAAGCAATGTAGCTGATGAGTTAGTTGTGGGATGATGCATTACATAACGAGTAAAGAGACTTGCCAGTAACGAGATTGAACTAGGTATTGAGATACCGACGATCGAATCTCGGGCAAGTAACATACCGATGACAAAGGGAAAAACGTATGTTGTTATGCGGTTTGACCGATAAAGATCTTCGTAGAATATGTGGGAGCCAATATGAGCATCCAGGTTCTGCTATTGGTTATTGGCCGGAGACATGTCTCGGTCATGTCTACATAGTTCTCGAACCTGTAGGGTCCGCACGCTTAAAGTTTAGTGATGATCGGTATTATGAGTTTTTGTGTTTTGATGTACCGAAGATAGTTCAGAGTCTCGGATATGATCACGGACATGACGAGGAGTCTCGAAATGGTCGATACGTAAAGATTGATATATTGGACGTGTTGGAAATATGCCCTAGAGGCAATAATAAATGGTTATTATTATATTTTTGTGTTCATGATAATTGTCTATTATTCGTGCTATAACTGTGTTATCCGGAAATTGTAATACACGTGTGAATACATAGACCACAACAAGTCCCTAGTGAGCCTCTAGTTGACTAGCTCGTTGATCAACAGATAGTCATGGTTTCCTGACTATGGGCATTGGATGTCATTGATAACGGGATCACATCATTAGGAGAATGATGTGATGGACAAGACCCAATCCTAAGCATAGCTCAAAGGAGTATGTGGGAGCCAACATGGGTATCCAGATCCCGCTGTTGGTTATTGACCGGAGAGGCGTCTCGGTCATGTCTGCATATCTCCTGAACCCGTAGGGTCTACACACTTAAGGTTCGGTGACGCTAGGGTTGTAGAGATATTAGTATGCAGCAAATCGAAAGTTGTTCGGAGCCCCGGATGAGATCCCGGACGTCACGAGGAGTTCCGGAATGGTCCGGAGGTGAAGAATTATATATAGGAAGTACTGTTTCGACCATCGGGAGAATTTCGGGGGTCACCAGTATTGTACCGGGACCACCAATAGGGTCCCGGGGGTCCACCGGGTGGGGCCAGCTATCCCGGAGGGGCCCGTGGGCTGAAGTGGGGAGGGGACCAGCCCCAGGTGGGCTGGTGCGCCCCCCCTTGGGCCCTCCTATGCCTAGGGTTGGGAACCCTAGGGGAGGGGGCGCCTCCACTTGCCTTGGGGGGCAAGGCTCCCCCCTTGGCCGCCGCCCCCCCTGGGGACCCTATATAAAGAGGGGGGAGGGAGGGCAGCCGCACCCTGCATCTTGGCGCCTCCCTTCCCCCTTGCTACACCTCCTCCTCCCGCAGACGCTTGGCGAAGCCCTGCCGGATCCCTGCTGCATCCACCACCACGTCGTCGTGCTGCTGGATCTTCATCAACCTCTCATTCCCCCTTGCTGGATCAAGAAGGAGGAGACGTCACGCTGACCGTACATGTGTTGAACGCGGAGGTGCCGTCCGTTCAGCGCTAGGATCTCCGGTAATTGGATCACGATGTGTACGACTACCTCAACCCCGTTCTCTTGAACGCTTCCGCTCGTGATCTACAAGGGTATGTAGATGCACTCCTCTCTCTCGTTGCCGGATGAACTCATAGATTGATCTTGGTGAACGTAGGAAATTTTTTATTTTATGCAACGTTCCCCAACAGTGGCATCATGAGCCAGGTTTATGCGTAGTTCTCTTTGCACGAGTAGAACACAATTTGTTGTGGGCGTAGATGTTGTCAACTTTCTTGCCACTACTAGTCTTATTTTGCTTCAGCGGTATTGTGGTATGAAGCGGCCCGGACCGACCATACACGTACGCTTACGTGAGACAGGTTCCACCGACTGACATGCACTAGTTGCATAAGGTGGCTAGCGGGTGTCTGTCTCTCCCACTTTAGTTGGAGCGGATTCGATGAAAAGGGTCCTTATGAAGGGTAAATAGAAGTTGGCAAATCACGTTGTGGCTTTAACGTAGGTAAGAAAACGTTCTTGCTAGATCACCTATAGAAGCCACGTAAAAACTTGCAACAACAATTAGAGGACGTCTAACTTGTTTTTGCAGCAAGTGTCTTGTGATGTGATATGGCCAAAGTTGTGATGAATGATGAATGATATATATGTGATGTATGAGATCATGTTCTTGTAATAGGAATCACGACTTGCATGTCGTTGAGTATGACAACCGGCAGGAGCCATAGGAGTTGTCTTTATTTTTTGTATGACCTGCGTGTCATTGAGAAACGCCATGTAAATTACTTTACTTTATTGCTAAACGCGTTAGCCATAGAAGTAGAAGTAATAGTTGGCGAGCAACTTCATGGAGACACGATGATGGAGATCATGATGATGGAGATCATGGTGTCATGCCGGTGACGAAGATGATCATGGAGCCCCGAAGATGGAGATCAAAGGAGCTATATGATATTGGCCGTATCATGTCACTATTATGATTGCATGTGATGTTTATCATCTTGTTTACTTAGAATGATGGTAGTAAGTAAGATGATCCCTCATAACAATTTCAAGAAAAGTGTTCCCCCTAACTGTGCACTGTTGCGAAGGTTCGTTGTTTCGAAGCACCACGTGATGATCGGGTGTGATAGATCCTAATGTTCGAATACAACGGGTGTAAGCCAGATTTACACACGCAATACACTTAGGTTGAATTGACGAGCCTAGCATGTACAGACATGGCCTCGGAACACAGAAGACCGAAAGGTCGAGCATGAGTCGTATAGTAGATACGATCAACATGAAGATGTTCACCGATGTTAGCTAGTCCGTCTCACGTGATGATCGGACACGACCTAGTTAACTCGGATCATGTTTCACTTAGATGACTAGAGGGATGCCTGTCTAAGTGGGAGTTCATTAAATAATTTGATTAGATGAACTTAATTATCATAAACTTAGTCTAAAATCTTTACAATATGTCTTGTAGATCAAATGGCCAATGCTCATGTCCACCTGAACTTCAATGCGTTCCTAGAGAAAACCAAGCTGAAAGACGATGGAGCAACTATACGGACTGGGTCCGGAACCTGAGGATCATCCTCATAGCTGCCAAGAAAGACTATGTCCTAGATGCACCACTAGGTGAAGCACCAATCCCAGAGAACCAAGACGTTATGAACACTTGGCAGTCTCATGCTGATGATTACTCCCTCGTTCAGTGCGACATGCTTTACAGCTTAGAACCGGGGCTCCAAAAGCGTTTTCAGCAACATGGAGCATATGAGATGTTCAAGGAGCTGAAAATGGTTTTCCAAGCTCATGCCCGGGTCGAGAGATATGAAGTCTCCGACAAATTCTTCAGCTGTAAGATGGAGGAAAATTGTTCTGTCAGTGAGCACATACTCAAGATGTCTGGGTTGCACAACCGCTTGACTCAGCTGGGAGTTAATCTCCCGGATGACGCGGTCATTGATAGAATCCTTCAGTCGCTTCCACCGAGCTACAAGAGCTTTGTGATGAACTTCAATATGCAGGGGACGGAAAGACCATTCCTGAGGTATATTCAATGCTGAAATCAGCGGAGGTGGAGATCAAAAAGGAACATCAAGTGTTGATGGTGAATAAAACCACTAAGTTCAAGAAGGGCAAGGGTAAGAAGAACTTCAAGAAGGACGGCAAGGAAGTTGCCGCGCCTGGTAAGCCAGTTGCCAGGAAGAAGTCAAGCAATGGACCCAAGCCTGAGACTGAGTGCTTTTATTGCAAGGGAAGTGGTCA
Organism: Triticum dicoccoides; assembly: GCF_002162155.2. Lineage (NCBI taxonomy): Eukaryota > Viridiplantae > Streptophyta > Magnoliopsida > Poales > Poaceae > Triticum > Triticum dicoccoides. Next base: position 473,594,258 of record NC_041389.1, read on the forward strand.
CTGGAAGCGGAGCTGCCCCAAATAGTTAGCGGACAAGAAGGCCGGCAAAACCAAAGGTATATGTGATATACATGTAATTGATGTGTACCTTACCAGTGCTCGTAGTAGCTCCTGGGTACTTGATACCGGTGCGGTTGCTCATATTTGTAACTCAAAGCAGGAGCTGCGGAATAAGCGGAGACTGGCGAAGGACGAGGTGATGATGCGCGTCGGGAATGGTTCCAAGGTCGATGTGATCGCCGTCGGCACTCTACCTCTACATTTACCTATGGGATTAGTTTTGAACCTCAATAATTGTTATTTAGTACCAGCTTTGTGCATGAACATTGTATCAGGATCTCGTTTAATTCGAGATGGCTACTCATTTAAATCCGAGAATAATGGTTGTTCTATTTATATGAGTGATATGTTTTATGGTCATGCCCCGCTGGTGAATGGTTTATTCTTAATGAATCTCGAGCGTAATGTTACACATATTCATAGTGTGAATACCAAAAGATGTAAAGTTGATAACGATAGTCCTACATACTTGTGGCACTGCCGCCTTGGTCACATTGGTGTCAAGCGCATGAAGAAGCTCCATGCTGATGGACTTTTAGAGTCTCTAGATTATGAGTCATTTGACACATGCGAGCCATGCCTCATGGGCAAGATGACCAAGACTCCGTTCTCCGGAACAATGGAGCGAGCAACCAACTTATTGGAAATTATACATACTGATGTGTGCGGTCCAATGAGCGTTGAGGCACGCGGAGGATATCGTTATGTTCTCACTCTCACTGATGACTTGAGTAGATATGGGTATGTCTACTTGATGAAACACAAGTCTGAGACCTTTGAAAAGTTCAAGGAATTTCAGAATGAGGTAGAGAATCAACGCGACCGAAAGAAAAAGTTCTTACAATCAGATCGTGGGGGTGAATATTTAAGTCACGAATTTGGTACACACTTAAGAAAATGTGGAATCGTTTCACAACTCACGCCGCCTGGAACACGTCAGCGAAATGGTGTGTCCAAACATCGTAATCGCACTCTATTGGATATGGTGCGATCTATGATGTCACTTACTGATTTACCGCTATCATTTTGGGGATACGCTCTAGAGACAACTACATTCACTTTAAATAGGGCACCGTCTAAATCCGTTGAGACGACACCGTATGAATTATGGTTTGGGAAGAAACCTAAGCTGTCATTTCTAAAAGTTTGGGGATGCGATGCTTATGTCAAGAAACTTCAACCTGAGAAGCTCGAACCCAAGTCGGAAAAATGCGTATTCATAGGATACCCTAAGGAAACCATAGGGTATACTTTCTACTTAAGATCCAAAGGCAAGATCTTTGTTGCCAAGAACGGGTCCTTTCTGGAGAAAGAGTTTCTCTCGAAAGAATTAAGTGGGAGGAAAGTAGAGCTTGATGAAGTACTACCTCTTGAAACGGTGAGTAGCGCAACTCAGGAAAATGTTCCTGTGGTGCCAGCACCGACAAGAGAGGAAGTTAATGATGATGATCAAGATACTTCGGATCAAGCTCCTACTGAACTTTGAAGGTCCACAAGGACACGTTCCGCACCAGAGTGGTACGGCAATCCTGTCTTGGAAATCATGTTGTTGGACAACGGTGAACCTTCAAACTATGAAGAAGTGATGGCGGGCCCAGATTCCAACAAATGGCTTGAAGCCATGCAATCCGAGATAGGATCCATGTATGAAAACAAAGTGTGGACTTTGACAGACTTGCCCGATGATCGGCGGGCGATAGAAAACAAATGGATCTTTAAGAAGAATACGGACGCACATGGTAATGTCACCATATATAAAGCTCGACTTGTCGCTAAGGGTTATCGACAAGTTCAAGGGATTGACTACGATGAGACATTCTCTCCCGTAGCGAAGCTGAAGTCCGTCCGAATCATGTTAGCAATTGCCGCATACTATGATTATGAGATATGGCAAATGGACGTTAAAACGGCTTTCCTTAACGGTCACCTTAAGGAAGAACTGTATATGATGCAGCCGGAAGGTTTTGTCGACCCTAAGAATGCTAACAAGGTATGCAAGCTCCAGCGATCCATTTATGGGCTGGTGCAAGCATCTCGGAGTTGGAACATTCATTTTAATGAGATGATTAAAGCGTTTGGGTTTATGCAGACTTATGGAGAAGCCTGCGTTTACAAGAAAGTGAGTGGGAGCTCTGTAGCATTTCTCATATTATATGTGGATGACATACTTTTGATGGGAAATGATATAGAACTTTTGGACAACATAAAGGCCTACTTGAATAAGTGTTTTTCAATGAAGGACCTTGGAGAAGCTGCTTACATATTAGGCATCAAAATCTATAGAGATAGATCGAGACGCCTCATAGGTCTTTCACAAAGCACATACCTTGATAAGATATTGAAGAAGTTCAATATGGATCAGTCCAAGAAGGGGTTCTTGCCTGTGTTGCAAGGTGTGAAATTGAGCTCGGCTCAATGCCCGACCACTGCAAAAGATAAAGAAGAGATGAGTGTCATCCCCTATGCCTCAGCCATAGGGTCTATCATGTATGCCATGACCTGTACCAGACCTGATATAAACCTTGCCGTAAGTTTGGTAGGAAGGTACCAAAGTAATCCCGGCAAGGAACACTGGACAGCGGTCAAGAACATCCTTAAGTACCTGAAAAGGACTAAGGACATGTTTCTCGTATATGGAGGTGACGAAGAGCTCGTCGTAAAGGGTTACGTTGACGCTAGCTTCGACACAGACCTGGATGACTCAGAGTCACAAACCGGATACGTGTATATTTTGAATGGTGGGGCAGTAAGCTGGTGCAGTTGCAAGCAGAGCGTCGTGGCGGGATCTACATGTGAAGCGGAGTACATGGCAGCCTCGGAGGCAGCACATGAAGCAATCTGGGTGAAGGAGTTCATCACCGACCTAGGAGTCATACCCAATGCGTCGAGGCCGATTACACTCTTTTGTGACAACACTGTAGCTATTGCACTTGCCAAGGAGCCCAGATTTCACAAGAAGACCAGTCACATCAAGCGTCGCTTTACCTCCATCCGTGAAAATGTTCAAGATGGATACATAGATATTTGTAAGGTACATACGGACCTGAATGTAGCAGATCCGTTGACTAAACCTCTCCCTAGGGCAAAACATGATCAACACCAGGACGCAATGGGTGTTCGATACATCACAATGTAACTAGATTATTGACTCTAGTGCAAGCGGGAGACTGTTGGAAATATGCCCTAGAGGCAATAATAAATGGTTATTATTATATTTCTGTGTTCATGATAATTGTCTATTATTCATGCTATAACTATGTTATCCGGAAATCGTAATACACGTGTGAATACATAGACCACAACAAGTCCCTAGTGAGCCTCTAGTTGACTAGCTCGTTGATCAACAGATAGTCATGGTTTCCTGACTATGGGCATTGGATGTCATTGATAACGGGATCACATCATTAGGAGAATGATGTGATGGACAAGACCCAATCCTAAGCATAGCTCAAAGATCGTGTAGTTCGTTTAGCTAGAGCTTTTCCAATTGTCGAGTATCATTTCCTTAGACCATGAGATTGTGCAACTCCCGGATACCGTAGGAGTGCTTTGGGTGTGCCAAACGTCACAACGTAACTGGGTGACTATAAAGGTACACTACGGGTGTCTCCGAAAGTGTCTATTGGGTTGGCATGAATCAAGACTGGGATTTGTCACTCCGTATGACGGAGAGGTATCTCTGGGCCCACTCGGTAATGCATCATCATAATTAGCTCAATGTGACCAAGTGTCTGGTCACGGGATCATGTATTACGGTACGAGTAAAGTGACTTGCCGGTAACGAGACTAAACGAGGTATTGGGATACCGACGATCGAGTCTCGGGCAAGTAACGTACCGATTGACAAAGGGAATAGAATACGGGTTCATTGAATCCTCGACATCGTGGTTCATCCGATGAGATCATCAAGGAGTATGTGGGAGCCAACATGGGTATCCAGATCCCGCTGTTGGTTATTGACCGGAGAGGCATCTCGGTCATGTGTGCATATCTCCCGAACCCGTAGGGTCTACACACTTAAGGTTCGGTGATGCTAGGGTTGTAGAGATATTAGTATGCAGCAAATCGAAAGTTGTTCAGAGTCCTGGATGAGATCCCGGACGTCACGAGGAGTTCCGGAATGGTCCGGAGGTGAAGAATTATATATAGGAAGTGCTGTTTTGGCCATCGGGAGAATTTCGGGGGTCACCGGTATTGTACCGGGACCACCGGAAGGGTCCTGGGGGTCCACCGGGTGGGGCCACCTATCCCGGAGGGCCCCGTGGGCTGAAGTGGGGAGGGGACCAGCCCCAGGTGGGCTGGTGCGCCCCCCCTTGGGCCTCCTGCGCCTAGGGTTGGGAACCCTAGGGGAGGGGGCGCCTCCACTTGCCTTGGGGGGCAAGGCTCCCCCCTTGGCCGCCGCCCCCCCTAGGAGATCCCATCTCCTAAGGCCGGCGCCCCCCCTGGGGACCCTATATAAAGAGGAGGGGGAGGGAGGGCAGCCGCACCCTGCACCTTGGCGCCTCCCTTCCCCCTTGCTACACCTCCTCCTCCCACAGACGCTTGGCGAAGCCCTGTCGGATCCCTGCTGAATCCACCACCACGCTGTCGTGCTGCTGGATCTTCATCAACCTCTCCTTCCCCCTTGCTGGATCAAGAAGGAGGAGACGTCACGCTGACCGTACGTGTGTTGAACGCGGAGGTGCCATCCGTTCGGCGCTAGGATCTCCGATGATTGGATCACGACGTGTACGACTACCTCAACCCCGTTCTCTTGAACGCTTCCGCTCGCGATCTACAAGGGTATGTAGATGCACTCCTCTCTCGTTGCTGGATGAACTCATAGATTGATCTTGGTGAACGTAGGAATTTTTTAATTTTATGCAACGTTCCCCAACAGGACGACTATATTCGGACACCGGAAGTGTTCCGGGTAGTTTCGGAGAAAACCAGAGTGCCGGTGGGGTTACCGGAACCCCTCGGGGGAGTATTGGGACTTAGTGGGCTTTAGGGAAGAGAAGAGGGCAGCAGCCCAGGAGGTGGTGCGCTCGCTTCCATGAGGGGTCCGAATTGGACTATGGGAGGGGGCGCACCCCCCTTTCCTTCTCCTCTTTCCCTCTCTTTCCTTCCCCCTTCCCTCTTCCTAGTTGGACTAGGAAAGGGGAGTCCTACTCCTACTAGGAGGAGGACTCCGCCCTCCTTGGCGCGCCCCAAAGGGCCAACCGGCCTTCCCCCTTGCTCCTTTATATACGTGGGCAGGGGGCACCCTAGAACACAACAATTGATCATTGATCTCTTAGCCGTGTGCGGTGCCCCCCTCCACCATAATCCACCTCGATAATATCGTTGCGGTGCTTAGGCGAAGCCCTGCATCGGTAGAACATCATCATCGTCACCAAGCCCTCGTGCTGACGGAACACTCCTCAAAGCTCGGCTGGATCGGAGTTCGAGGGACGTCATCGAGCTGAACGTGTGTTAAACTCGGAGATCGCAACCCGGTTCTACTTGACTAAGCCTCGTGCTCGTCCAAGGAGGGAGTTTGCTTTACCCAACTCCCCTTTTTGATAATAAGGCAAAAACCCATGCGTTCGGTACTTGATCGGTCGGATCATGAAGACGTACGACTACATCAACCGCGTTGTGCTAACGCTTCCGCTTTCGGTCTATGAGGGTACATGGACAACACTCTCCCTTCTCGTTGCTATGCATCACCATGATCTTGCATGTGCGTAGGATATTTTTTTAAAATTACTACGTTCCCCAACACTCAAAACTAAGGGAAATACTTACGCTACTTTGCTGCATCACCCTTTCCTCTTCAAGGGAAAACCAACGCAAACTCAGGAGGTAGCAGGCTGCGATGATGTCTTCCATGTCGGCCTCCATCACGTCGGCGTCGCTGAGATGCGACGAGGAGGCTTGTGAGAAGAGCAGCGCGCCACGACGGAGAGGTGGTGTCGGGGAGGATGCGTAGGCTGGCGGCGAGTAGGTGTATGAAGGGTACTGCATGCCGGCGAAGGCGGGCGAGGGCGTGCGCTGGGCCGGGCGACCATGGGGAAGGTGATGTTGGGGTTGAACCCGCCGCGCGCGTCACCGTCGGTGTAGCCCGACGACGGCATGCAGCCCCATGGTTGTGGCGACAACGAGCAGCCGACCGGAGATCCGACGCTTTGCTGGCTCCAAGACGCGTGCGGGCCATGGCCGCCGGGTGGATTCATCATCCCCGCGTGAGCCGTCTCGGTTTATTTGGTCGCTCGCTCCGCCTGCACCGCCGCCGCCGCCATCGCGAGCGCCGCCCTGTCCCGGGCCTTCTTGGCCCTGTTGCGTCTATCGACTGGGACGACCTCCCGACGCTGCACTTCCGCCTTCCAGTCGGCGTTACTCATGCCCGGGGGCTTGGACGACGACGCCCTTTGCTTCCTCTGATTCGGCTGGGTGGCGGCGGCGGTTGTGGTATCCGTCGCGGCGCGTGGAAACACGTACTTCTTCGGCGGCATGGCGGCCGACTTGGAAGGGAGGAGGAGGAGATTGGCGGGAGGAATGGAGAATGAGAGGGAAGCTGAGGGGGAAAGCGGGAGGAAACGATGGGAAAAGGGCCTCCTCTCGCCGACAGAGCAGCCCCATGCCCCTTTTCGCTTCTGCCGGCGCCCCCAAGCGACCCCCGGGCGCTTGGGTTCGGCTCGGGGTCGCCGGCTGTTAATTGGCCCAAACCGACGCTAAATGAGATCCTGGGGGCGCTTCTGGGCCGATTTTCGGCCGCCGGCGCTAAAAGATCGCCTTGGGGGGGGCTCTTGGGGGCGCGGCTAGAGATGCTCTAAGGTCTCAACCTTCTTCGCGGGAGGCCATGGTTCTACCCCTGCTTCTGCCCTATTTTTGTCTTCCCTTTTTTTCTAGCACACCTCCTCCCGCACGCGGGTAATGGGCCGGCCCATGTGCAGGTTGTGGCGCCCCCTATTTTCTATCGTGTTTTGCTTTTACTTTCTTATTTCTGTTTTCTGTTTTTTTCCTTCTTTAAATTAATTCCGAATTTTCAAAAGAACCAAACTTCAAAATGTTGCGAGTTTTCTAAAAATATATTGAGAAATCATAAAATGTTTGTGAATTAAAAAACATTCAGGGAATCATAAAATGTTCATGATTTCAAAAAATTGTTCGCATATTATAAAATAATTCGTTGTTTCAAATAAATGTTCATAAAATAGAAAATGTTCATGATTTCTTAAAATGATCTAGTATTCAAAACATATTCGGTAATTCGAAAAAAATGTCCATGAAATTTTAGAAAATATTCAAAAAATTAGAACTGATCCGTAAATATGCGTCGGGTAAAAAAAGAAGGTCTAGTGTTTTTGTACACGGATGAGCCCAAAAAAATGGACACGACTTCTCTGGGTTAATTTTTGTAAGCTATATGAAAATGACTAAATGTCTATTTTGCCTCCATACACAACTATGTTTATTTATTGGTTTTAGTAAATACCGCTATGCTAGGTCAAGACGGGACACATCATTCATCAATCTAGCTCAGGTAGGGTCCATCAATGCAGTTTGCTCATCCAGGAAATAATCCATTGTAGCGCCTTAGGAAATCAAGTCGTGATGAGTCCATCACATTCTTAGTTTTCGAAATGACTTTTCAAAAGTCCCCTATATCATCATATGACATCACTCAGACATAGTTTGTGAAGTAACATTTTAAAAGTTTTTATCTCATCCTGGCATTTGATTCAGACTTTTTTTTGCATCTATCACACCTGCATAATTTGATAAAAAAAATTCCGTTACAACGCACGGACATATGAGTATTTGATAGTAAGTTTAGAAAGCTCTAGATCCGATGCCTTCTTTCACCTTTGTTCAATCCTCAACAGGAGGCCAATAAAAAAAAACTTCGAAAGTAGGAGATGCTCTAATGCACCTTCCTAAACACCTTGCATTTTACAAGCCCTAAGGCCCACCGGGCAGTGAGACAACCCAGACGCACGCGGCGCGTGCCGCGCACTCCTGTGTCCTGTCCCTCCCCTCCCTCGGCACGGCAGCCAGCGCCGCACCCACGTGTGGCCTCTTGAACTCGGTTGAAAAACGATCTGGGCTTGCTGCCTCCGAGGAGCGAGGCTACGAGGCGAGCACTCCTATTACGCTCCTCCTTCTCGGCCCCGAGCGCTTCACCATCTGCGAGATGCGGATCCCGGGGCTTCTCGCGGCGGCGGGGGCGCTGCTGGTGCTGCTTCTCGCCGTCGCCGGTGCGGCTGCGCAGGAGGCGGCGGCAGCGGGGGACGTGCGGCCGGAGGAGATCGCGGCGAACGCGAGGGCCCAGGAGGAGGCGGTGCTCGCGGCCGAGCTGGGGCAGCTCAGGGCGAAGGTCGCCGCGCTAGGTGCGTGCGTCTTGCTCCGCTCGATTCGGTCCGGGGGAGGGCGGGTGTGGTTGGTTGGGATTTCTGGCGCTGCTTCGAGCGGCTTCGTTGGGGTTTGCTAGGGTTTTGGGGTCGATTTGTTCTGGCGAACTAGGCGCTTCTGCGATTTGACGAGATAGGGGACGGATTTGGTAATTAGTGAACATATTGGTCGGTGGCTTAGAGATATCGTGTTAAGGCCGCCGAATAGGGATTGATAGATGCAGGCTAGGGAAAATTCTTCAGGCTAAGGGAAATTCTTCAGGCTAATTGGTGGCAATGTTGGGCAATAGCTTCGTTGTTGCTCCTCCAGTCCTACGTTTTTAGTTTGTCGCTGGATAGAGAGCCAGTTATGCCATTTAGTCTAACCGGAATTCGCCATGGAACCAGTGCCCCTTGCTTGAACTACCATTGAAATGCATGAAGGAGCTTGTAGCGTTAAGAACACAATTACTCCGGTTTGATTCAGTTGGAGGTTCGCCATGGGCATGTCTTTGGTTGAAATAGTTTTTGTTACAATGTGAAATAGATGGTGTCAAGTCACTTGAGAATTTGTGTTCGAGTAAAATCTTTTTCTTGTCATTGCAACATGTTTGTGCCACTTGATCCTTTCTGAAACAGTGCAGCTCTTGTCACCCTGCAGAGTCGAGCATTGCAGCACAGACACTGGAGCTGAATAGCAAGGATGGCGGCATCGAAACACTGGAAAAGGTGACTGGGGAGATGTCACAGAACATTGCTACTCTGCAGAATGAGATAACTTCCCTCCAGGTGACCCATCTCGTGAAGGACAATATATTGTATCATATTCCTGCTCCCTGATAAAGCAATTATGCTCATCTGTTGCTACATATGCAGTCAAAGGGATCTATAGCTGCAAAGGAGCAGGCAGGCAAGGTCAATGCCCGGGCTATTGAGCTTGAGAAGCAGGTATTGGGTGTGTGAAACGTCTAAAACTTGAGTGCAACAATTAGGATTATGTGGTTTCTTATCTTGCCTATTCCAGATTGAGAAGCTCAAGAAGGACATAGAAGCACAAAATAACAAAAAGGCGACCATGGAGGCTAGAGCCGCCGATGCAGAGAAGAAGGTGCAAGAGCTGAATGCTAAGCTGGATAGAGTAAGTATTCGACTGTGGTCGTCTGTTGTGCTAATGTGCATCTTTATTTTTTTTCATTTAGGTAAAATTCTTGGACAAGATCATATTTGCTCAATCCTTTGATAAACTCTTGTGGTGTTGTCACTGATTTAAGTCGTCATTGTTGCCGTTTCTGCATCTATTACATGATAAATTTGTTATGGTTAAAAAGGAGATCGATACTTTGTCACAGACTCATAGCGGGTTAACGATGGTTCATGCTGCTATTTTCTTTTTTGTATGTGATTCCAATGCTATATAAAACTTTGCTAAGCACACTTCTCAAAAGTAAGGGTAAATTCTAAAGAAGAATCTGGAATGTTTTAGCGTATTTGATGATGATGCTGTTTGAGGGAAGAAAATGTTTTGGAAAACAGTGAGAATTTCCGTAGTATTATATAACAGGCTGCATGATATATTATCATCTCCTTAATTTTAGGGAGAGCTGAGCCTCATTCCCTATTAAAACGTTATAGTTGTGAAACCAAAAACGGGATAAGGTTCATATCCTGCTGTCCTATAAGACTTTCGGTGGAATCAAGGGTATATCCCTTGAATCCACCTTTTTTGTTACTCCCTCCGTTCCAAATTACTTGTCGTGGTTTTAGTTCAAATTTGAACCAAAACCACGACGAGTAATTTGGAACGGAGGGAGTAGGTGAATACTGTCCTCAAGTTGATAATGTTTTTATTTCTTTTAATAGCTTCAAAAGACAAGCGGTGAGCAAAAGGTTAGGATTCAGAAGACTAAAAATGCTCTTAAAGCTGCAGAGGTTTGTGATATATGCGACTACAGTGGTACATTTTTGTTTTGCAGTTTCGTGATGCATTCTCCTCAATCCTTTGTTTTGGTGTTTGTAGGAGGAGCTGATGAAGGTGCAGTTAGAAGCAACAGCAAAATCGGAGCAGCTCGGAGAGGTAATTTTCATTCTATTGTTGTAGCTGCTGTCATATGAATATGTCAGTAAGGTAACATGCCAGATTCTAGACTGGATTAGCCTTTTCCTATTTGCTCCGCACTCTTAGTGCAGTATGTCAGTGTTGTTTTCAAAAACACATTTCAAATGCAACTTAGTTGCCAGCTCAGCCTGGTGTAAATTATATGAAGTTTTACATAGTGATAACATACTACTCCCTCCGTCCCATAATATAAGAGCGTTTTTGACACTACACTAGTGTAAAAAAACGCTCTTATATTATGGGACGGAGGCAGTATCTTCTAATCACTGAACCTGAGTGTGATGTGTATCTGTGCATCTTTGTTGTCCGGCACATGTTGTGACTTGTACATTGAGAACTTCCTGATAAGGATGATGAGGACGACGATGCCTGTGATGGGTGTAATCCATCCTTCCACTTTACATGTTTTGAACCTCATCTAACAAGTGATTATTGTGACGAGTAGTTTACTGATTGTTACTTTTTGGCAGGTTCATGGAGCATGGTTGCCACCTTGGTTAGCAGCACATGCAGCTCACTATATGGTATAAGTGGAGTAGTTAACCTAAGCAATAAGCATTGTGCCTCTTCTTACTTTGCTTTTGCGCAACACACTCATCATGTTATCATGTAGGAGTTGATGTCAAGTCACTGGAGTGAACATGGAAAACCTGCTGTCAACAATTTATTGCAAAAGGTGCCTCCTAGCTTATTTATGCTTTTATTTTGATTATGAAATATGCCAAGCTGAACACATTATGTATTTGTTTATAACCTGTGAATTAAATCACTGCAGGCGTCAGAGAAAACAGTGCAGGCGAAGGAATGGGCTGAACCCCATATAGAAACTGTTAAGGCGGTAATATTCTTGTTCCTGGGATTGTGGGTCAGAAAATCTGTATAAGCAGAGTTTATTTGAAATGTTAAAACACGTCATTTATGCATGTGTTTATGGCCAATTCTTATTGTATATGGATGTCATGTGAGGCAAGTATCACATGATGTTTCTGAGTTTTTGCATCTGTATTCACTTTCACTAACGATGCTTTTTTTATCCTTGAAGAAATGGATTCCTGTCATTAAAGAAAATTGGGCTACGGCAAAGAAAAAGGCGGAACCTTATGTGCAAATGGTCTCAGCAAAATCAGTAGAGCTTTATCAAGCATCAAAGGATGCTATCTCACCTCATGTTGTGAAAGCACATGAGCTTGCTGATCCCTATTTCCAGGTACACTAGATCCTCTTTGTTTAGCAATTACACTTAGGCCATAGTGTTGTCATTGTAGTGAATTGATGTGGCTTGATTATATTTTTTCAGGAAGCCAAGAAGTTATCCAAACCTTATATTGATCAAGTTGCTAAGGCCAGTAAACCACATGTTGACAAACTTAAAACCACCCTGAAGCCTTACACTGAAAAGGCAGGCCAGGAATATGAAAAGCTTCGCGAGACAGCTACTTTATACCATCAGCAGGTCTTTCTTCTCTTAAATTTTCTTGTTATCTCAAGTATTCCAGCTTCTCAGTTCCAGTTAAATATTAATGCTTTGTTGTTTTAGACATTTTATGCTTCTGTTATTGTTAATTTTATTGTTTTGAGTTATTGAACACTTGGCTGAATTTGTAGGGCTGTTTTTAGGTGATCTTATTTCATATATTCTTATATAATCCTTGAGCACTGTATCTGCATTTTTCTCTGCTAAATATTGCACTGTATCATCGGTAAATTTTGCAGCCCCCTAATAGAATTATTTCGTCAATCAATCTAATGAGATTTTTCAGACCTATATATATAACTTCACAGTTAGTTATAGTTTAATAATTTCACTTTGGCCTTCTGTATGATTATTTGGTAAATACTGCTCCCTCTGTTTTTGACACTATGGCAGTGTCAAAAATGTCAAAAAACGTCTTATATTTTGATACAGAGGGAGTACTGGCCTACCAGAATTTCTTGGAGATACGCCCTCCCTCTTGGTCCTCCCCCAAGGGCGTGCACCCCAACCTTGCACAGTTCTTGGATGCCATCAAAACTGAAGCTAGGGCCTGGGTTTTGGCTTAAGCAGCTGTGGGCTGCCACTTGCCCTGCTGTAGGTTGCGTGTGACTGGTGCGGGAGGCTTGTAATTAAACTCCTTTTCTATCAATTCTGGGATTTTTTTACATTTTTTCAAAAAATAAATATAAACTTTGTGCACCTTTGGTAATTGGTTGGTTCAAATACTGTCTTGATCCAGAAACTTATTATGTACTTCCGTCCATATCAAAATATAAGACATTTTTTGACACTGTACTTTTTGTATGCTACTACTACTGCTGAATTGCTCTAATCTGTGTTGAACTGTGTATACGCTAGTGGGTGAAGTAGGCTGGATGAAACAGCATTATGGTTAACTAACCTTCGTACTTACCTTGAACAATACTACATCTCTCTGTGCTGTAAGCAACTGCGGTAAAATGGCCTGAAGATCCAAGTCATGGATCCAATAATCTAAGCAAATTTCCTTTTCAGGCTCAGGTAACTATCTTGGATTACATGCACCAACATGAGTTATTAAAACAATTTGCGAATGGAGAGTTGGTGTGGTTTCTGGTAAGCACAAGCTGAACTGTCAATTTATAACATGTGTTTCTACTGATTAAAATAAAATGGTCTAAAATATCTTATCTCTCTTGGTAGGCTGCTGCTTGGCTCCTTATGCCCGTATATGTTTTGTACATACTCCTAACAGAAGTCTTCTGGTCAGTAGTGTATTTAAAACGCTTCAGCTAATAGTTGCTTGGCATGGCTTTAGGTGAATTGTGACTGTACTTGTTCGATCAGAAACCTTCCATTTTTCATGCAGCATCACCAAGAAGAAGAAAATCCCACGGAGTGATAAGGGCAAAGTTTTGGTCAATGGCCATAGGAGACACAAGCGCCGACATGCGGACAAGTAGACCGTATACTGTTTGCCTACGTTCTGCAGCACTGTGAAGGTACCACATTCTTCCTTTGTTAGCAGTAACATCTGATCCAAATCCCACGCTATGTAGGCGTTCTTTGTTCTCATCAAAAGGTTTGGGTCAATGGAACAGTCCTCTTATTTTCACAAGAACATTGAAGTATATAAGTTTTTAATTGATATTTGATACAACAGAACATGTTTTTCTTGGGCCTTGATTAATACTTTGAATATTGAATTGTTTGATACAACTTTGAAGCAAGTACTAAATCATTCACATGTCAGTTTTGTACCCGGCCTTTGAACTCTGTTTGCACTCTGCAGATCAAGTACGATGAGGCATTATTCATTCACTGACGAGTCTGCTGGATACAAATGAGGAGACGCCTGGTCCTGGTTAAATCATGTGTAATATATACCCCGAGTTATACTGCACGCAAACCGTGTCTCCATTTTGGCCCCCATGTATTGTAGCGGCCGTTTTTGTACGATCACGTTGCCGAGTAGGGATTACGAGGTTAAATCTGCAGGTATTCGTTTTAGTGGACACTTATTATGTTGCAGCTACTAGCGTGTTTTGAGTGTACTTCGGGTAATCTGTGCTCACAACTTCCTAACGTACGTACCATTTCTTGTCACTGAAAGTTCTGGATTAAAACTATTCAACGTCGCTGTACGCTGGAGTAGTGTACTAGGTTGTCTGCAATTTTTTTTCTTCGAAAAGGAGGATTACCCAATGCACACATCTTTATTGCATTATTAAATACTCCCTCCGTCCGAAAATACTTGTCATCAAAATGGATAGAAAGAGATGTATCTAGAACTAAAATATGTCTAGATGCATCCTCAATATTGATGACAAGTATTTCCGGACGGAGGGAGTACATAGATGGTGAAAACTGTTGCCCTACCTACAAGATTGATGATGTGCTCTATGCACATCAAGAAATCTGGTGGCCTCACCAAGCCACCCGACGGCCAGCCAGAAGCATCATCCGGCCTAGCAGATCTTCAGTTTGCACTGTCGGACAACGCCAACCTCTTGCGTGAACGATATCCAGCATCAAGACTCCACTCCACTTTGCTGTCGAGACTCGTCGTCGTTGATATGTTAGATGGCATGCCGCTCCACCTTGGTCACCGCACGAGAAGTATACGGAAACCTGTGCCCAGTCACCAAGCCAAACACTTGTCCCTCTAGCTGATGTACAACCCCAAAGATGATGCCCCATGGGGTGACGATGCATGAATCTCGCCATCATTTGATCTGGAAAAGCTGACGCCCACAATGCCTCCAACGAGGTAACGACGCCCGCGGGCGCCGCTGGTGACGGTTCTGTCCAAGGCTGAACAAAGCTTTCGTTGGCAAATTCACGCTCATCCCTGTCTGGACCACCAGATCAACCTCCTCCGCCATCCAACATGCCCATATGCGACGTCTACTGTCGGGAAACCGCATGATCGGAGCCACACCCCCGCCTGGGTGAGTCATCGATGGCGGAGGGGCCCTCAACGTTGCGCCATCTCCACCGCAACCACGGCAGAGGAAGGCCCCACCGCCGCCATCATCCCGGGGGCTCCGACGGCAGCAAGGAGAGGGGCAGCGGTGGCTCAAAGTTCTATATCAGACCGGGAAGGAGGGAACCGAGAAGAGAGGCTACATTGGCTCGAGGAGAGGGGTCGAGGAGGGAGGGGATCGGGAGGGCTCTGTCACAAGGTTATCTCCATTGAGGCCTGAATTCGTGGTGAACTCCGAAATAACAAATCGATTTCAGAAATCCGCAGCATGCACGTTTAACTTTGGCACAGAGGCGCATAACAAGTACAAGTAATAATACTATTTATAAACTCACTGGTAATCCTGAATGTATACAAGCGCGCGGTTAGGTAAGGCAAACAGTCTGTGTACAAGGCGGACGACCAAAGCTAACCTGAAATGCTCAAAGAATAACTGACAGAGAAGACGATGATACAACGAAGAGACTAGATTAAACACCACTCAAACCGCCCTGCTCTCCTACGTAGTCAACAATCGCCTGACACCCCAGGCGTCTCACGTACACAGCCTACGTACACTCATCAGTAGCTACCAGGCCAGTACCTCTCCACCATCTGATCTACGTCCAGGTTCTGGTACCTCATGCCGGCACCCCCTGCCGCATGCCCCTCTCCGCCGAACCCGCCGTCCCCTCCGGCGGCCGGGATGCCGCCGAGCCCCGCGGCCATGTGCTGCTCCATCGTCATCGCCTGGCCATTGGCACCGCCCGCCTGCTGCTGCTGCTGGCCCATCGGCATCGACATGGCGTGGTGGAGGACGTGATGGGGCGACGGCATCGCCGGCGACGGGCCCCCGAGGTTGAGGTTGAGGCTGGAGAGCGTGAAGGGGCCCGGCGGGTTGAGGTACCCGGCGCCGGCGGGGTGCGGCTGGATGTGCGGGTGCAACCCTGGCGTGCCCCTGGCGAAGCGCGAGAGCTCCGCCAGGTCGGCGGGGGTCATGTACGGGTGGTGGTGCCCGCGGCCGCCGCCGAACAGGTCGTGCCCCAGCAGCGTCGGGAGGAACTGCGGGACCATGTCCAGCGTGTACGGGTGGTGGTGGGACCGGGAGTGCGCGTTGGTGCTCGACGGGTACTTCTTCACGCCCGGGCTCTTGGCGAAGATGCGGCATACAACCCATTCATCCTAGAAACATTGAGTTCAAGTAAAAATTTAAAAGCACATAGAGTTAGGTGGTATTAGCATGCAACCGCTTAGCGCAAATTAGGGGCCAACATTCTAAAAGAAAATTTAAATGGATGTGTATATACCTTGTTTGATTTGGAGGCTGGCTTCAGGTGGAGGCGGTACTCGTGCATGACCCAGTTGCTCTTCTCGCCTCTTGGAGCCCTCCCCTTGTAGAAGACTAGGGTTTTCTTCATCCCGACTAGCTCTTGTGCCGATGGCGGTTGCCCGGTGAATATCTCCTTGTCCTTCCCCGTCGTCTTCCAGTAGCCAGCATTAGTTGCGCGGTTTGTTCGCACCCCGGTCGGGTACTTGCGGTCCCTTAGGCTGAAGAAGTACCACTCCTTTTCTCCCATTTTCGCCTTCTCTGGATTTCAATCGATTATCATACACATACAATTATTAGTTTGTAGTACATGTTACATACATGAAGCTGTAATAACAACTAAAAAGGCACTTTTTCGTAATTCGAGGTGTATGCATACATGGAGAGAATATAACATCCAGTTAATTGTTTGCTAGTAATAGTTTCTAATTATACAACTGCTAGTAGGGCTCTGCTCATTTTAAGTGCAGAACTTGGGTAAGTTGTCTGAGAAGGAGACATACAATTAATCTTGAGTCGATAACGCAAAACAAAATAAAACAAAAAGCATATTCATGCATGTATTATCATACTGTTGATGGTATCATCGTGCTAGAAGCTAACCAAACAAATTGTATCAAACAACAATGAATTGAAGGGTGCATGTTAAGTAACAATAGAAGATTGAAATCAGTTTGTACAATATATCATGTTAAAAAACAATTCTACAATATACTATTTTCCAAATTTGTAAAACTTCCTACAAATCCACTCTCCTTAATTTATTTATTTAACCGTGCAAGCATCCAATTAATTGTTCGATGGTAATAGTTTCTAACTACCAGATAACCGCAAATCCTGTTCCCCTCATTTTAAGTGCAGAAGTTGGGGGATTTGTCCTTTTCCATTATCCAAAAAAGAAACCACGAGAGAGGGACACATATAATCTTGAGACGACAGAGCAAAACATGAAGGTTTTAAATACCTACTAAGTATACTATGTTCAACCAAAATTTCTACAATATATTGTCTAAACTTGTAAGAATCCACCATTCTTGATTAGTTTATCTATGCATGAAGTCCTCCTGCATATATGCTCTCGAGGAAAAACGCTAGGTGGTTTGTGGCTTTTATATAGCTTTTGAAAAACATGATCGACGCGCGTATGAAGTCTAGTCAATTTGTCTTTTTAAAAGAGCACAGCTTATGCATGCTTGGTACTTGGTAGAGGGGAGAAAAACAAAACCATGGAAACACCCGTCGAAGGAAGGGAACTGGTCGTGCATACATGCATAGACGGACGCATGCACTGACGTGTGCTCAGGAGCATTTCTGACTGAGTACGTAGTTACCTGGGAGATCCCATGGCTCGCACTTGTTGAGGTCAACCTCGGTGATGGCCCTGGCCGTGAAGCTGCCGTCGGCGATCTTGCCGCGGAGGTAGTAGGTGATGAGCTCCTCGTCGGTGGGGTGGAACCTGAACCCCGGCGGCAGGCTCTCCTCCTCCCCCTCCTTGGAGCTCTTCTTCTTCGACACCGCCGCGCCCCCTCCCCCTCCTCCTGCCCCCGACCCTTCCATCTAATCACCAGGCGGCCGATCAACCAACACGGCACGAGGTATAAAACCCTAGATAGCCCTAGCCCGCGGTGCACCACAAGAGGAGAGGAACCGGCGCGCCGGCCGGGGAAGATGAACACGCGCACACGCTAGAGGTTGCTCGCTCGCTGGCTGGAGCGCGCCCAAGAATGTGCGTACGTCAAAGTGGTGGGTGTGAAATACCGGCCGGGAGTTACCCCGGGAAGAGGGCAAGGATATAAGGGGGGAGGAGATAGAAAATGTGCCGGTGACGCTGAGCCCGTACCAACCCGGGGTCGTGAGCGACAAGCTGGCTGGCTAGGTCGACGACGAGCGATCGATCAATGTGTTTTTAGCACGCTGCATCAAGGCCTCCTGTGTTCCCACGCGCTGGCTAATTTCCTCCGTCTCCGGCTGGCAGCTGTAGCTTTTCACCGCGGTATATAGTGGCATGGACATATCATATCATATCATAGATGGTTTCCCGCGAAAAAAGGGATATACTATCATATTTGGATATGGTACGTAATGGTGCTGTAGTGGTGCATATGCTGTATGTATATCTCGATCGCTGCTGCATGCATATGCATGCCAGTGTACTACGTACGTGCTAATAACTATTCTCCTGCCCGGCCCCTACCTCTACATGGCGAGCTACTGTAGCTTACTTGTTGTAGTCATGTGTATCTCACGCATGCGCGCGCACTGCTAGTGCGGCGCCATGCACTGCTTAACTGTGCGCAATTAGCTTCCTAGCTCAGTTCAGGAGAAAAATAATTAGCTTCAGCTGGATCCATGTTCCGCGGGGTCTTCCTGCAAAGTTAAGATACCCCACTATTAATTTCTTCCATTTGATGTCCAAAATAGGTTCAAAACGCTGATAAGGGTGTGAGTGTATGCCTTAATTTGATTGCTTTGACTGTGTAGAAATGATTTGATTTTTAATGACAAAAATGCTTCTCCTCTGCAGATTATTTTTTGGTGTACAAACTTGCGTACGTAGGTGGTCTATGCTAAACGAGCGGAGTACCAACCGTTGTTCAAGGCAGTGTGTAATCGATTGAAGTAGGTTGCTACAGAGGTTCTTTTCGACATAGGTGGCAGCATCACCCGTGGATCAATCCACCACCACTTTCGATATAGGCATAGTGTCGGTCTATAGGGCTCTACTATTGTTGATTTGTCGGTTTTGTTTTATTTCTTATTGTCAGACTTTCGGGGTTTGACCGTGTGCATCCTAATTATGCAGAGGCCGCATGTTACTCATAATGATTTATATCCGCTTGATGTACATTTTGAGATAATAAAAGCATCCTTTATCGGGAAAAAAATATGTAGACAAAATTGACCAAACTCAAGATGAAACTGGCCGCGATGCG
>NC_041389.1:473613751-473633058 GCF_002162155.2 Triticum dicoccoides
ACGATTCGGGGTCCCGGGTAGGTTGTCGACGTCGGAGAAAAAGTGTGTGTGTGTGGGGCATTGCTAGGGTGACAACAATTCAGTTGAGGTGGTGGCTCCGGAAGGGTAGGGTAGCGAGGTGCACTGTAACACTGTGGGAGGCGGCGTAGAGGGGAAGGAGTTAGGGCAAAAATAAATTATATTATTTTTCCAGGCAGGCTGTACATAATCGGGCCGTAATTTCTTCCTAAGTACTGTAATTCTTAAGTCAGACGTATGGAGGAATGCATCGACGGATACTGAACGGATAAAATAACAGATGTTTCCACGGGAAGTCGCACGCGCAAAAGAAACTGGAAACGAAAAGAAAACATGGGACGCTGCTGAGCCTCAGCAGGTGGTGAACGCCGATGGACCCGACAGACACTGAAAGAACGGTCGTACGTTCGTGATCATCGAAAAGAACAGAAGCTTTTCCTCATTTTTTTCCCTTTTGATGAGAATGAGAGGGAAAGAAGCTTTTCCTCCTGTGTTCAAATAGGCAATGACTCTGTTTCTCGAGGAAGAAGAGAGAAATGCCTCTGCAAACAGAGCACGTGCGGGGTGGGGGCCGAGGCGATTGGATACGGCCACGTCGGGTGGGCCCACCGTCCCCCTTTGACCCGGGCCAGGCAGGAAAGAATCGGTAGTAGCTAGGCCGGGGCGCCGGGCCTGGGTCTCCTCTAACCCCAACCAACTCGCACAAATTATAATTAGCGACAAAACATAAGTTCGGAAAACAGTACTCGTGCCACTTGTGTTTAGAGGCAAAGGCAAAACAGTACATTTTTTTTAACAAACGAAGTACATACTCAGGTGATCACATACATGCATATACACTCATCTCTATAAACGCACGTACACACATCTTACACCTATGAGAGATTGATGAAATCACCAACAACGTCTTTGTAGTTGACGGGAATGTATTCTACCACCTACCGAACGTCACAAAAAGGTCTGAAATAAATTCAAAAAATGGGAGCACCAGTGCCAAGTCTAGGACTTGAACGCTCATGGTTTGATTTTATCATAAGAAACCTAACCATCTGAGTTACACCCAGTTTGCAAAACAATACACTACTTAGAGGTAAGATCAAGCAGATATGACCTCTAAGCAAATGTCTAAAATGTAAAATAATTACTTTGCAATTTTCTCCAAGAACAGTAATGAGCATTCTTTTTTTATTTGGTGATTAAGTAACGGGTTTTGTTTATAAAGGTAGACAAGTATGTCTTTGGTCCCTCAACTGTTTGGAAAGTTTATTTTTGGGTTTTCACCTTTGGTTCAACGTCTTTCTAAACCGGACAAACTTGACTCCTTGCCCCATTCGAAGTGGTATCCTTACTTACATGCTATTGTTTTTCACCCAACCTAGCACATGTTCGTCCATGATGGCACACATGAGCTTTACATATTACTGAAGAACCATGGGAAGAACAAGCTGAAGTGGAGAGTCGTAAGAAAAGCTAGGTCAAAACCCATGTCTGGTGAGCGAAAGTATCGCTTCCGGTTGAGGATGGACCAAGTTTGTCCGGTTTGGGAAGATGGAAGAACAAAGATTCCTGCTAACTCCTCGGGGAGACCAGTTTAGGGTTTCTCGTCATGCTTACGGAATGATGCCATTTGGTGTTTGGTCTTCGGACTGATTCAAGGGTTAACAACGACGACTATGGCTCCAGAGTGCCGGTCCTTAGGGACACATGCACAAAGACTTTCTGACTGTTAGGTCAGGCCGGCTCCGGTATGGGAGCGGCGACAACGGCGTGTTGGCGGCTCGTTCTAGCAGCGACAATGATCATGCGATGGTTCATGAACCTTGATGTAACTTTTATTATGTTTGGGTTACTTTGTACTTTTGATGAAACTCTATAATAGATTAGAGTCCTTTTAGAAAAAAAGCTATGTAGAAAAAATGATAATGGACTAAAAAAGAACCTTCGGAAGAGTTGAGGGAAGGAAAATAATGCTAAATAAACATATGTGTTTATTTGTCCATTTGTTACTTACTCCAAGAAATAAACCAGGTTCATAATGCACAAAGATACAAGTGGAGCAACTGGGATTGTTGGAATCAGAGGACAGTGATCTAATTTAGCCTTGTCAATTCACAGGGACTGTGACTTGCACTGTACTCAACACTGCGCCATGTCTTGTGAATGTCGACAATGACAGTAGGACACAATCTTGACCAAAGGGACAGGAGGACAGCAATTTATGCGGCATCACTCACAGGTCAGAGCAACCCAAAATTATATTCCCTAAAAAACTGTTCTTCTTTACTATTCTTGCCCAAATCTAGGGCTCTTGCTTATGTTGACTATTCAAATTGTCATGTTAGCTGTCGCTTGCATGCCTGTACTGCTCATTCTTGCCATACTTGAAGCCTTCTTTTTCTGTATTTTATACTGAGTACTCTTTTCTATTTGACGAGAGTGAGAGACACTTGTAGTTTATGCAGGGATGGATATCTGTCAACTGATCCGGCCTAGGTTAATTAAGAGTTTTTTTGAGGAAAGGTTAATTAAGAGCTCGCTGCATGTGTTTGTAGTTTTTTTAACAATCACCGAGGGAAGAGGATTCCAACTAGAATATATTACTCAAAGGCGTCAATAAATTGGCCAAAGTCACATAGTTGCGCCAGAGCGCGAGGAAAGACACACGAAGACATGATGGCAACCTTCTGACTAGGTTGCTTAAACCTAAATGTTCACGAAAAATATATTAAAAGAATGTTTGTTTGGTTGTGAAATAGTGTTGCTAATGAGCAATAAAAATCGCTAATAGTAGTAGGCAGGGGGTGGATCTCGCCCCCGAAAGCCGCCACATTTTCAGAGTCCCAAATTTATCAAAGGATGGTGCACGTGACTGAGGACTTAATGTTGTTGTCGAGGCCACACAAAGTTAGCGTTTCCCAAATGAGAGGGGTAGATAGAGGTGTGTCTGAAGTTTTTGGATGAGTTTGTTTAGACAAACATTTGAGCTATCGTTTGATAGTTCCAACAATGTTAAGAGATCAAGAAATTATGAGGTGACCTGAGAGGTGTCGTTTATTGGTGCCTTGCACAATGATTGATTGTTTTCAGGGTAAGGTTAATTTGGATTTGATATGTGAAAGCTAAGTTGAGGAGATGATAGTTGGAAAGGGTGGCGTACATATGTAGTGCCTTGTGGGGGGTTATGGGGGTGGTTGAGGTCTGATTGACAAGAGTTGGCTGTCATCTTGTTCCATGTTAATTTTTATTCAGTCTTGAGGTCTTGCTAATTCCACAAGTTTAGAGATGATATATCTTGTGTGTCAATATTATAATATATATTCATCTCTTGAGCTGTCATGTGCTGTGATCAGTGGCTTGCGATGTACTTTTGCTTCAAGGGATGGCATTGTTTGCAAATACTTCATACCACATTTGGAATTCCTTCATAGGTGATCTCATGCAGTGCACCTATAAGATTAACAAAGAAACTGTTTCACATTATCAAGTGGTACCGGTGGCATTGCCACCATCCGGGCAGTGTGAATGTCTGCCTGGTTTGGCCGGCAAGCGATGAATTTTTTTCTCCCCGTGCAATGGCTGTAGTGGTGAAAGAGAGGATTCCAGACGGAAATGCTAATTTGAGGATTGGCCTACGTGATCCCATTTTTAGAATTTAGCAAAAGTCAAACCTTTTAAGTTTTATTAGAAAAAATACCAAAATATTTATGAATATTTATACACAAAGAGAATGAATAATGCAAATTCTGGTACGCAGGATGATCATTCGCTAACTGTTAAAAAAATAACAAACACTTTTCTCTTAGGCATTGTTCGGTTAATCCCCACCACAAGGGGATTGGAGAGGATTGGAGGGGTTTGATGTGGAGTTTGACTTGCTGGGGATTCAATCCCTGTCAATCTGCTCCAAACCCCTTGAAACCCTGTGGAACCGAACAAGGCCTTAGGATGTTACATGACTCATATTAATGCAACAACTTGTTTTGTGATATTTTTGCACAAATCAGAAATTAGTTTGATGAATGAATTTATTTTGGCAACATTTACTATCATTTGATAGTCTAAACCACTAGACCAGATTTAAGAGGTGTGGTTTTGACGAGGATATGACACCCGGATGTGCTAGCTATGCGAGGAGCCGGCCATATCGGCCCTTAGCGTGTCAAGTCAGCCACTTGGGCCTAGGCGCTAGTCACGCATTCCACCAACTTGGGAGACAAGGAAGCAGGTGACCAGCCTGACATGGTCTGATTCAACCTAGTGGAGCGAGCTCATTTGTTTTCCAGTTTGAGCCATGTAACCCTAACTCAACCAAGTATATAATGCAGACTAGGGCCCTTCTAAGACTGATTCGAGTTCCAACACATTCTAGAGTCATCTAGCTTAGGGTTTCACCTACCCCTCTTCTGGCTCCTTGGCCACTGCCACAGATAGGAGCTCATAATCCAAGAAAAATATCTCTCTAGTAGTCCTCCCAATCATCGCTGGGCACTCGAGCAATACAACCATTATGGGACAGTAGTAGGGTTTTATCTCTCCAGGGATGGCCCAAACCCGGGTAAATTGTTTGTCTCGTGTGCTACCATCTCGATCGCCACTCGCATCCCCTCTAAATAAATATGTCATCTCTTGAAAGTAGAGCTGGTCTCAGAAACCTACATGTTGATTGGTGCCTTTGCGAAGTGACTGGTTGTATGAAGGCTCGGGTTGGAACTGCTACGTGAAAGGCAAGTTGAGGAACTAATAGTTCAAAAGTGGCGCGCGCGTGCGTGCGTGTGCTAATATTTATACCATTTATTCCTTTCTCGAGTGCTCATATGCAAGCTTCTAAATGTAGCTTGATACGACTGATATATCGGTTTCAATTGCATATGGATATCGATCAAGCATATCACTGATACGTCCATTTTGCATCATGCTTTTATATCGATATTTATTGCATTATGGATTGTTATTACACGTTATGTCACAATACTTATGCCTATTCTCTCTTATTTTACAAGTATTACATGAAGAGGGAGAATGCCGGCAGCTGGGATTCTGTGCTGGAAAAGGAGCAAATATTAGAGACCTATTCTGCATAACTCCAAAAGTCCTGAAACTCCACGAAACTCATTTTTGGATTTAATAAAAAATACTGAGCGGAAGAAATACCAGAGGGGGGCCACCCACCGTCCACGAGGGTGGGGGGCACCCCCTAACCCCCTGGGTGCGCCCCCTGCCTCGCGGGCCACCTGGCAGCCCTCCGGTGCCCATCTTCTGCTATATGAAGTCTTTTACCCTGGAAAAATCATAAGCAAGCTTTCGGGACGAAACTTCGCCGCCATGAGGCGAAACCTTGGCGGAACCAATCTAGGGCTCCGACGGAGCTGTTCTGCTGGGAAAACATCCCTCCGGGAGGGGGAAATCATCACCATCGTCAACACCATCGATCCTCTCATCGGTAGGAGGTCAATCTCCATCAACATCTTCACCAACACCATATCCTCTCAAACCCTAGTTCATCTCTTGTATCCAATCTTTGTCACAAAACCTCAGATTGGTACCTGTGGGTTGCTAGTAGTGTTGATTACTCCTTGTAGTTGATGCTAGTTGGTTTATTCGGTGGAAGATCATTTGTTCAGATCCTTAATGCATATTAATACCCCTCTGATTATGAACATGAATATGATTTATGAGTAGTTACGTTTGTTCCTGAGGACATGGGAGAAGTCTTGCTATAAGTAGCCATGTGAATTTGGTATTCGTTCGATATTTTGATGAGATGTATGTTGTCTATCCTCTAGTGGTGTTATGTGAACGTCGACTACATGACACTTCACCATTGTTTGGGTCTAGAGGAAGGCATTGGGAAGTAATAAGTAGATGATGGGTTGCTAGAGTGATAGAAGCTTAAACCCTAGTTTATGCGTTGCTTCGTAAGGGGCTGATTTAGATCCATATGTTTCATGCTATGGTTATGTTTACCTTAATACTTATTTTGTAGTTGCGGATGCTTGCAATAGGGTTAATCATTAGTGGGATTCTTGTCCAAGAAAGGGCAGTACCCAAGCACCGGTCCACCCACATATCAAATTATCAAAGTAACAAACGTGAATCATATGAACGTGATGAAAACTAGCTTGACGATAATTCCCATGTGTCCTCGGGAGCGCTTTTCTCTATAAGTGAAGCGCCTTTGGTAAGTGGAACTTGGTAAGGAAACATTTATATAGTGTGCTGAAATTTACTTTCACTTGTTACTATGGAACATAATCCTTTGAGGGGCTTGTTCGGGGTATCTTCACCCCGACCAGTAGAGCAAAGAGTTGCTCCTCAACCTACTGAACCTACTGAAAATGTTTACTTTGAAATTCCTTTGGGTATGATAGAGAAACTACTAGCTAATCCCTTTACAGGAGATGGAACATTGCATCCCGATTTAGACCTAATCTATGTGGATGAATTTTGTGGATTATTTAAGCTTGCAGGTATGCCCGATGATGTTATCAAGAAGAAGGTCTTCCCTTTATCTTTGAAGGGAGAGGCATGGACATGGTTTAGGCTATGTGATGATATGGGATCATGTAACTACAAGCGATTGAAATTGGAATTTCATCAGAAGTTTTATCCTGTGCATCTTGTTCATCGTGATCGTAATTATATATATAATTTTTGGCCTCGCGAAGGAGAAAGCATCGCTCAAGATTGAGGGAGGCTTAAGTCAATGTTATATTCATGCCCCAATCATGAGCTCTCAAGAGAAATGATTATTCAAATTTTTATGCTCGGCTTTCTCTCAATAATCGCTCCATGCTTGATACTTCTTATACTGCTTCTTTTATGATGAAAACTATTGAATTCAGATGGGATTTATTGGAAAGAATTAAACGCAACTCTGAAGATTGGGATCTCGACGAAGGTAAGGAGTCAGGTATGACACCTAAGTTTGATTGTGTTACATCTTTTATGGATACCGATGCTTTTCATGAATTTAGCACTAAATATGGACTTGACTCTGAGATAGTAGCTTCTTTTTGTGAATCATTTGCTACTCATGTTGACCTCCCTAAGGAGAAGTGGTTTAAGTATAATCCTCCCACTGAAGCAAAAGTAGTTGCTCCTATTATAGTTGAAGAAAAGACTATCACTTATAATGATCCTATTGTTCCTGCTACATATATTGAGAAACCACCTTTCCCTGTTAAGATAAAGGATCATGCTAGAGCTTCAACTGTGGTTCGTAAGAGTAATACTAGAACATATACACCACCTGAGCAAATTAAAGTTGAACCTAGTATTGTTATGGTTAAAGATCTCTTGGTTGATGATATTGATGGGCATGTTATTTACTTCTGTGATGAAGCTGCTAGAATTGCTAGACCAGATATTAAGAAACATAGACCTGTTGTAGGCATGCCTGTTATTTCTGTTAAAACAGGAGACCATTGTTATCATGGCTTATGTGATATGGGTGCTAGCGCCAGTGCAATACCTCATTCCTTATATAAATAAATTATGCATGATATTGCACCTGCTGAGATAGAAGAAATTGATGTTACAATTAAGCTTGCCAATAGAGATACTATTTCACCAATTGGGATTGTTAGAGATGTTGAAGTCTTGTGTGGGAAAGTTAAATATCCTGCTGATTTTCTTGTTCTTGGTTCCCCACAAGGTGACTTTTATTCCATTATATTTGGTAGACCCTTCTCGAATACTGTTAATGCTAAGATAGATTGCGAAAAGGATGTTGTTACTATTGGTTTGGGGGATATGTCTCATGAGTTTAATTTTGCTAAATTTCGTAGACAACCCCATGATAAAGAATTGCCTAGTAAGGATGAAATTATTGGTCTTGCTTCTATTGTCGTTCCTCCTAATGATCCTTTAGAACAATATTTGCTAGACCATGAAATTGATATGCTTATGAATGAAAGAAGGGAGATAGATGAAGTATTCTTTAAACAGGGACCTATTTTGAAACACAACTTGCCTATCGAAATCCTAGGGGACCCCCCTCCACCCAAGGGTGATCCCGTGTTTGAGCTTAAACCCCTACCCGATACTCTTAAATATGCTTATCTTGATGAAAAGAAGATATATCCTGTTATTATTAGTGCTAACCTTTCAGAGCAGGAAGAGGAGAGATTATTGAAAACTCTAAAGAAGCACTGTGCTGCTATTGGATATACTCTTGATGATCTTAAGGGCATTGGTCCCACTCTATGCCAACACAAAATAAATTTGGAGAAAGACGCCAAACCAGTTATTGATCACCAATGATAGTTAAATCCTAAGATGAAAGAAGTGGTAAGAAAGGAAATACTAAAGCTCCTGGAGGCAGGTAGAATTTATCCCGTTCTGATAGTCAGTGGGTAAGCCCTGTCCATTGTGTCCCTAAGAGCAACTCTAGCAGACCCCGCATCCCGCCCCGACCCGTAAAATAACCGCCGAAATGCGGGTCAGGGCGAAAAAAGTAGCCCGATCAGACCCGACATCCCACCCCGGCCCGCAAAAAATTTTAGGGGGCGCGGCAAAATCCCAATGCCAACCCGGGAAAACGCGGGTTTCCCCCTCGCGGCTGCGGTGCACTGCATATAAGCGGAAGCGGTTGGTGGGGGGACATTTCATCCTGCACTTTCTCCCACCAACCACCCCTCCTCTCCCCCTCGTGTCGCCGCCACCCGCCGCCCAAGATTCCGGCGACAGCAGCCGACAGGAGCACGTCGGAAGGCCGCCACACGCACGTGGCCTCCTCTCCCTCCCCCCCTGCGTCGGGGGGCCACCGGATTTGCAGATCTGTGGCACTTCCTCGCGGGCCGCCGGATTTGGCTTTTCCCAGCCGCCGGTTGCTGCCCCAGGCGATGGAGTGGTCGGGGAGCCTCTTGCGCAGCCCAGGAAAGGGCGCATCGCCGCATGCATGCCCGGGTTCGTCCGCCCGCCGCGGACGAAGGTTTGTGTGCATGGACTCGTCCGACCGTCTGATAACCCACAAGTGTAGGGGATCGCAACAGCTTTCGAGGGTAGAATATTCAACCCAAATTTATTGATTCGACACAAGGGGAGCCAAAGAATATTCTTAACTATTAGCAGTTGATTTGTCAATTCAACCACACCTGGATAACTTATTATCTGAAGCAAAGTATTTAGTAGAAAAGTAGTATGATAGTAATGGTAACAGTGGCAAAAGTAAAGATAATAGTTTTGTAGGAATTGTAACAGTAGCAACAGAAGAGTAAATAAGAGAAACACAAGATGTGAAAAGCTCGTAGGCATTGGATCAGTGATGGACAATTATGTCGGATGCGATTCCTCATGTAATAGCTATAACATAGGGTGACACAGAACTAGCTCCAGTTCATCAATGTAATGTAGGCATGTATTCCGAATATGGTCATATGTGCTTATGGAAAAGAACTTGCATGACATCTTTTGTCCTACCCTCCCGTGGCAGCGGGGTCCTAGTGGAAACTAAGGGATATTAAGGCCTCCTTTTAATAGAGAACCGGAACAAAGCATTGGCACATAGTGAATACATGAACTCCTCAAACTATGGCCATCACCAAGAGGTATCCCGATTATTGTCACTTCGGGGTTGTCGGATCATAACACATAATAGGTGACTATAGACTTGCAAGATAGGATCAAGAACTCACATATATTCATGAAAACATATTAGGTCCAGATCTGAAATCATGGCACTCGGGCCCTAGTGACAAGCATTAAGCATAGCAACATCAATCTCAGAACATAGTGGATACTAGGGATCAAACCCTAACAAAACTAACTTGATTACATGGTAAATCTCATCCAACCCATCACCGTCCAGCAAGCCTACGATGGAATTACTCACGCACGACGGTGATCATCATGAAATTGGTGATGGAGGATGGTTGATGATGACGACGGTGACGAATCCCCCTCTCCGGAGCCCCGAACGGACTCCAGACCAGCCCTCCCGAGAGAGATTAGGGCTTGTCGGCGGCTCCGTATCGTAAAATGCGATGAAACTTTCTCTCTGATTTTTCTCTCCGCGAAACGGAATATATGGAGTTGGAGTTGAGGTCGGTGGAGTGTTAGGGGGCCCACGAGATAGGGGGCGCGCCCAGGGGGAAGGGCGCGCCCCCCACCCTCATGGACAGGGTGTGGGCCCCCTGACCTTGATTCTTTCGCCAGTATTTTTTATATTTTTTATATCTCCATGGATTTTCAGGTCATTCCGAGAACTTTTGTTTTCTGCACAATAAACAAAATCATGGCAGTTCTGCTGAAAACAACGTCAGTCCGAGTTAGTTTCATTCAAGTCATGCAAGTTAGAGTCCAAAACAAGGGCAAAAGTGTTTGGAAAAGTAGATACGTTGGAGATGTATCAACTCCCCCAAGCTTAAACCTTTGCTTGTCCTCAAGCAATTCAATTGATAAACTGAAAGTGATAAAGAAAAACTTTTACAAACTCTGTTTGCTCTTGTTGTTGTAAATATGTAAAGCCATCATTCAAGTTTTCAGCAAGTATTATGAACTAACCATACTCATAATAACACTTAGGTCTCAGAATTGCTCATATCAATGGCATAATCAGCTAGCAAGCAATAATAATAAAACTCGGATGACAACACTTTCTCAAAACAATCATAATATAATATAACAAGATGGTATCTCGCTAGCCCTTGATACGTCCATTTTGCATCATGCTTTTATATCAATATTTATTGCATTATGGGATGTTATTACACATTATATCTCAATAGTTATGGCTATTCTCTCTTATTTTACAAGGTTTACCATGAAGAGGGGGAATGCCGGCAGCTAGAATTCTGGCTGGAAAAGGAGCAAACATTGGAAACCTATTCTCCACTGCTCCAAAAGTCCCGAAACTCCACGAAACATATTTTTGGATTTATTAAGAACTATTGAGAAGAAGAAGTACACCAGGGGGCCCACACCCTGTCCAGGAGGGTGCCCCCCTACTGGGCGCACCCCTTGTCTCCTGGGCCCCCTGGTGGCCCTCTGATGTCCATCTTTTGCTATATGAGGGCTTTTACCCTGGAAAAAAATCTTGGGCAAGCTTACGGGATGAAACTCCGCCGCCACGAGGCGGAACCTTGGCGGAATCACTCTAGGGCTCTGGCAGAGCTGTTTTGCTGGGGACACTTCACTCCGGGAGGCGGAAATCATCACCAACGTCATCACCAACGATCCTCTCATCGGGAGGGGGTCAATCTCCATCAACATCTTCACTAGCACCATCTCCTCCCAAAACCCTAGTTCATCTCTTGTATCCAATCTTGTATCAAAACCACAAATTGGTACCTGTGGGTTGCTAGTAGTGTTGATTACTCCTTGTAGTTGATGCTAATCGGTTTACTTGGTGGAAGATCATATGTTTAGATCCTTTATGCATATTATTACCCCTCTGATTATGAACATGAATATGCTTTGTGAGTAGTTACGTTTGTTCCTGAGGACATGGGTGAAGTCTTGCTATTAGTAGTCATGTGAATTTGGTATTCGTTTGATATTTTGATGAGATGTATGTTGTCTTTTCCTCTAGTGCTGTTATGTGAACGTCGATTACATGAAACTTCACCATTATTTGGGCCAAGAGGAAGGCATAGGGAAGTAATAAGTAGATGATGGGTCGCTAGAGTGACATAAGCTTAAACCCTAGTTTATGCGTTGCTTCGTCAGGGGCTGATTTGGACCCATATGTTTAATGATGTGGTTAGGTTTACCTTAATACTTCTTTTGTAGTTGTGGATGCTTGCAATAGGGGCTAATCATAAGTGGGATGATTTTCCAAGTAAGGGCAGTACCCAAGCACCGGTCCACCCACATATCAAATTATCAAAGTACCGAACGCGAATCATATGAACATGATGAAAACTAGCTTGACGATAATTCCCATGTGTCCTCGGGAGCTCCTTCCTCATTATTAGAAATTGCCCAGGCTTATCCTTTGCTACATAAAGGATTGGGCCACCTTGCTGCACTTTATTTACTTTGTTTACTTGTTACCCGTTACTATTTATCTTATCACAAAACTATCTATCACCTACAATTTTAGTGCTTGCAGAGAAAACCTTACTGAAAACCGCTTATCATTTCCTTCTGCTCCTCGTTGGGTTCGACACTCTTACTTATCGAAAGGACTACGATAGATACCCTACACTTGTGGGTCATCAAGACTCTTTTCTGGCGCTGTTGCCGGGGAGTGTAGCGCTTTTGGTGAGTGGAACTTGGTAAAGAAACATTTATATAGTGTGCTGAAATTTTCTGTTACTTGTCACTATGGAAACTAATCCTTTGAGGGGCTTGTTCGGGGTATCTTCACCCCGACCAGAAGAGCAAAGAGTTGCTCCTCAACCCACTGAAATTTATGAAAATATTTACTTTGAGATTCCTTCTGGTATGATAGAGAAACTGCTAGCTAATCCATTTACAGGAGATGGAACATTGCATCCCTATTTACACCTTATCTTTGTGGATGAAGTTTGTGGATTATTTAAGCTTGCAGGTATTCTCGATGATGTTGTCAAAAGGAAGGTCTTCCCTTTATATTTGAAGGGAGATGCATTGACATGGTATAGGCTATGTGATGATACGAGATCTTGGAATTATAAACGATTGAAGTTGGAATTTCACCAGAAGTTCTATCCTATGCATCTTGTTCACTGTGATCGTAATTACATATATAATTTCTGGCCTCGCGAAGGAGAAAGCATCGCTCAAGCTTGGGGGAGGCTTAAGTCAATGTTATATTCATGCCCCAATCATGAGCTCTCCCGGGAAATGATTATTCAAAATTTTTGTGCTCGACTTTCTCTTAATAATCGCAACCTGCTCGATACTTCCTGTGCTGGTTCTTATATGTTGAAGACTATTAATTTCAAATGGGACTTATTGGAAATAATTAAACACAACTCTGAAGATTGGGGTTCCGACGATGGTAATGAGTCAAGTATGACACCTAAGTTCAATTGTGTTAAATCTTTATGGATACCGATGCTTTTCGTGGATTTAGCGCTAAGTATGGACTTGACTCTGAGATAGTAGCTTCTTTCTGTGAATCTTTTGCTACTCACGTTGATCTCCCTAAAGAGAAGTGGTTTAAATATAATCCTCCTGTTGAAGTGAAAGTAGTTGCACCTATTACAGTCAAAGAAAAGACTATCACCTATAGTGATCCTATTGTTCCTACTACTTATGTTGAGAAACCCCCATTTCCTGTTAGGATAAAGGATGATGCTAAAACTTCGACTGTTGTTCGTAAGAGTAATAGTAGGACTTATACACCTCCTGAGCAAATCAATGTTGAACCTAGTATTGCTATGGTTAAATATTTCTTGGATGATGATTTAGATGGGCATGTTATTTATTTCTGTGATGAAACTGCTAATATTGCTAGACCAGATACTAAGATACATAGACCTGTCATACGCATGCCTGTTATTTCTGTTAAAATAGGAGATCATTGTTATCATGGTTTGTATGATATGGGTGCTAGTGCTAGTGCTATACCTTATGATTTATATAAAGAAATTATGCACGACATTGCACCCGTTGAATTAGAAGACATTGATGTTACTATTAAGCTTGCTAATAGGGATACCATTAAACTTGTTGGGATTGTTAGAGATGTTGAAGTTTTGTGTGGGAAAGTTAAATACCCTGCTGATTTTCTTGTTCTTGCTTCCCCACAAGATGCCTTCTATCCAATTATTTTTGGTAGACCCTTCTTGAATACAGCTAGTGCTAAGATTGATTGTGAAAAAGATACTGTCACCATTGACTTAGATGGTATGTCTCATGAGTTTAATTTTGCTAAGTTTCGTAGACAACCTCGTGATAGAGAATCACCTAGTAAGGATGAGATTATTGGTCTTGCTTCCATTGTTGTGCCTCCTACTGATCCGTTAGAACAATATTTGCTAGACCATGAAAATGATATGTTTATGAAGGAAAGAAGGGAAATAGATGAAGTGTTCCTTAAACAGGAACCTATGCTGAAACATAATCTTCCCGTTGAAATTCTGGGGGATCCCCCTCCACCCAAGGGTGATCTCGTGTTTGAACTCAAACCTTTACCTGATAATCTTAAGTATGCTTATCTTGATGAAGAGAAAATATATCCTGTTATTATTAGTGCTAACCTTTCAGAGCAAGAAGAAGAAAGATTATTGAAAACACTAAAGAAGCACCGAGCTACTATTGGATACTCTCCGGATGATCTTAAGGGCGTTAGTCCCATGTTATGCCAACACAAAATTAAATTGGAGGACGATGCCAAACCAGTTAGAGATCCTCAACGACGACTAAATCCCAAGATGAAAGAAGTGGTAAGAAAGGAGATACTAAAGCTCCTTGAGGCAGGTATAATTTATCCCGTTGCTGATAGTGAATGGGTAAGTCCTGTCCATTGTGTTCCTAAAAAGGGAGGTATTACTGTCATTTCTAATGATAAAGATGAATTGATCCCGCAAAGAATTATTACAGGTTATAGGATGGTAATTGATTTTCGTAAATTAAATAAGGCTACTAAGAAAGATCATTACCCTTTACCTTTTATTGATCAAATGCTAGAAAGACTATCCAAACACACACATTTTTGCTTTCTAGATGGTTATTCTGGTTTCTCTCAAATACCTGTGTCAGCGGGAGATCAATCAAAAACTACTTTTACTTGCCCTTTTGGTACTTTTGCTTATAGACGTATGCCTTTTGGTTTATGCAATGCACCTGCTACCTTTCAAAGATGCATGCTGGCTATATTCTCTGATTTTTGAGAAAAGATTTGTGAGGTATTCATGGATGACTTCTCCGTTTATGGATCCTATTTTGATAATTGTTTGAGCAACCTTGATCGAGTTTTGCAGAGATGCGAAGACACTAGTCTCGTTCTGAATTGGGAAAAGTGCCACTTTATGGTTAATGAAGGCATTGTCTTGGGGCATAAGATTTCCGAGAGAGGTATTGAAGTTGACAAAGCCAAAGTTGATGCTATTGAAAAGATGCCATGTCCCAAGGACATAAAAGGTATAAGAAGTTTCCTTGGTCATGCTGGTTTTTATAGGAGGTTCATTAAAGACTTTTCTAAAATCTCTAGGCCTCTGACTAATTTGTTGCAAAAAGATATTCCTTTTGTCTTTGATGATGATTGTGTAGAAGCATTTGAAATACTTAAGAAAGCTTTGATCATTGCTCCTGTTGTTCAGCCACCTGATTGGAATTTACCTTTTGAAATTATGTGTGATGCTAGTGATTATGCTGTAGGTGCTATTCTAGGGCAAAGAGTTGATAAGAAATTGAATGTTATCAAGTATGCTAGTAAGACTCTTGATACTGCCCAAAGAAATTATGCTACTACTGAAAAAGAATTCTTAGCAGTTGTGTTTGCATGTGATAAGTTTAGACCTTATATTGTTGATTCCAAAGTTACTATTCACACTGATCATGCTACTATTAAATATCTTATGGAAAAGAAAGACGCTAAGCCTAGACTCATTAGATGGGTTCTCCTGCTCCAAGAATTTGATTTGCATATCATTGATAGAAAGGGAGCTGAGAACCCCATTGCAGACAACTTATCTAGGTTAGAGAATGTTCTTGATGACCCACAGCCTATTGATGATAGCTTTCCTGATGAACAATTAGCGGTCATTAATGCTTCTCGTACTGCTCCTTGGTATGCTGATTATGCTAATTACATTGTTGCTAAATTTATACCTCCTAGTTTCACATACGAGCAAAAGAAAAAGTTCTTTTATGATTTAAGACATTACTTTTGGGATGACCCACACCTTTATAAAGAAGGAGTGGGTGGTGTTATTAGACGTTGTGTGCCTGAGCATGAACATGAACAGATCTTACGCAAGTGTCACTTTGAGTCCTATGGAGGACACCACGCTGGAGATAGAACTGCACACAAGGTACTACTATCTGGTTTTTATTGGCCTACTCTCTTCAAGGATGCTCGTAAGTTTGTTTTATCTTGTGATGAATGTCAAAGAATAGGTAGTATTAGTAGACGTCAAGAAATGCCTATGAATTATTCTCTTGTTATTGAACCATTTGATGTTTGGGGCTTTGATTATATGGGACCTTTTCCTGCCTCTAATGGTTATACACATATTTTAGTTGCTGTTGATTATGTTACTAAGTGGGTAGAAGCTATTCCAACTAGTAGTGCTGATCATAACACTTCTATTAAAATGCTTAAAGAAGTTATTTTTCCGAGGTTTGGAGTCCCTAGATATCTTATGACTGATGGTGGTTCACATTTTATTCATGGTGCTTTCCGTAAGATGCTTGCTAAGTATGATGTCAATCATAGAATCGCATCTCCTTATCATCCGCAGTCTAGTGGTCAAGTAGAGTTGAGCAATAGAGAGCTCAAATTAATTTTGCAAAAGATTGTGAATAGATCTAGAAAGAATTGGTCCAAAAAACTTGATGATGCATTATGGGCCTATAGAACTGCATACAAAAATACTATGGGTATGTCTCCATATAAGATGGTTTATGTAAAAGCATGTCATTTACCTCTTGAACTTGAACATAAAGCATATTGGGCTATTAAAGAGATCAACTATGACTTCAAACTTGCCGGTGAGAAGAGGTTGTTTGACATTAGCTCACTTGATGAATGGAGAACCCAGGCCTATGAGAATGCCAAGCTATTCAAAGAAAAATTCAAACGTTGGCATGATAAAAGGATACAAAAGCGTGAGTTTAACATAGGAGATTATGTGTTATTATTCAACTCTCGTTTAAGTTTTTTTGCAGGAAAACTTCACTCTAAATGGGAAGGTCCTTATGTTATCGAGGAGGTCTATCATTCTGGTGCCATAAAAATCAACAACTTCGAAGGCACAAGTCCGAGGGTGATAAACGGTCAAAGAATTAAACATTATATTTCAGGTAATCCTATTAATGTTGAAACTAATATTATTGAAACCGTAACCCCGGAGGAATACATAAGGGACACTTTCCAGAATGTTCCATACTCCAAAAAGGAATAGGTATGTGGTATGGTAAGTAAACCGACTCCAAAACAACTCCATTGGCAATTTTTATCAGTTTTGGAATATTTAAATTTTTTTGGAAGAAAGAAGCAGTTCGAAAGGGACACGAGGCCCCATGAGAGTGGAGGGCGCGCCCCCATGTCTCGTGGGCACCTCATGTGCCTCCTCGGACTCTGTTTTCTTGCAAGTTACGTATTTTGGTCGGTAAAAATTCATTATATATACTCCCGAAGGTTTTGACCAACGTATCACACAAATATCCTCTGTTTTCGTTTCGAGCTATTTCTGTTGCAGAACGATAGCACCGTGACGTCGCCTTCCTCCAACAACGAAGACAAGAATGCTTGGCTATTGAAGATAGAGCTGAAAAGAGAAGAACCGGAAGAGATCCGCAAGGATGAAGGGATCCATAAGGCCATGGAGGTTCAAGATCCGACGGTGAAAGAAGAAGACATCCCTCAACCTTTACCTAACCTCTTTACTCCAACAGAGATTGAAGATTTCAAGATGATTGAGTTAGCTCGCATACAGAACAAGTATCTCACACAGGAGAATATTCTGTTGAAGGATCATATCGCCGGACTCAAGGGCATTATCCGCAAGCTGGAGGAGCTGTTACGCTCAATGTGCGATTATCCACCGTCATCATCACCACCTTCACCACCTTCGAGGACATAATCACATGGGTATGGGCACTCCCCTTGGCAACTGCCAAGCTTGGGGGAGGTGCCCTGGTATCATATCACCATCACACTCCTATCTTTACCGTTTTATTTAGTTCGATCCTTTTAGTAGTATCTTGATCTAGTAGATTGAAGTTTTGATATCAAGTAGTTTGGAGCTTTGCTTTGTGATCTCTTTTTGTAATTGAGTCCGTGAGCTATCTATAATAAAGATTAGTGTTGAGTCAAGGGCCTTGCTATGTTCTATGATCTTGAGAAAGTAGAAAGAATAAAGAGTTCATATTGATCTTATGGTTAGTGATGACTTCACATATAGAAAGTATGAGGCATAAAAATTGTTGAGAGTTGTTAAACGTAGTTTTGGTCATCGTTGCAATTAATAGGAAGTGATAAGGAAAGAGAGGTTCACATATAAATACATTATCTTGGACACCTTTTATGATTGGGAGCACTCATTAAGTATGACAAGCTAAAGAGTTGACGTTGGACAAGGAAGACAACGTAATGGTTTATGTTTTCTCACATCTTAGTTAAAGTATATTGTTATTGACCTTCCAAACATGTTGAGCTTGCCTTTCCCCCTCATGCTAGCCAAATTCCTTGCACCAAGTAGTGATACTACTTGTGCTTCCAAATATCCTTAAACCCAGTTTTTGCCATGAGAGTCCACCATACCTACCTATGGATTGAGTAAGCTCCTTCAAGTAAGTTGTCATCGGTGCAAGCAGTAAAAATTGCTCTCTAAATATGTATGACTTATTAGTGCGGAGAAAATAAGCTTTGTACAATCTTGTTATGGAAGTAATAAAAGTGACGGACTGCATAATAAAGGTCCACATACAAGGGGCAATATAAAGTGACGTTATTTTGCATTAAGATTTTGTGCATCCAACCCTAAACGCACATGACAACCTCTGCTTCCCTCTGCAAAGGGCCTATCTTTTACTTTATGTTTTTACTTTATGCTTGAGTCAAGGTGATCCTCACCTTTCCCTTTTTCATTTTGTCCTTTGGCAAGCTCTTCGTGTTTGAAAGATCATGATATATATATCCAATTGGATGTAAGTTAGCATGGGCTATTACTGTTGACATCACCTAAAGGTGAATAAGTTGGGAGGCAACACAATAAACCCCTATCTTTCTCAGTGTCCGGCTGAAACTCCATACACTACAAAAAAAGACACATCCGTGACATTTTGGGCCGAACGAATTTTTTTCTGTCATACATATGACACTTCTATGACGATAATTGTGACAGAACCTGGTATCATCATAGATGTGGTGGGATCCTACTTCTATGATAAAAAATCATGACAGAAAATGGGCTTTTCGTCCTGGGCGGGCCGGAGACGCACTGCATGACATTCTTTGGGCTGTCCATGACGGAAAAAACCGTGGTAGAAGCGAGGGGTAGGAAAATTTCAGGGAGTTGCCGGTTACGGTGGGAGATCGGGGGCCGAGCGATGCACGTTTCTCTCGTACACGTACGCGCGTGTGTGCGAGGCGTTGGCTCTAACTGAACCCGAGCGAGGCGTTGGGCTCTAACTGAACCCGAGCGATTGCACTGCAGGCTATGCGTTACTGAACCCGAGCGATCGATCGATGG
>NC_041389.1:473633511-473635212 GCF_002162155.2 Triticum dicoccoides
AGATGAACAGTAGACGGTGGAGGGGTGGCCGTGGAGGGGTGGTTGAACAGGACCCCATGGTGTGGAGGGCTGGATGAATAGTAGAAGGTGGAGGGCTGGATGAACAATAGAAGGTGGAGGGGTGGTTGAACAGTAGCCGGTGGAGCAGCGCGCGGTGGAGGCTGGATGAACAGGAGCCCGTGGAGGCTGGAGGAGGTCAACGGTGGAGATGAACAGTATCCAGTGGAGTCCCGTTTTGCGGTATGCCACACCCCTCCCGATGAACAGGACCCTCGTTTCGACCGTAGGAGGTCCGTTTCCTCCGTTTTGCGGTACGCCACACCCCTCCCAATCAACAGGACCCCCATTTCGACTGTAGGAGGTCCGTTTCCTCCGTTTTGCGGTATGCCACACCCCTCCCGATCAACAGGACCCCGTTTCGAATGTGGCCGGTCGAACACAAGGCCGTTTCCTCCGTTCTGCGGTACGCCAGGCCTCGTTTCCATCGCCTGTTCCATCCAAGCCGGTTGGCTCCCACGCGTTCCGTTGCCTCCCGATGAACACGACACATTCCGTTGTTGGAAATATGCCCTAGAGGCAATAATAAGAGGATTATTATTATATTTCCTTGTTCATGATAATTGTCTTTATTCATGCTATAATTGTATTATCCGGAAATCGTAATACACGTGTGAATACATAGACCATAATATGTCCCTAGTAAGCCTCAAGTTGACTAGCTCGTTGATCAACAGATAGTCATGGTTTCCAGACTATGGACATTAGATGTCGTTGATAACGGGATCACATCATTAGGAGAATGATGTGATGGACAAGACCCAATCCTAAGCATAGCACAAGATCGTGTAGTTCGTTTTGCTAGAGCTTTTCCAATGTCAAGTATCTCTTCCTTAGACCATGAGATCGTGTAACTCCCGGATACTGTAGGAGTGCTTTGGGTGTACCAAACGTCACAACGTAACTGGGTGACTATAAAGTTGCACTACAGGTATCTCTGAAAGTGTCTGTTGGGTTGACACGGATCGAGACTGGGATTTGTCACTCCGTATAACGGAGAGGTATCACTGGGCCCACTCGATAGTGCATCATCATAATGAGCTCAAAGTGACCAAGTGTCTGGTCATGGGATCATGCATTACGGTACGAGTAAAGTGACTTGCCGGTAACGAGACTGAACGAGGTATTGGGATACCGATGATCGAGTCTCGGGCAAGTAACATACCGTCTAACAAAGGGAATAGTATACAGGGTTGATTGAATCCTCGACATCGTGGTTCATCCGATGAGATCATTGAGGAGTATGTGGGAGCCAACATGGGTATCCAGATCCCGCTGTTGGTTATTGACCGGAGAGCCGTCTCGGTCATGTCTACATGTCTCTGAACCCGTAGGGTCTACACACTTAAGGTTCGGTGACGCTAGGGTTGTATGAATATGAGTATGCGGCAAACCGAATGTTGTTAGGAGTCCCAGATGAGATCCATGATGTCACGAGGAGTTCCGGAATGGTCCGGAGGTAAAGAAAACTATATAGGAAGTGCTGTTTCGGCCATCGGGAAAGTTTCGGGGTCACCCGGTATTGTACCGGGACCACCGGAAGGGTCCCGGGGGTCCACCGGGTGGGGCCACCTATCTCGGAGGGCCCCGTGGGCTGAAGTTGGAGGGGAACCAGCCCCTAGTGGGCTGGTGCGCCCCCCTTGG
>NC_041389.1:473635445-473643415 GCF_002162155.2 Triticum dicoccoides
CCCCCCTGGCCGCCGGCCCCTTGGGAGATTGAATCTCCCAGGGCCGGCGCCCCCCTGGGGGCCTATATAAAGGAGGGCAGGGGGAGGTCAGCCGCACCCTTGTGTCTTGGCGCCTCCCTCCCCTGCTACACCTTGTCCTCCTCCCGCAGCAGCTTGGCGAAGCCCTGCCGGAGTTCTGCTGCATCCACCACCACACCGTCGTGCTGCTGGATCATCATCAACCTCTCCTTCCCCCTTGCTGGATCAAGACGGAGGAGACGCCACGCTGACCATATGCGTGTTGAACGCGGAGGTGCCGTCCGTTCGATGCTAGGATCTCTGGTGATAGGATCATGACGAGAACGACTACTTCGACCCCGTTCTTTTGAACGCTTCCGCTCGCGATCTACAAAGTGGTATATAGATGCATCTCTCCTTTCACTCATTGATTAGATGAACTCATAGATGGATCTTGGTGAAACCGTAGGGAATTTTTTATTTTCTGCAATGTTCCCTGACAGTGGCATCACGAGCTAGGTCTATGCGTAGTTCTCTATTGCACGAGTAGAACACAATTTTGTTGTGGGCGTAGATCTTGTCAACTTGCTTGCTGCTACTAGTCTTTTCTTGCTTCAGCGGTATTGTGGGATGAAGCGGCCCGGACCGACCTTACACGTACGCTTACGTGAGACAGGTTCCACCGACTGACATGCACTAGTTGCATAAGGTGGCTAGCGGGTGTCTGTCTCTCCCACTTTAGTTGGAGCAGATTCGACGAAAAGGGTCCTTATGAAGGGTAAATAGAAGTTGACAAAATCACGTTGTGGTTATTCGTAGGTAAGAAAACGTTCTTGCTAGAACCCAATTGCAGCCACGTAAAAGATGCAACAACAATTAGAGGACGTCTAACTTGTTTTTGCAGCAATTGTCATGTGATGTGATATGGCCAGAAGTTGTGATGAATGATGAATGATATATTGTGATGTATGAGATAATGTTCTTGTAATAGGAATCACGACTTGCATGTCGATGAGTATGACAACCGGCAGGAGCCATAGGAGTTGTCTTTATTTTTTGTATGACCTGCGTGTCATTGAAGAATGCCATGTAAATTACTTTACTTTATTGCTAAACGTGTTAGCCATAGAAGTAGAAGTTGTCGTTGGCGTGACAACTTCATGAAGACACAATGATGGAGATCATGATGATGGAGATCATGGTGTCATGCCGGTGACGAAGATGATCATGGATCCCCGAAGATGGAGACCGAAGGAGCTATATGATATTGGCCATATCATGTCACTACTATATAATTGCATGTGATGTTTATTATGTTTTATGCATCTTGTTTACTTAGAACGGCGGTAGTAAATAAGATGATCCTTTATAATAATTTCAAGAAAGTGTTCCCCCTAACTGTGCACCGTTGCTAAAGTTCGTCGTTTTGAAGCACCACGTGATGATCGGGTGTGATAGATCCTTACGTTCACATACAACGGGTGTAAGACAGATTTACACATGCAGAACACTTAGGGTTAACTTGACGAGCCTATCATGTACAGACATGGCCTCGGAACACAAGAGACCAAAAGGTCGAACATGAGTCGTATGGAAGATACGATCAACATGGAGATGTTCACCGATGATGACTAGTCCATCTCACGTGATGATCGGACACGGCCTAGTCGACTCGGATCGTGTAACACTTAGATGACTAGAGGGATGTCAAATCTGAGTGGGAGTTCATTCAATAATTTGATTAGATGAACTTAATTATCATGAACTTAGTCTAAAACTTTTGCAAAATATGTCTTGTAGATCAAATAGCCAACGCTCATGTCAACATGAACTTCAACACGTTCCTAGAGAAAACCAAGCTGAAAGATGATGGCAGCAACTATTCGGACTGGGTCCGGAACCTGAGGATCATCCTCATAGCAGCCAAGAAAGCATATGTCCTAGATGAACCGCTAGGTGAAGCACCCATCCCAGAGAACCAAGACGTTATGAACGTTTGGCAGTCACGTGCTGATGATTACTCCCTCGTTCAGTGCGGCATGCTTTACAGCTTAGAACCGGGGCTCCAAAAGCGTTTTGAGAAACACGGAGCATATGAGATGTTCGAGGAGCTGAAAATGGTTTTTCAAGCTCATGCCCGGGTCGAGAGATATGAAGTCTCCGACAAGTTCTATAGTTGTAAGATGGAGGAAAACAGTTCTGTCAGTGAGCACATACTCAAAATGTCTGGGTTGCACAACCGCCTGTCCCAGGTGGAGATCAACCTCCCGGACGAGGCGGTCATTGACAGAATCCTTCAGTCGCTCCCACCGAGCTACAAGAGCTTTGTGTTGAACTACAATATGCAGGGGATGGTGAAGACCATGCCTGAATTATTTTCAATGCTGAAGTCAGTAGAGGTTGAAATCAAGAAAGAACATCAAGTGTTGATGGTCAATAAGACCACTAAGTTCAAGAAGGGCAAGGGTAAGAAGAACTTCAAGAAGGACGGCAAAGATGTTGCCGCGCTCGGTAAGCCAGTTGTCGGGAAGAAGTCAAAGAATGGACCCAAGCCTGAGACTGAGTGCTTTTATTGCAAGGGGAAGGGTCACTGGAAGCGGAACTGCCCCAAATACTTAGCGGACAAGAAGGCCCGCAACACTATAGGTATATTTGATATACATGTAATTGATGTGTACCTTACCAGTACTCGTAGTAACTCCTGGGTATTTGATACCGGTGCCGTTGCTCATATTTGTAACTCACAACAGGAGCTGCGGAATAAGCGGAGACTGGCGAAGGACGAGGTGACGATGCGCGTCGGGAATGGTTCCAAGGTCGATGTGATCGCCGTCGGCACGCTACCTCTACATTTACCCACGGGATTAGTTATGAACCTCAATAATTGTTATTTAGTGCCAAGTTTGAGCATGAACATTGTATCTGGATCTCGTTTAATACGATATGGCTACTCATTTAAATCCGAGAATAATGGTTGTTCTATTTATATGAGAGATATGTTTTATGGTCATGCCCCGGTGGTCAATGGTTTATTTTTAATGAATCTCGAACGTAATGTTACACATATTCATAGCATGAATACCAAAAGATGTAAAGTTGATAACGATAGTCCCACATACTTGTGGCACTGCCGCCTTGGTCACATTGGTGTCAAGTGCATGAAGAAGCTCCATGCTGATGGACTTTTAGAGTCTCTCGATTATGAATCATTTGACACATGCGAACCATGCCTCATGGGCAAAATGACCAAGACTCCGTTCTACGGAACAATGGAGCGAGCAACCAACTTATTGGAAATCATACATACCGATGTGTGCGGTCCAATGAGCGTTGAGGCTCGCGGAGGATATTGTTATGTTCTCACTCTCACTGATGACTTGAGTAGATATGGGTATGTCTACTTGATGAAACACAAGTCTGAGACCTTTGAAAAGTTCAAGGAATTTCAGAATGAGGTAGAGAATCAACGTGATCGAAAGATAAAGTTCCTACGATCAGATCATGGAGGAGAATACTTAAGTCACGAATTTGGTACACACTTAAGGAAATGTGGAATCGTTTCACAACTCACGCCGCCTGGAACACCTCAGCGTAATGGTGTGTCCGAACATCGTAATCGCACTCTATTGGATATGGTGCGGTCTATGATGTCTCTTACCAATTTACCGCTATCATTTTGGGGATACGCTCTAGAGACAGCTACATTCACTTTAAACAGGGCACCGTCTAAATCCGTTGAGATGACACCGTATGAATTATGGTTTGGGAAGAAACCTAAGCTATCGTTTCTAAAAGTTTGGGGATGCGATGCTTATGTCAAGAAATTACAACCTGAAAAGCTCGAACCCAAGTCGGATAAATGC
Organism: Triticum dicoccoides; assembly: GCF_002162155.2. Lineage (NCBI taxonomy): Eukaryota > Viridiplantae > Streptophyta > Magnoliopsida > Poales > Poaceae > Triticum > Triticum dicoccoides. The sequence goes on from NC_041389.1 coordinate 473,639,306, forward strand.
GTCTTCATAGGATGCCCTAAGGAAACCATTGGGTATACCTTCTACTTAAGATCCGAGGGCAAGACCTTTGTTGCCAAGAACGGATCCTTTCTGGAAAAAGAGTTTCTCTCGAAAGAAGTAAGTGGGAGGAAAGTAGAACTCGATGAAGTACTACCTCTTGAACCGGAAAGTAGTGCAGCTCAGGAAAATGTTCCTGTGGTGCCTATACCAACTGGAGAGGAAATTAATGATTATGATCAAGGTACTTCGGATCAAGTTGCTACTGAACCTCGTAGGTTCACAAGGACATGTTCCACACCAGAGTGGTATGGCAACCCTGTCCTGGAAATCATGTTGTTGGACAACGGTGAACCTTCGAACTATGAAGAAGCGATGGTGGGCCCAGATTCCAACAAAGGGCTTGAAGCCATGCAATCCGAGATAGAATCCATGTATGAAAACAAAGTATGGACTTTGACAGACTTGCCCGATGATCGGCGAGCGATAGAAAACAAATGGATCTTTAAGAAGAAGACGGACGCGGATGGTAATATTACCATTTATAAAGCTCGACTTGTCGCTAAGGGTTATCGACATGTTCAAGGGGTTGACTACGATGAGACTTTCTCTCCCGTAGCGAAGCTGAAGTCCGTCCGAATCATGTTAGCAATTGCCGCATACTATGATTGTGAAATATGGCAGATGGACATCAAAACGACATTCCTTAACGGGCATCTTAAGGAAGAACTGTATATGATGCAGCCGGAGGGTTTTGTCGATCCTAAGAATGCTAACAAAGTATGCAAGCTCCAGCGATCCATTTATGGGCTGGTGCAAGCATCTCGGAGTTGGAACATTCGTTTTGATGAGATGATCAAAGTGTTTGGGTTTATGCAGACTTATGGAGAAGCCTGCGTTTACAAGAAAGTGAGTGGGAGCTCTATAGCATTTCTCATATTATATGTAGATGACATACTTTTGATGGGAAATGACATAGAACTTTTGGACAGCATTAAGGCCTACTTGAATAAGTGTTTTTCAATGAAGGACCTTGGGGAAGCTGCTTACATATTAGGCATCAAGATCTATAGGGATAGATCGAGATGCCTCATAGGTCTTTCACAAAGCACATACCTTGATAAGATTTTGAAGAAGTTCAAAATGGATCAGTCCAAGAAAGGGTTCTTGCCTGTATTGCAAGGTGTGAGATTGAGCTCGGCTCAATGCCCGACCACGGCAAAAGATAAAGAAGAGATGAGTGTCATCCCCTATGCTTCAGCCATATGATCTATTATGTATGCCATGCTGTGTACCAGACCTGATGTAAACCTTGCCGTAAGTTTGGTAGGAAGGTACCAAAGTAATCCCGGCAAGGAACACTTGACAGCGGTCAAGAATATCCTAAAGTACCTGAAAAGGACAAAGGACATGTTTCTCATTTATGGAGGTGACGAAGAGCTCGCCGTAAAGGGTTACATCGACGCTAGCTTCGACACAGATCTGGATGACTCTAAGCCACAAACCGGATACGTGTATATGTTGAATGGTGGAGCAGTAAGCTGGTGCAGCAGCAAGCAGAGCATCGTGGCGGGATCTACATGTGAAGCGGAGTACATGGCAGCCTCGGAGGCAGCGCATGAAGCTATTTGGGTGAAGGAGTTCATCACCAACCTAGGAGTCATACCCAATGCGTCGGCGGCCGATCAAACTCTTCTGTGACAACATTGGAGCTATTGCCCTTGCCAAGGAGCCCAGGTTTCACAAGAAGACCAGGCACATCAAGCATCGTTTCAACTCCATCCGTGAAAATGTTCAAGATGGAGACATAGATATTTGCAAAGTACATACGGATCTGAATGTCGCAGATCCGTTGACTAAACCTCTCTCGCGAGCAAAACATGATCAACACCAGGACTCTATGGGTGTTCGATTCATCACAATGTAACTAGATTGTTGACTCTAGTGCAAGTGGGAGACTGTTGGAAATATGCCCTAGAGGCAATAATAAGAGGATTATTATTATATTTCCTTGTTCATGATAATTGTCTTTATTCATGCTATAATTGTATTATCCGGAAATCGTAATACACGTGTGAATACATAGACCATAATATGTCCCTAGTAAGCCTCTAGTTGACTAGCTCATTGATCAAAAGATATTCATGGTTTCCTGACTATGGACATTAGATGTCGTTGATAACGGGATCACATCATTAGGAGAATGATGTGATGGACAAGACCCAATCCTAAGCATAGCACAAGATCGTGTAGTTCGTTTTGCTAGAGCTTTTCCAATGTCAAGTATCTCTTCCTTAGACCATGAGATCGTGTAACTCCCGGATACCGTAGGAGTTCTTTGGGTGTACCAAACGTCACAACGTAACAGGGTGACTATAAAGGTGCACTACAGGTATCTCTGAAAGTGTCTGTTGGGTTGACACGGATCGAGACTGGGATTTGTCACTCCGTATAACGGAGAGGTATCACTGGGCCCACTCGGTAGTGCATCATCATAATGAGCTCAAAGTGACCAAGTGTCTGGTCACGGGATCATGCATTACGGTACGAGTAAAGTGAGTTGCCGGTAACGAGACTGAACGAGGTATTGGGATACCGACGATCGAGTCTCGGGCAAGTAACATACCGTCTGACAAAGGGAATAGTATACGGGGTTGCTTGAGTCCTCAACATCGTGGTTCATCCCATGAGATCATCGAGGAGTATGCGGGAGCCAACATGGGTATCCAGATCCCGCTGTTGGTTATTGACCGGAGAGCCGTCTCGGTCATGTCTACATGTCTCCCGAACCCGTAGGGTCTACACACTTAAGGTTCGGTGACGCTAGGGTTGTATGAATATGAGTATGCAGCAAACTGAATGTTGTTCGGAGTCCCAGATGAGATCCCGGACATCACGAGGAGTTCCGGAATGGTCCGAAGGTAAAGAAAACTATATAGGAAGTGTTGTTTCGGCCATCGGGAAAGTTTCGGGGTCACCCGGTATTGTACCGGGATCACCGGAAGGGTCCCGGGGGTCCACCGGGTGGGGCCACCTATCTCGGAGGGCCCCGTGGGCTGAAGTGGGAGGGGAACCAGCCCCTAGTGGGCTGGTGCGCCCCCTGTTGGGCCCCCCTGCACCTAGGGTTGGAAACCCTAGGTGGGGGGGGGGGGCGCACCACTTGCCTTGGGGGGCACTCCACCCCCCCTGGCCGCCGCCCCCTTGGGAGATTGAATCTCCCAGGCCCCCCCTGGGGGCCTATATAAAGGAGGGCAGGGGGGGAGGGCAGCCGCACCCTTGTGTCTTGGCGCCTCCCTCCCCTGCTACACCTCGTCCTCCTCCCACAGCAGCTTGGCGAAGCCCTGCCGGTGTTCTGCTGCATCCACCACCACACCGTCATGCTGCTGGATCATCATCAACCTCTCCTTCCCCCTTGCTGGATCAAGACGGAGGAGACTTCACGCTGACCGTACGTGTGTTGAACGCGGAGGTGCCGTCCGTTCGGCGCTAGGATCTCCGGTGATAGGATCATGACGAGAACGACTACTTCAACCCCGTTCTTTTGAACGCTTCCGCTCGCAATCTACAAAGTGGTATGTAGATGCATCTCTCCTTTCACTCGTTGCTTAGATGAACTCATAGATGGATCTTGGTGAAACCATAGGAAATTTTTTATTTTCTGCAACATTCCCCAACATCCGTTGCCTCCCCATGAACACGACGCATTCCGTTGCCTCCCCATGAACACGACGCATTCTGTTGCCACCCCATGAACACGACGCATTCCGTTGCCTCCCCATGAACACGAGCCCTCGCCGTACGTATGCGCGACTAGGCGTTCGAGACCCCGCCCGTATGTACACATACGTGGCCGTATTTTCTTTCTTGCACCCTGGCCGCTGTACGTACGTGTACATGCTACGTGCGTGCCTCTACTACGACACATGCGTGCCTCTACTACGACACGTGCGCGCCTCTACATCGACCAATATGTACGTACACGTTCACGACCAGGATGACAACACTACGTACGCTTCGACCAGGTGGGTCCCGACTGTCAGGCACTTCCTTGCCTGCGAAGATGTAGCTGGTGGGTCCCAGCAGTCAGGGGGGCGAATCGTTTTTTTTTGCCCG
>NC_041389.1:473643834-473669132 GCF_002162155.2 Triticum dicoccoides
CCGGACGCACTTCCTTGCGTGCGAAGGTGTAGCTGGTGGGTCCCAGCAGTCGAGGGGCGAATTGTTTTTTTTCAGACGCACTTCCTTGCGTGCGAAGATGTAGCTGGTGGGTCCCAGCAGTGAGGGGGGCGAATCATTTTTTTTCAGACGCACTTCCTTGCATGCGAAGATGTAGCTCGTGGGTCCCAGCAGTTAGGGGGCGAATCATTTTTTTGCGAAATACGTTGGCTCGTCTGGTGGGTCCCTGCTGTCAGATGGAGGAATAATTATTTTGCGCGTCATAAGGAGGCACTTCCTTGCGGCTGCCGTGGACCCAGCTGTCAGCCTCTCCGCGTACAGTCCACGTCCGATGGAAGTCGTTCCTTGACCACGTTGACCATGCCGCGCCGAGAGCACCACGGCGATGGACGACGGCGAGGCCTATGAAGGGGAAGACGCGGAGCCGAGGAAGACGCGGCAGTGGATGCACACGCGGAGAGGAGTACGAGGGTTCATTGATTCGGCTACGCTGCCGTCGCCGCAGAATAACAGGGGGTGTGGGTGAGTGGAGGGATGGCCTGGCCAGCGGTGGGAGTAGTAGGGGGCGGTGAGGCCTCCGCGGCAGCACAACCGGCCACGGGAGGCAGGAGTAGGCGGCACGACCGGCGCTGCTTTGGACGGCTGGAGCAAGAAGACCAGAGGTTGAAGAAGCACGAAGGCCGTTGGATGGACATCATACGGTCATTGTAGCTAGAATTGTTTATATTGACTAAGTTGACAAAGCCCTTGGTACGTCAACTTAGTAGGCCCACAGGTCAGCTTCCGAAATGGTGCGCCCCAGATGTCAGGGGGAGGAATCATTTTTTGGGCGGGTGAAGCTAGAATATCCGAGATTGAAGAAGAAGCACGGCATCCGTTGGATGGACATCCAACGGCCACTGCTGCTAGAACCGTGTGTTGACTATAAGTTGACAAAGCCTTGCATACGCGTCAACTCTATTTTTTAGGGGACGCGTCAACTTAGTAAGGCCAGAAGTGTGTGGCAGAGAACTTATAGCCCATTTGAGATTTGTAAGAATGTGTAGCCCATTTTTGAATTCTAATGGAATTTACTACAACCCATTTACAATTTGTTAAAAGTACAGCCCATTTCAACCAACCGTTCAAAACAGAATTCAATAAAATTTCCCACATTTTGATGGGATCCGAATATTTTTATCCCGAAATTTCTAGTCAGATTAAATACAATTTCAATATAAATTTATATTACGTAAAAATCCAATGAAACATTGCGCTCGCAACAATTAATGAAATTAAAATTTTCAATATTCCAAAAATAATATTTTATAAAGTAATCACAGTTTGGTGCATTTTTTATAGTTACTACCCAGTTTTTATAATTACATCCCATTTTTATTTCTTAAAGCCCATTTTCTTGTTAAGCCTAATGCATCCCTCCTAGGAAAGATTTGCAGCCCAGCGGGGCGGAGAATAACAACTTGACCTTGCCTGGGTATTCCTCAAAAAAAAGTATAGCTGGGCTAGCCATTTCAGCTTGAAAAAAATTAATATCTGAGCTGGATATCTCGCCTGGGCTAGACGGGCCACAGCCCGCCCAGTTAATACCTGCAGCTATGTTTTCGCTGTTTTTCAGAGGAGAAAAATTAATATCTGGGGTAAACATCGAAAAACTCTGCAGTGCTCACACCTCAAAAACACAAATACTGCTCGAGCTGCTTGGTCCCATCTGTCGTCCGCTTCTTGTGCAATTCTCGCATTTATTGACTACTCCCTCCTTTCCGGTTTATAATGCTCAATTCAAAAATCTCACCAATCAAGGTAGATGGCGAGTGGTGGAATACTTTTTGTAGTTTTGCAAAAGCACCTAATTAATGCTCTTGTTATCCTCAAAAAATTGTGTTTATCAATGCATTAATTTTTTTTGACCTTGGAGACTGCAGGGCTTGCACCCCACAACATTTTATTAATGCAAAGTAAAACAAAGGTAGTACAAGGTATCCTCAAGCTGAGGAAGAAAAAAGCAAAATAAAGCTATACAAGTAGTGTTGTCCTAATATATACAAATATACAAAAGAGAACAAAAACCATTCCCCTCAAGGAGGAAGGAAATCAATCCATCTAAGTAAGGCCTCCTTGTGCTTTTGTTTGATTCTATGGGAAAGCAGAGTGAGATCATGAATGAATCCATATCTCCATGCTCTGAAGGAAGGCTTGATGTTCCTGAAAGCTTTGTCATTTCTTACCTTCCAAATGTTCCACCAAGCAGTAAAAACCACCTCCGCAAAGAAAGGTTTTTTGAACTCCTTTCTAGCATGGAAGGCAATCTCCACCAAGTCCTCACTGTCTTTCCATTCAATCTGCAGATAGCTCCAGACGCGAGCACTGAAGTTGCACAGGAAGAAAAGGTGGTTTCTGTCCTCCAAAATCCCTGTTGGGCATAGAACACATTGTGGTCCCTCCTTAATCTTCCATTGCCTTCTCTGAATCATGTCCTTGGTGTTAACCCTGTCCATTATAACTAGCCAAGCAAACATCTTGATCGACATAGTACAGTAGCTCTTCCAAATCCAGCTCAAAATGGGGTTTGCTACCATTGGCTGGTAAGCAAAGTCATAAAACTTTTTTGCAGTATAAGAAGACTTTTTTTTCCATGCCTCCATTCCCAAGAGTCATGGCAGCTATAGTCCAAATGGAAAGATCCCATTAGGGTCGAAAGCTGCTGAAATTCTTGATAAGCTTGAGCAGTGAGGGGCAAGTAAAAGAGATCTTGCAAGCTGCCAGTCATAAAGACTTCCTTGACTGAAAGGTTTTTGTTGAGACAAAAAGAATATAGTCTAGGAAATCGATCATGAAGAGGCACATTGCTGTTCCCAACTTTCCAGTAGTCAGACCAGAATAACACAGTATCTCCAGTATGAACATCCACCTCAGTAACTGCTCTGAAATTATCCATCAATTTGCAGACATCCCTCCACCAAAAAGAGCCACAAAGGGTGGTATCATGAGGAATTCGTTCAAAATAATAGGAATCCCATATTAACTGAACCCAAGGCACATCCATTTTATTGTAAAATTTATCCAGAAACTTCAGTAGCAGAGCATCATTTTGCAAACCCAGGTTTAAGATTCCAAGTCCCCCTTTTGTTTTGGGCCTGCAAACAAGAGGCCAAGAAGCTAACGAATGACCCTTCTCCTGACCATTTTTCCTCCATAAACACTGCCTTTGGATCCTTTCCAACTGCTTCAAAATCCCCTAAGGGATTGACAGAGTACAAAGGAAGAAGATAGGCAAAGATGAAATGACAGAATTAACTAGTTGCAACCTGCTTCCCTGAGGCAAGAACCAAGAACTTGCAGTCAATCTTCTCTCCATACAATCCACTAATGGAAGAAGATCCACAATCTTAGGCCTGGTAGTCCCAACAGGCAGTCCCAGATAAGTGAAGGGCATTTTGCCTAACTTACAACCAAAGAAAGCAGCAAGATCAATAGCATCCTGGTCAATCACATTAATAGGATACATGGAAGATTTATGAAAGTTAATCTGAAGACCAGTTGCCTCAGAGAAAGAATATAACACTGACTACAATGCCCCCAAATTGTCCCTGTCAGCCTTTAAGAATAACAGAGTGTCATCAGCATATTGTACTACTGGGAAATCAGGATCATGTGTTGGTAGAGGCCTTCTTACCAAACCTTGCTGAAGAAGGTTATTAATCAAAGTCTGTAGGAGGTCAGCAGCAATAACAAAAAGCAGAGGAGAGATTGGATCTCCTTGCTTAACTCCACATTTGCATTTGAAATGATTGCCAGGAACTCCATTGAGCAAGACAGAGGAAGTGCCAGAAGATAGTAGCTGCCTAATCCATGAAATCCATCTATTATCAAACCCTTTTGCAACAAGGATCCTTAATATAGCCTCATGCTGAATGGAATCAAAGGCCTTTTCAAAATCCAACTTGAGCAAAAGGATGCGCTGCTTAGACTGGTTGCGCTGATGGATATATTCAAAAGTCCATGCAAGACAATCCTGGATTGTTCTTGATTTTATGAAGCCATATTAGTTTTTATGGATACAGTTAATGATTTCCTGCTGAAATCTATTAGCCGCCAATTTTGTAAGGAATTTGAGGCCAACACTAGTAAGGGAGATAGGCCGAAAGTCTCCCACCCCCTCAGGCGAATTTTTCTTTGGTATCAGTGTAATGTAGGCATCATTGAGGTTTTCTAACTGCACTGTACTAGCATGAAACTCCTGCACTAACTGAATAAAATCAGCAGAGATTATTGGCCAGCACTTTTTAAGAAAAAGACCATTGAAGCCATTAGGCCCAGGCGCCTTATCAATGCATTAATTGCAATGCATGCATGCATAAAGTACATGCATTGGTCATTTTTCTCTTAATACTTGCATGCAATGATTTAATGCACCTTGGAATCTGAACATGTGATGGAAAACAACCAAATTGAGCCTTATAAAATGGAAAAACTAAAGTTTTGAGATAAGCCCTATAAATCGGAAAGGAGGGAGTACATAGTTTGACAATGGTGTGGGACCGTGATGTCAGGAAACCAGGAGGAAGCAAAATAAATTATAGTTATATATATATATATATATATAATAAGGAGGCACTTGCGTACGTGAGGCTATGGACCTGGAGGGTCCCCATTGTCATCCTATCCAAGTAAAGTCATCTCCTCGCCCACGCGCGCTTTCCGCCCAAAACAGTCAGCGCCGGCTGCCCCGCTTCCCGGTGCAGGCGATTGCTCCGCCTTCAAATGACACAAGTGCCGTCCGTCCGTCCATCTGCCGCACACATTAATGATACGCGGTTGCTGAGGCGGCTACTCCGGCACCACACGTCTGTCCCTCCGCCCACCCACCATTGCTATATAAACTGCTGCGCCGGCCATAGCCGCAGTCATCAGCATCCGTTCCCTTTCTCCTGTCCACACCACTACTGCCCACCATGGCTTCCTCGCGCTCCAGCGCTCTTCAGGACAGGCGGATGATGGACCACAAGGAGATGGCAGCCATTGCTGCCGACCGGCTGGCCGGCAGGCAGCCGAAGGACGACGACGTCCCAATGGAGAACATGGTAGTCGATGATCCGGCGCCAACTCCCTCCTCCGCGCCATCCTCGCCGGTGCATTGCACCATGACCATTGGCGAGGCCCGTGCCCAATATATGGACAGGGTGAGGCAGATGCGTGAGGAGCAGTTCTGGGAGGCGCATGCCGACGCCACCTACAACCACCATCTCCTCCAGGAGCACCTGCAGGCGGAGGGGCAGATCGCCACGGAGCGGGCGGAGCAGGAGGCGCTGCTCGACTCGTACCGCTCCGCCCGCAAGGGCCGCCTCGAGCGCTGGCGGTACCGCATGCGGGTGGCGGAGGCTGCGGCCGCCTACAAAGAGGCTAGCAAAGAGGGTGATGAAGCGGGCGAGGCGCTGTTTGGCGAGACCGAGGACGAGGCAGAGGACAATGCCGGCTCCGACGAGTCCCCGCTCCACTGGCGTCGATGATGCCCTGCTCCGCCGAGGCTCCGCGACGCCAACAACGAGGCAGAGGACACCGCCGGCTCCGCCGAGGCCCCGCCCCGCCAACAACGAGGCAGAGGACATCGCCGTCTCAGCCGAGGCCCCATCCTGCCAGCAATGTGGGGGAGGATTTCCACCGCTCCGCTGAGGCGCCGCCCGCCGGCAATGAGATAGAGGACATCGTCGGCTCCGCCGAGGCCCCGCCCTACTGCCAATGAGGCCGTGCCACACAGAAAACGAGGAAGAGTAGAACACGGTAGGTCGCCGCCGCTCGGGTCCAAGTAAGGACACCGCTGCTACCCTCCGGTTGAAGCCAAGCTAGGCGGGTTGACGATTAACGATCGATTAGCTTCTTGGCGACGACGTGGAGTCGGAGAGCTGCGCTGGAGAAGAACGCTGCTTCTACTTAACTGCTGATGCAGTTGGCTGACTGACACGTGGGCCCAACAGGCCACATGTCATTTACGCAACTGCACGTGTAGTTAAGTCACTGAAGCTTCTGTTCGGCTCAGCGGGACACAGGTGGGTAGCTTCGGTTAATTAATTATACCTCCAGCGCACCCCTTTTTATTTTATTTTTAGAAAAGGAGGATGACCCCCGGCCTCTGCATCTGGGAGATGCATGCGGCCACAAACACCCCTTTTTAGTTGAAGAATGTATGAAATGCAATGAAATCCGGCATATTTATATGAAATCCGACCATGTATGAATGAATTTATTTCGATTAGTTCGAATTCCTGTATCACTGGCATTGGATGAACATGCAAAACAATACATACTAGCATTATTCCCAGGGTGATCACCACGTTTGTAGCAGTTTCACATGTACTCCCTCCGGTCCTTTCTAGTCTGCATACAAGTTTTGTCTGCAGTCAAAGTATCTCTACTTTGACCAATCTTATACAAAAAAGTATGCACTTTCACAATGTGCGAAGTAAAAAGGAACAGAAGGAGTACAAAGAGTTTGAGCAGCTTTTTAGCATTTCTGTACATTGCAATCAAACACACAGGCCTGGCAATTCATAGAGAACATTCAAAACAATCGATGATTATGCATCTCAGCGACTCACATGTCAAAGGCAATATTTACTTCACAACTAAAGAATAAAGAAAAAATTGATCGCCGCTGCTGACAGCAAAGGGCGTCCCATTCGAAAATATCAAACGCATATCTTGCTAAAATCAATGAGCAAAATTTGACAAGGTTGTCCCATTCCAAAATATCAAATGCCTACGATTGTGGAATGGGCAGGGTTTGCCATCAGTTCAGACATTGACATGGCACCTCGTGCTAAATAAACCAGCTGTTCTTTTTGTGCAGTTCCACCAAAATCAACCAAATTCACGCGTAGCTTGTATGATTTCGCCCTTATATGTTGCAACGCCTTGAACTTATGGGCACCTCCTTTCTTGTGGTGGAAATGAATGATTCGATGTATTCATGAAAATTTTGTGTAGTTCCCGTTGAAGCACCCCTGTTTGCACAAATACAAAAAAGTGATTAGTATAAAGCAAACTGTACTATGAATTGACAGTTTCAACAGGCACATACATGGTCCATGTAGAGCACACTTTTAGAAAAATGGAACTCACTAGAAAGAATCCTCGAACAACATTGTACTCGCGCATCACAACAAAAAAATGGAGATTTGTCAGTCCTTCTGAGCTGAAGTTAGTTTGGTCTTGTGGGGAAGTAATGTAACCATCCTTCAACTGCTCCTTCTGATGAGAAGATAGACAGGGCTTCTTCATCCTGGCATAATTAAAACTATTCACTTCACGTACTCCATATTCTTCTTCAGAGGAAGATGAGCCCTGTTTGCTCGAAAAAAAGGAAAGGCAATATTTAAAACAACACAGATGAAGCACTTCTCAAGGACAATACCACTTTTTCATGACAGTATCTAAACAGTAGCATAACACCAATAGAGATGACAAAGCTCAATCATATGGATGAAATCAGTGGGTGAGTACCAACATTTGTCAGGAGGCTGATTGTGTAGAGCATACAGATTAAGCACTTCTCGGGAACCATCTATTGCTATCTACGGGGGTGGCCATGCTTACTATATACTCCTCGATTAGTTTAATGTTTCCAACATCTTCTTGTGCAGTTCCACTAAAGTATATGGTATCTTCAAGGAAGATCCCTGTTTGCAAAAGTAGAGATAATTACGTATGGCATCAAATCAGTGGCAAAACAATTGCTCGTTCCAGCCATAGCAATAAATTAAGATGCAAAACTATATCATTACTTGTGTCATCACAGTTCCAGTGCTTCATTACAGCACCGGGAGTTGATTTTTGTTTTTCTTCCGCTTGTTCTTCCCCTTCATCACTTGGTTCAATAACAGACAAGCTTCGCCTCAATGTAAGATTTGGCATGTCAATTAGGGAGCACAAGTATAGTACTAAACTTAATTTTCTGATGAAAGTGGCAAAATACAGGCCAGCAGTTGTGAAATATCCTTATCTTACCTCAATGGGATGTTACGGTGCACATACAGATTGGAAGTCTTGTCTCCATTTGTGCAGTTCACTAAAATCAAGCAACATTATTGTATAAGTAGCACAACATATGAAAGCACACTACAGAATCATGTGAAAGAAGGCTAGTACTGACCTCACATGATGCGGAATTCAAACAACTCACAAGATGAAGATCTGAACCAAATTTGCCTTAATGGATAGGAAGTAAGATCTCCTCTTGTGTAGTTCCACTAAGATCAAGCAATCAAGCAACATTGTTGGTGTGACATTTTGGTTGAACTACACAAAACACTCTTAAAACAAAAGTGTTTTGTGTAGTGCAACAAAAGGTCACAGTGGCAACGAGGTGAAGTAGATAACCCTGTTTACACAGAGGTGCAAAGGAAACAATTAGTGGTCAATAACGGTGGATGACACAGAAGCCAACAAAAAGAAGCATCTACCTTATCTAAATGGGAAAGAAAGCAAGACAGTAGCATTTCTCAAACGGTGGCATTGATTAATATTAACATAGAGATTATATTAACAATAAAATTCGTTAAACATGTAATTTGCTTTTAACTGTGGCATTGCATCAATTTTCCAGCGGCATTATTAGAGGGTGTTTGTTTACAGGGACATTTTGGTGTAGGGACTAAAAAACTCCGTGTCAGTCACATCTAAACCAAACAGGAGGAACTTTTCGGGACTAAAAGTGGGCATTTGGGACTAAAGAAATAAGACCTCGAGGGAGTCTTTTTGGGACTTTTTCCAACAGTTGCCCCTGCCATGCATCACACCTTGTTTCTATTAGTTCATTACTAGGGGTAACATGGTATTTTATCATGTCATTTAATAACCTCTAGTCCATGTTTAGTCCCTGGAACCAAGCAGGTAGGGACTAGGGAGTTTTTAACCAAACAGGGCCTTAGATTAACAACAGCTAATGAGTTGCACGGGACAGTGGACGCACCAGCACCATGTGCATCTACCGATGTATTGTGGTCATGCACAGTCTGTTGCAACAAAGAACAAACAACCAAGGAGCATGTTTGTGTTGGTCCCAGTTTTGTTATCTTTAGACACCTTTCCCTATGTGAGCGTAGCAAATCTAGTCCTGCTCAAACTCTACAACCTTGTCCCTTCCTTTCCTTTTTGAACTAGTACTTTCGCCCCTTCCTTTCCTCTTTGAACCACATCCTAGATTTATGCGATACAACTTTCCCCACTACTTTCCCCCATTCCTTTCCTCTTTGAACCACATCCTAGATTCATGCTATACAACTTTCCCCCTTCATTTCCTCTTTGAACCACATCCTAGATTCATGCTATATACAACTTTTCCCACTACTTCCCCCCACTCCTTTCCTCTTTGAACCACGTCCTAGATTCATGGTATACATGCAGCTAGAGCAATGCATGTGGAGTAAGTAAAATATACCTTAAGGTTCTTGGGGCGCGGTTCGGTGGGCGACGGGACGGCAGCGAAGAAGAAGGGGTCGGAGGCCCTCCCGCGCCGCCGCTGGGTGGAAAGTGAACAGCAGCGCCGGTAGTGGATTCCCTCCCTCGCCGACGGCGACAACGTTAAGCCTCCTTCCCTTCCCGGCGGGCGGATCCTACCGGCTCTTTCAGCAGCAGTGAGGGGAGAGAGAGGCCAATGAAGTCTTGTTTAGATCTGAGAGGGCGAGAGAGTGTGAAGAGAGCAACTACAAGCGCTGAGGCTCCAGCGGGAGAGGGCGAGAGAGTGTGAAGAGAGCAACTACAAGCGCTGAGACTCCAGCGTGTATATATATACTGGAGAGAGAGTGTGAAGCATGCAAACCCTAGAAAACATTTTGACCAGTCAAAGAATCCTCCTGGCAAAAATTATGCTCAAGTGTAGTTATCGAACCCGAGACCTCAAGTTTGATGAGTGAACAGGCTAACCAGCTACACAACCCTGCCGTTATGTTCACGAGAGGAAAATAACCTTTTATACATTCCTGCATTCGTGTGACAGGCATGCCGTGTTTTTTGTGTGTGTGTGTGGGAGTCATTAGGATTTCAATCATAATTGTGTCATGTGGCTTTGGTGGTAAGACTATCCACAGTGGTGCAGAAATAATGCAACCTTAGTCACCTTACCTCTCTCCACGTAGTACGTTGGGTCCCACCAGTCAGAGGGTGAAACAAACAAATTAATAAGAAAAATTAAAAGCACCAGCGGTGTATCTTACTACCTCACACATCTCGCTACTGCTCGGGAACACTGTCCAATTGATCCCTCTGTTCGCTCACGTACTATTTTAAGTGAATCCTTATTATAACATGCACACAAATTTTGGGCACTTGTATTCGAATTAAGTCAGTGTGCCACCGTATCCCGTACACTTACTACTCCCTCCGTCTAGGTGTAATAAGTCATGTTAGAAGGTGCAACGGGACCAAGGTGCGTGTGTGTGTTTAACAACATGTGTGTGTTAGAGAGTGCAACAGATCGACCTACTCCTATAGAGATATGGTGTGTAGTGTACGATTTTAGCCGTGAGAGTCGGTGCATCCTCTCGTTTCCGGGCATGTCTGGTAGGGACATGCGGACAGCTGCCACGCCCGCTCCTGACCAGCCTGGCCCACCCAAAGCCCCTCCATCGCCCACGCGCGCTTCCCGCCCGAAACGGTCAGCACCGCTCCAAAGAATCGGTGACGCTTTCATGCCCGGGCAGAGCGGACGCGACCTCTCACTGGCGCAAGAGTGATGGTTGCTTCGTCCGTCCAACTTACTACTGGGTCTATGTGATTTGACGGCTCATTGGTCTTTATTACTGAGGTGGTAGGACTGCTGGATGTCCCACGCTTTCGGCGAAAGGAGGTAGTAGATTACAATTTTCTCCATTCTTACAGCGGAGGAGTGCAAGAGCGGTGAAAACACACATGCTCAATGATTACATGGCCCACCTCACACTATCACCGTGCGACACCTAACTCTTTACATAGTACTCCCTCCGTTCCTAAATATTACTAGATGAGTCCCCGCGCGTTGCCGCGGAACAACGGTATATCTCTCTGCGCAAAATATCGATTTCATAGAACTAAAAAAAATCTATAACCGCATGACAAATGTGGTAGCCAAACTAAATAAACTCCCATCATCATTTAGATCATCCCACGTAAGGAAAAAAGATCAGCCAACTCCTACTGCATAATGGGATTATATTTTTCTTTTTGACATGTTAATGGGACTTAAAAGCTCACTTACATGCATGCTACCGGTGCATGCTTGCATGCAGACATGTTGATGTGACTTAAAACCCACTCACATGCATGTGCCACGGTATTTCTGCATGCTTGCATGTGGCTTAGTGCGGAGCCTCTCAACGTCTAGATCAGACGACTATTATGACTGATTTACTTCATCTAACGACTACGTCAATTTTGATGATGTGGGTCAAGGAGAGGATAGAGAATTTCTAGTAGTGGGGGCTAGCTATTACTAGTAGATAAGTCTTTGTAGAGATTCCACTAGGTGAACTACATACGGAACGAAATGAATGAATCTACACTTAAAATGCATCTATATACATCCACATGTGGTTAATGGTGAAATCTCTACAAAGACTTATATTTAGGAACGGAGGAAGTACTAGTATAGTACTAGTACGTACTGTAATTTATCAGCGAGATAAATTTGTACAATGCTATGAAGCTTCCAGCTCCTGTTACACGTATCTTGCGTCCAAGGTTGCCCTTTGCAACATTTCATCAAATACAAAGGAGAGTAACATGCATGCTATTGCATCTCAATGACTGACAGATCATAGCAAATATGTACTCCCTCCGTTCCAAAATAAGTGTCTCAACTTTGTGCAAACTTTAGTACAAAGTTGTACTACTACTAAAGTTGACACTTATTTTGAAATAGAGGCAGCTAAAGTAAAAAAACGATCCATGCAGTCCCTAGCCCTTGAACCGTGAACCCTGACCAGGCTTCAATTTGCTGGCAACGTTCGAGCTTCCTAATAAATGAACTTTGTAACCTTTTGACCATCGAATCATTTTGTGCAGTTTCACCAAAATCGAGATGAGCATCCCTGTGGCAAAGAAATTGAAGAAGCGTGATTAGAATAAGATTACTAGGACTAGTTGATGAGACATAAACTCATCACAAATACAATACGTAGAAGCCAGTAGAGGTATCAGGTATGTGCGGGGCAAAGAAGTAGAGAAATATCCATAGGGAGTGATGTGGGCAGCTGGAGCAGTGGTGCAAGCCGGCTGTAAAGGGAGTTGTACCTGAGGGACGTAGCTCAACCTTGAGGAGGGCGGCGGGAGGCGGCAACTGCCCACGTCGCGGCAGTGAGCAAGGGACGAAGGCAACCTCACTGGCTTTGTGAGAGAGAACGGCGGGGACCCCTGATCGGGACATGCCGACAGTGGGTTTTTGCCGGCGGCGACGGCCACCGCATCTACACTAAGCATCCACCCCTTCCCCAAGCGGACGTGATCCGCCGGGATGTTAGAGATGTGGCCACAGTCGTTTTGTGCGAGAGAGTGTGAAGAGAGCAACCCCAGCAAGCAACCATGTAGGCTGGCCCGTCCTGACTATGTATATAGTGAAGCGGTTTCTTTTTCTCTCCATATGAACCTATCATATTGCGTACGTGCCACTGAAGAAAAAACATATTTATAAATGATGCGACACCTACTACTCGTTCTCCTATTACCTTGCGCTTGGCATCTCCAAAATATTAACCTTGCGATTGGCTCTTCGCCTCTTCGGGAAGTCGAGCAATAATGGTAGTGCAGTATATATCATTCTGGCTATATGAGACCGAATGAATTGCTGCACGTCCACCACGTGGGCGAGGGTCGAGGGGCAAGGGAGAGTGCTACTACATATGGAGCAAAATGAGTGAATGTACACTCTAAAATACGTCTATATTATTGGGGAACGTAGCAAAAATCAAAAAATTTCTACGCATCACCAAGATCAATCTATGGAGTAATCTAGCAACGAGGGAAGGGGAGTGCATCTACGTACCCTTGTAGATCGCTAAGCGTAAGCGTTCAAGTGAACGGGGTTGATGGAGTCGTACTCGTCGTGATCCAAATAACCGATGATCCTAGTGCCGAACGGACGGCACCTCCGCGTTCAACACACATGCAGCCTGATGACGTCTCCCATGCCTTGATCCAGCAAGGAGAGAGGGAGAGGTTGGGGAAGACTCCGTCCAGCAGCAGCACGACGGCGTGGTGGTGGTGGAGGAGTGTGGCAATCCTGCAGGGCTTCGCCAAGCACCGTGGGAGAGGAGGAGGACTTGGGAGAGGGGAAGGGCTGCGCCAGAACTTGGGTGCGACTGCCCTTCCACCCCACACACATATATATATAGGGGCAAGGGAGAGGGGGGGGGCGGCCCCCTCAGATCCAATCTGAGGAGGGGCGGCGGCCAGGGGGGTTGCCTTGCCCCCCAAGGCAAGGCGGGCGCCCCCTTTTAGGGTTCCCCCAAACCCTAGGCGCCTTGGGCCCTGGTGGGGGGGGGGGGCGCACCAGCCCATCTGGGGCTGGTACCCTCCCACACTTGGCCCACGCAGCCCTTTGGGGCCGGTGGCCCAACCTGGTGGACCCCTAGGACCCTCCCGTTGGTCCTGGTACGTTACCGATAGCACCCGAAACCTTTTCGGTGACCAAAATAGGACTTCCCATATATAAATCTTTACCTCCGGATCATTCCGGAACTCCTTGTGACATCTGGGATCTCATCCGGGACTCTGAACAACATTCGGTAACCACGTACATCTATTCCCTATAACCCTAGCGTCATTGAACCTTAAGTGTGTATACCCTACGGGTTCGGGAACCATGCAGACATGACCGAGACAACTCTTCGGACAATAACCAATAGCGGGATATGGATACCCATGTTGGCTCCCACATGTTCCACGATGATCTCATCGGATGAACCACGATGTCGAGGATTCAATCAATCCCGTATTCAATTCCCTTTGTCTAGCGGTATATTACTTGCCCGAGATTCGATCATCGGTATTCCGATACCTTGTTCAATCTCGTTACCGGCAAGTCTCTTTACTCGTTCCGTAACACATCATCCCGTGATCAACCCCTTGGTCACATTGTGCACATTATGATGATGTCCTACCGAGTGGTGTTGGGGAACGTAGCAGAAATTCAAAATTTTCCTGCGAGTCACCAAGATCTATCTATGGAGAGACTAGCAACGAGGGGAAGGAGAGTGCATCTACATACCCTTGTAGATCGCGAAGCGGAAGCGTTCAAGAGAACGGGGTTGAAGGAGTCGTACTCGTCGTGATCCAAATCACCGAAGATCCTAGTGCCGAACGGACGACACCTCCGCGTTCAACACACGTACAGCCCGGTGACGTCTCCCACGCCTTGATCCAGCAAGAAGAGAGGGAGAGGTTGAGGAAGACTCCGTCCAGCAGCAGCACAACAGCGTGGTGGTGATGGAGGAGCGTGGCAATCCTACAGGGCTTCGCCAAGCACCACGGGAGAGGAGGAGTAAGAGAGGTAGGGCTGCGCCAATAGGGAGAAGTTCTCGTGTGTTGGGCAGCCCCCACACCTCAAGTATTTATAGGGGGAGGGGAGGGGGCTGCGCCCCCTCTAGGGTTCCCTCCCCAGGGGTGGCGGCAGCCCCCAGATCCCATCTGGGTGGCGGCCAGAAGGGGAGAGGGGGGGAAGCGCACCTAGGGTTTGCCCCCTTCCCCCACTTCCCTGCGCCTTGGGCCTTGTGGGGGGGCACACCGGCCCACCTGGGGCTGGTCCCCTCCCACACTTGGCCCATGCAGCCCTCCGGGGTTGGTGGCCCCACTTGGTGGACCCCCGGGACCCTACCGGTGGTCCCGGTACGTTACCCGAAAAACCCGAAACTTTTCCGGTGACCAAAACAGGACTTCTCATATATAAATCTTTACCTCCAGACCATTCCGGAACTCCTCGTGATGTCCGGGATCTCATCCAGGACTCCGAACAACATTCGGTAACCACATACAAACTCCCTTTATAACCCTAGCGTCATCGAACCTTAAGTGTGTAGACCGTATGGGTTCGGGAACCATGCAGACATGACCGAGACGTTCTCCGGTCAATAACCAACAACAGGATCTGGATACCCATGTTGGCTCCCACATGTTCCACGATGATCTCATTAGATGAACCACGATGTCAAGGACTCAATCGATCCCGTATACAATTCCCTTCGTCTAGCGGTATTGTACTTGCCCGAGATTCGATCGTCGGTATGCCGATACCTTGTTCAATCCCGTTACCGGCAAGTCTCTTTACTCATTCCGTAACACATCATCCTGCGATCAACTCTTTGATCACATTGTGCCCATTATGATGATGTCCTACCGAGTGGGCCCTGAGATACCTCTCCGTCACACGGAGTGACAAATCCCAGTCTCGATTCGTGCCAACCCAACAGACACTTTCGGAGATACCTGTAGTGCACCTTTATAGCCACCCAGTTACGTTGTGACGTTTGGTACAACCAAAGCATTCCTACGGTATCCTTGAGTTGCACAATCTCATGGTCTAAGGAAAAGATACTTGACATTAGGAAAGCTTTAGCATACGAACTACACGATCTTTGTGCTAGGCTTAGGATTGGGTCTTGTCCATCACATCATTCTCCTAATGATGTGATCCCGATATCAACGACATCCAATGTCCATGGTCAGGAAACCGTAACCATCTATTGATCAACGAGCTAGTCAACTAGAGGCTTACTAGGGACGTGGTGTTGTCTATGTACCCACACATGTATCTGAGTTTCCTATCAATACAATTATAGCATGGATAATAAACGATTATCATGAACAAGGAAATATAATAATAACTAATTTATTATTGCCTCTAGGGCATATTTCCAACAGTCTCCCACTTGCACTAGAGTCAATAATCTAGTTCACATCACCATGTGATTAACACTCACAGGTCACATCGCCATGTGACCAACATCCAGAGAGTTTACTAGTGTCATTAAACTAGTTCACATCATCATGTGGTTAAGACTCAATGAGTTCTGGGGTTTGATCATGTTTTGCTTGTGAGAGAGGTTTTTAGTCAACGGGTCTACAACATTCAGATCTGTATGTACTTCACAAATCTCTAGGTCATATTGTAAATGCTGCTTCCATGCTCCACTTGGAGCTATTCCAAATGGTCGCTCCACTATACGTATCCGGTTTGCTACTCAGAGTCATTCGGACAGGTGTTAAAGCTTGCATCAACGCAACTCTTTACATCGAACTCTTTATCACCTCCATATCCAAGAAACATATCCTTATTCCTCTAAGGATAATTTTGACCGCTATCTGGTGATCCACTCCTTGATCACCTTTGTACCCTCTTGCCAGATATGTAGCAAGGCACACATCAGGTGCGGTACACAGCATAGCATACTGTAGAGCCTACGTCTAAAGCATAGGGGACGACCTTCGTCCTTTCTCTCTTTTCTACCGTGGTCGAGCTTTAAGTCTCAACTTCGTACCTTACAACTCAGGCAAGAACTCCTTCTTTGACTGATCCATCTTGAACACCTTCAAGATCATGTCAAGGTATGTGCTCATTTGAAAGTACCATTTAGCATCTTTGATCTATCCTCATAGATCTTGATGCTCAATGTTCAAGCAGCTTAATCCAGGTTTTCTATTGAAAAACACTTTTCAAATAACCCTATATGCTTTCCAGAAATTCTACATCATTTCTGATCAACAATATGTCAACAACATATACTCATCAGAAATTCTATAGTGCTCCCACTCACTTCTTTGGAAATACAAGTTTCTCATAAACTTTGTATAAACCCAAAATCTTTGATCATCTCATCAAAGCGTACATTCCAACTCTGAGATGCTTACTCCAGTCCATGGAAGGATCGCTGGAGCTAGCATACCTTTTAGCATCCTTAGGATCGACAAAACCTTTCTGATTGTATCGCATACAACCTTTCCTTACAAAAACTGGTAAGGAAACTCGTTTTGACATCCATCTGCCATATTTCATAAATGCAGCTAATGCTAACATGATTCCGACGGACTTAAGCATCGCTACGGATGAGAAAATCTCATCGTAGTCAACTTCCTTGAACTTGTGAAAAACTCTTCGCCACAAGTCGAGCTTCATAGATGGTGACATTACCGTCCACGTCCGTCTTCTTCTTAAAGATCCATTTATCTCAATGGCTTGCCGACATCGGGCAAGTCCACCAAAGTCCATGCTTTGTTTTGATACATGGATCCTATCTCAGATTTCATGGCTTCTAACCATTTGTCGGAATATGGGCCCACCATCGCTTCTCCATAGCTCGTAGGTTCATTGTTGTCTAGCAACATGACCTTCAAGACAGGATTACTGTACCACTCTGAAGTAGTACGCATCCTTGTCACCCTACGAGGTACGATACTGACTTGATCCAAAACTTCATGATCACTATCATAAGCTTCTACTTCAATTGGTGTAGGCGCCACAGGAACAACTTCCTGTGCCCTGCTACACACTAGTTGAAGAGATGGTTCAATAACCTCATCAAGTCTCCACCATCCTCCCACTCAATTCTTTCGAGAGAAACTTTTCCTCGATAAAGGACCCGATTCAAGAAACAATCCCTATTGCTTTCGGATCTGAATTAGGAGGTATACCCAACTGTTTTGGGTGTCCTATGAAGATGCATTTTATTCGCTCTGGGTTCGAACTTATCAACCTGAAACTTTTTCACATAAGCGTCGCAGCCCCAAACTTTTAAGAAACGACAACTTAGGTTTCTCCAAACCATAGTTCAAACGGTGTCGTTTCAACGGAATTACGTGGTGCCCTATTAAAGTGAGTGTGGTTGTCTCTAATGCCTAACCCATGAACGATAGTGGTAATTCAATAAGAGACATCATGGTACGCACCATATCCAGTAGGGTGCAACTATGATGTTCGGACACACCATCACACTATGGTGTTCCAGGCGGTATTAATTGTGAAACAATTTCCACAATGTCTTAATTGCGTGCCAAAGCTCGTAACTCAGATACTCATCTCTATGATCATATCATAGACATTTTATCCTCTTGTCACGATGATCTTCAACTTCACTATGAAATTACATGAACCATTCAATAATTCAGACTTGTGTTTTATCAAGTAAATATACTCAGTATCTACTCAAATCATCCGTGAAGTAAGAACATGACGATATCCACTGCGTGCCTCAACACTCATTGGACTGCACACATCAAAATGTGTTACTTCCAACAAGTTGCTTTCTTGTTCCATCTTACTGAAACCGAGGCTTTTCAGTCATCTTCCCCATGTGGTATGATTTGTATGTCTCAAGTGATTCAAAATCAAGTGAGTCCAAACGATCCATCTGCATGGAGTTCCTTCATGCATATACACCAATAGACATGGTTCACATGTCTCAAACTTTTCAAAAACGAGTGAGTGCAAAGATCCATCAACATGGAGCTTCTTCATGTGTTTTATACCAATATGACTTACATGGCAGTGCCACAAGTAAGTGGTACTATCATTACTATCTTATATCTTTTGGCATGAACATGTGTATCACTACGATCGAGATTCAATAAACCATTCATTTTAGGTGCAAGACCATTGAAGGTATTATTCAAATAAACAGAGTAACCATTATTCTCCTTAAATGAACAACCGTATTGCGATAGACATAATCCAATCATGTCTATGCTCAACGCAAACACCAAATAACAATTATTTAGGTTTAACACCAATCTCGATGGTAGAGGTAGCGTGCGATGCTTGATCACATCAAGCTTGGAAACCCTTCCAACACATATTGTCAGCTCACCTTTAACTAGTCTCCGTTTATTCCGTAGCTTTTATTTCGAGTTACTAACACTTAGCAACCGAACCGGTATCTAATGCCCTAGTGCTACTAGGAGTACTAGTAAAGTACACATTAACATAATGTATATCCAATATACTTCTATCGACCTTGCCAGCCTTCTCATCTACCAAGTATCTAGGGTAATTCCGCTCTAGTGACTGTTCCCCTTATTATGGAAGCACTTAGTCTCGGGTTTGGGTTCAACCTTGGATTTCTTCACTAGAGCAGCAGCTGATTTGTCGTTTCATGAAGTATCCCTTCTTACCCTTGCCCTTCTTGAAACTAGTGGTTTGACTAACCATCAACAGTTGATGCTCCTTCTTGATTTCTACTTTCGCGGTGTCAAACATTGCGAATATTTCAAGGATCATCATATCTATCCCTAATATGTTATAGTTCATCACGAAGCTCTAGTAGCTTGGTGGCAATGACTTTGGAGAAACATCACTATCTCATCTGGAAGATTAACTCCCACTTGATTCAAGTGATTGTTGTACCCAGACAATCTGAGTACAAGCTCAATGATTGAGCTTTTTCCCCTTAGTTTGTAGGCTTAAGAAACTTGTCACAGGTCTCATACCTCTTGACATGGGCACTAGCCTGAAATCCCAATTTCAGTCCTCAAAACATCTCATATGTTCCACGATGTTTCGAAATCGTCTTCGGTGCCTCAATTCTAAACCGTTTAACATTACGCACTGAACTATCATGTAGTCATCAAAACGTGTATGTCAGATGTTCGCAACATCCACAGACGACGTTTGAGGTTTAGCACACCGAGTGGTGCATTAAGGACATAAGCCTTCTGCGTAGCAACGAGGACAATCCTCAGTTTACGGACCTAGTCCGCATAATTGGTACTATCAACTTTCAACTAAATTTTCTCCAGGAACATATCTAAAACAGTAGAACTAAAGCACGAGCTACGACATAATTTGCAAAAAACTTTTGACTATGTTCAGGATAATTAAGTTCATCTTATGAACTCCCACTCAGATAGACATCCCTCTAGTCATCTAAGTGATTACATGATCCGAGTCGACTAGGCCGTGTCCGATCATCACGTGAGACGGACTAGTCATCATCGGTGAACATCTTCATGTTGATCATATCTACCATACGAATCATGCTCGACCTTTCGGTCTCTTGTGTTCCGAGGTCATGTCTGTACATGATAGGCTCGTCAAGTCAACCTAAGTGTTTCGCGTGTGTAAATATGGCTTACACCCGTTGTATGTCAATGTTAGAATCTATCACACCCGATCATCATGTGGTGCTTCAAAACAACGAACTTTCGCAACGGTGCACAGTTAGGGGGAACACTTTCTTGAAATTTTATGAGGGATCATCTTATTTATGCTACCGCCGTTCTAAGTAAACAAGA
Organism: Triticum dicoccoides; assembly: GCF_002162155.2. NCBI lineage: Eukaryota > Viridiplantae > Streptophyta > Magnoliopsida > Poales > Poaceae > Triticum > Triticum dicoccoides. Next base: position 473,664,097 of record NC_041389.1, read on the forward strand.
TGCATAAAACATGATAAACATCACATGCAATTATATAGTAGTGACATGATATGGCCAATATCATATAGCTCCTTCGATCTCCATCTTCGGGGCTCCATGATCATCTTCGTCACCGGCATGACACCATGATCTCCATCATCATGATCTCCATCATCGTGTCTTCATGAAGTTATCTCGCCAACTATTACTTCTACTACTATGGCTAACGACTTAGCAATAAAGTAAAGTAATTGCATGGTGTTGTTCAATGACACACAGGTCATACAATAAATTAAGACAACGACTATGGCTCCTGCCGGTTGTCATACTCATCGACATGCAAGTCGTGATTCCTATTACAAGAACATGATCAATCTCATACATCACATATCATTCATCACATTCTTTTGGCCATATCACATCACATAGCATACCCTGCAAAAACAAGTTAGACGTCCTCTAATTGTTGTTTGCATGTTTTACGTGGCTGCTATGGGTTTCTAGCAAGAACATTTCTTACCTACGCAAAATCCACAATGTGATATGTCAATTGCTATTTACCCTTCATAAGGACCCTTTTCATCGAATCCGATCCGACTAAAGTGGGAGAGAATGGCACCCGCTAGCCACCTTATGAAACAAGTGCATGTCAGTCGGTGGAACCTATCTCACATAAGTGTACGTGTAAGGTCGGTCCAGGCCGCTTCATCCCACAATACCGTCGAAACAAGATTGGACTAGTAACGGTAAGCATATTGAACAAAATCAACGCCCACAACAACTTGTGTTCTACTCGTGCATAGAAACTACGCATAAACCTGGCTCTGATGCCACTGTTGGGGAACGTAGCAGAAATCAAAAAATTTCTACGCATCACCAAGATCAATCTATGGAGTAATCTAGCAACGAGGGAAGGGGAGTGCATCTACATACCCTTGTAGATCGCTAAGCAGAAGCGTTCAAGTGAACGGGGTTGATGGAGTCGTACTCGTCGTGATCTAAATCACCGATGATCCTAGTGCCGAACGGACGGCACCTCCGCATTCAACACACATGCAGCCCGGTGACGTCTCCCATGCCTTGATCCAGCAAGGAGAGAGGGAGAGGTTGGGGAAGACTCCGTCCAGCAGCAGCACGACGGCGTGGTAGTGATGGAGGAGCGTGGCAATCCTGCAGGGCTTCGCCAAGCACCGCGGGAGAGGAGGAGGACTTGGGAGAGGGGAAGGGTTGCGCCAGAACTTGGGTGCGGCTGCCCTTCCACCCCACACATATATATAAGGGCAAGGGAGAGGGGGGGCCGGCCCCCTCAAATCCAATCTAAGGAGGGGCGGCGGCCAGGGGGGTTGCCTTGCCCCCCAAGGCAAGGGGGCGCCCCCTTTTAGGGTTCCCCCAAACCCTAGGCGCCTTGGGTGTCACGCCCAATATGCGACCCTATCCAAAAGGAACTCGAAGGTCCCACCAAGGATAGACCCGCATATTGAAACGCTTTTCCAAGGTGGATATCATTACATCAACATTACATAATAGATGGGGATACATACAAGAGGCATACAATGCCACACGAATACAACATCATCTTACATAAGAGCACCATCCGACTACGGATGAAACACAAACAGAAACTCGAACGACATCCACCCTGCTAGCCCAGGCTGCCGACCTGGAACCTATCCCCTGATCGAAGAAAAAGCAGAAGAAGAACTCCAAAACAAGCAAACATCGCTCTCGCGTCATGATCATCGCAAAACCTGTACCTGCAACTGTTGTTGTAGTAATCTGTGAGCCACGAGGACTCAGCAATCCCATTACCATGGGTATCAAGACTAGCAAAGCTTAATGGGAAAGGAAGGGGTAAAGTGGTGAGGTTACAGCAGTGTTCTAAGCATATATGGTGACTAACATACGCAAATGAGAGCGAGAAGAGAAGCAAAGGAACGATCGTGAAACTAGCAATGATCAAGAGGTGATCCTGAACTCCTACTTACGTCAAACATAACCCAAATACCGTGTTCACTTCCCGGACTCTGCCGAAAAGAGACCATCACGGCTACACACGCGGTTGATGCGTTTTAATTCGGATCTGGTGTCAAGTTATCTACAACCGGACATTAACAAATTCCCATCTGCCACATAACTGTGGGCACGGCTTTCGAAAGTTTATACCCTGCAGGGGTGTCCCAACTTAGCCCATGATAAGCTCTCGCGATCAATGAAGGATATACCTTCTCCCAGGAAGACCCGATCAGTCTCGGAATCCCGGTTTACAAGACATTTCGACAATGGTAAAACAAGACCAGCAAGACCACCTGATGCGCCGACAATCCCGATAGGAGCTGCACATATCTCGTTCTCGGGGCAACACCGGATGAGACAGGCTACGAGTAAAACCAAACCTCGAGTTGCCCCGAGGGGGCCCGCCAGGCGGCTCGGTTCGGACCAACACTTAGAGAAGCACTGGCCCGGGGGGGCTATAATAAAGATGACCCTTGGGTTAATTACTCCCAAGGGAAAGGTAGGTGGTGGTGAGGCAAATGGTAAAACCAATGTTGGGCCTTGCTGGAGGAGTTTTATTCAAAGCGAACTGTCAAGGGGGTCCCATAAATCACCCAACCGCGTAAGGAACGCAAAATCCAGGAACATAACACCGGTATGGCGTAAACTAGGACGGCAAGAGTGGAACAAAACACCAGGCATAAGGCCGAGCCTTCCACCCTTTACCAAATATATAGATGCATTAATTAAATAAGAGATATTGTGATATCCCAACAAAATCCTGTCCACCATGGAGTAATCTTCAACTTCACCTGCAACTAACAATGCTATAAGAGGGGCTGAGCAAAGCGGTAACATAGCCAAGCAATAGTTTGCTAGGAAGGGTGAAAAGGTTAGAGGCTGACATGGCAATTTGGGAGGCTTGAAGAGCAAAATATAGGTAGCGCAGCAAAGCGATAGAACGAAGCAAACTAGCATTGCAATGATAGTAGTGAGATCCAGGGTAGCGGTCATCTTGCCTGAAATCCCGCAAGGAAGAAGAACGTGTCCATGAAGAAGATGAAGCCACGAAGACGAACCAAGCTTAGACGAACGAATCCTCACGATCGCAACGAAACAGGAAACTATTGAGAAGAAGCACACAACATAGTAAACACACCACACATGAACAAGGCATGATGCACAAACAAGTATGATGCAAGACAAGACTACCTGAAGCTACTCATGGCAAGAGATGATGCAAACAAGAACAACACATCAAAGCATGTTTAAATGAGGTCGGAAACAACATATAACAATTCCGGTAAGTCCTCAAATGCAAATTTCGAAATTGGTCCAGATCTGAATAAACCTTATGTTCAAGTTGTTAAATAGCAAGTTAAGATGCACCAAGATGATCTACACGAGATTCTAGTCAAGTTACATATAAAGTTCATTTAGTTCGGAGCTACGGCCTAGAAGATATGAGCAAAACAAGTTAAGCATGGCATTGATGCAAAATGCATACAAACATCAAGCAAACACCTCAAAACATGGATGCAACATGATAATATGAAACTACATGAAAAATCAAGCAAGTTTCATATAGAGCACACTCAAAACGGAGCAACGGTTCAACACATACACTACACAAGTCATAACAACAATCTGTCCAAAACAGCAACTAGGCATCTAGCAAGCATCAAAACAACATGCTACAGCACCCCAACAAAAAAACAAAAGGCATGGACATGATGTACAGGTAAAGTATAACAAAACATGAACACTGAGCTATCTCCAGAAATCAGTAGAACATGCTCAAAAACACATGGCAAGATTGCAAATAATAACAGTTTCAGAGTTTACAGAATTAACATCAGGTTGCAATGTTTAGAGCTATCAAACAACATGTTACAGGAACTTATCATGGCAACCAAAGGCATGGCATGAATCTACTAATTGCATATAACAAAAGTCCCTTACTGACCATGAGCCAAAAGGACACAGAAAATATGATGACACCCATGTAAACATGGCAAATTATATGACAGATTCAAACATGGCAGGAACAACAATAAGTAGGCATGTTGGTGAGCTTGAACCACTCACCACAGAGCAAAACATGATATGGAAAGGCAACCAACAGTAAGAAGAAATTTTTATGAAGCTAAGCATGGCAAGAGCAAGTTCATAGGGTGCATGGATCACTAGCAACAATCATGGCAACATTGAACTTCATGTTAACAGGCTGACAGCAACATTATTTAGCAACTTTAGAGCAAGATTACAACAAGCTACAGCAGGCCATAAATGCAACCCGGGGCATGGATGGCTAGAGCATGACATGTATAACAAATCATCTTTAGTAAACATCTCCAGATTATGCATAGAATGACTTGTAGCAGCAAGTTTACATGGCATCACAAAATAACAGATTCAGCCTAGCAAAACAGCAACAACAAGTACCCTACTTTAACAAGCTTGATGCACTCAGCACACAACTCACAAAAATACATGGATGGTACCCCTGTAAAGATGGCATGACATAGTTCAAAACACATGTAGACGTCAACCTCATCGGATGCACACATCAAATGCAACAAAAATGACAAATCATCAAGTTATAACAGTTTCAGCAGATTAACAGCAACATGCACTCTTGCAACGATGATTCGGGCATCACGATGAACTCAAATGAACATGATGCAATGTAATGAAATGAAGTACTCGTCGAGACGAACAATTTGACACATTACATGCACGAAATGGCGCAGTATGCAGCAAGTTATGACATGTTAATAAGGGCACCAGAATGCAAATTATTCGGGGACTTGGTGGAATTTCAACCTCCGAAACTGGACGCGGTCGTGCGGGACGGAGAGATCCGGATCGGGCGCGGGCGTTTGGATGGGCTCCTGGTGGATCTCATCCCGATCCGGGGCGACGGGTCCGGCGGCTCCGGCAAGAGCTCCGGCGAGGGCGACGAGCGGAGGCGGTCGGAGGAGGCCGGCGAGGGGCGGCGGTGCCGGCGCGAGCTTTGGGCGGCGGGGAGTAGGCCGGGCGGCGGGGACGACGTCGAGACGGAG
>NC_041389.1:473669782-473672757 GCF_002162155.2 Triticum dicoccoides
TTCGGTCGCGGGGAGCTTCGGCCGCGGGGAGGAGATGGGAGTCGCTGGAGGGCGCGACGGAGGCGGCGGCCGCGGCGGCGGGGGCCCGTGGGAGGCGACGGGGAGACACCCGGGCAGCGGCGGCGGAGGACGGGCCCGGCGCGGCCCGGTTCAGCCCGGGGCGGGCCGGATCTGGGCCTCGGGTGGCGCGGTAAAGTGGGGCGCTGGCGGCGGTGACGTGGTGGCGTGGGAGTGGTGGAGGGCGGTGGCGGCGATGATGTGGCGCGATCTGATTGGACGGAGTGAGGTGGCCGGCGGACATGTCTGGCGCGGACGGACGTGTCCGGCGGCGCAAGGAGGATGGAGGCTAGGGTTGCACCGCGAATTTTCGAAGGGGGGCTTATTTATAGATAGAGGGAGCTAGGAAAGTCCAAGTGAGGTGCGGTTTTCGCCCACATGATTGTGATCGAACGACTGAGAGCATAGAGGGGAGTTTGCTGGGTTTTGGGCCACTTTGGAGGGGGTGTTGGGCTGCAAACAAAAGAGGCTTTTACGGTTCCCCGGTTAACCGTTGGAGTATCAAACGGACTCCAAATGGCACGAAACTTGACAGGCGGTCTACCGGTGCTATACCAAGGCCGCTTGGAAAACCTCAAGCCATTCCGAGAAAGTTTAACACCCGCTCACGATGAGAGACAAAAGGGGAACGCCGGATGACATAGGAGTGCCGGATTGCAAAACGGACAACGGGGAAAATGCTCGGATGCATGAGACGAACACGTATGCAAAATGAGATGCACATGATGACATGATAAAATGCAACACGCAAGCAAATGACATGGCAACAACGACGAATAACGGGCAGACACCTGGCGCATCGAATCCGGGGCGTTACATTGGGCCCTGGTGGGGGGGGGGGGCGCACCAGCCCACCTGGGGCTTGTCCCCTCCCACACTTGGCCCACGCAGCCCTCTGGGGCCGGTGGCTCCACCTGGTGGACCCCCGGGACCCTCCCGGTGGTCCTGGTACGTTACCGATAGCACCCGAAACCTTTCCAGTGACCAAAACAGGACTTCCCATATATAAATCTTTACCTCTGGATCATTCCGAAACTCCTCGTGACATCCGGGATCTCATCCAGGACTCTGAACAACATTCGGTAACCACGTACATCTATTCCCTATAACCCTAGCGTCATTGAACCTTAAGTGTGTAGACCCTACGGGTTCGGGAACCATGCAGACATGACCGAGACAACTCTCCGGCCAATAACCAACAGCGGGATCTGGATACCCATGTTGGCTCCCACATGTTCCACGATGATCTCATCGGATGAACCACGATGTCGAGGATTCAATCAATCCCGTATTCAATTCCCTTTGTCTAGCGGTATATTACTAGCCCGAGATTCAATCGTCGGTATTCCGATACCTTGTTCAATCTCGTTACCGGCAAGTCTCTTTACTCGTTCCGTAACACATCATCCCGTGATCAACCCCTTGGTCACATTGTGCACATTATGATGATGTCCTACCGAGTGGGCCCAGAGATACCTCTCCATCACACGGAGTGACAAATCCCAGTCTCGATTCGTGCCAACCCAATAGACACTTTCGGAGATACCCGTAGTGCACCTTAATAGCCACCCAGTTACGTTGTGACGTTTGGTACACCCAAAGCATTCCTACGGTATCCGGGAGTTGCACAATCTCATGGTCTAAGGAAATGATACTTGACATTAGAAAAGCTTTAGCATACGAACTACACGATCTTTGTGCTAGGCTTAGGATTGGGTCTTGTCCATCACATCATTCTCCTAATGATGTGATCCCGTTATCAATGACATCCAATGTCCATGGTCAGGAAACCGTAACCATCTATTGATCAGCGAGCTAGTCAACTAGAGGCTTACTAGGGACATGGTGTTGTCTATGTACCCACACATGTATCTGAGTTTCCTATCAATACAATTATAGCATGGATAATAAACGATTATCATGAACATGGAAATATAATAATAATAACTAATTTATTATTGCCTCTAGGGCATATTTCCAACATATATACATCAGTGTTTGGAGTATGTACTAGTAGTTCATATTGAAATCTACTAAAGGACATATATATTCCAAACAATATGATATAATCTCTATAACCAAGGTAGTAGGGACGAGGAGTAAACGGAGGGAGTAGTAAATTTTTCTCCTCGTCCTGCGAGCCACCGCACGCATGGGCGAGGGAGGAGCAAGCTTCACCTCATCCTGTGAGCCATCACGCCCGTGGGAGGGGGAGACGGCATACTAAGCAAGCTTCTCCTCGTTCTGCGAGTTGACGGGACACATCAAAAGTACTCCAGTGTATAGAGCCTTGCCTCTAAGGTAGGCCCCACATGGTTTGCCTCTTTTTTTAATTTAACATAACGCGTCAAGTCGCAATTTGTTTGTTCACCCGTGGTAGACGATCCTCCCTCCACCAAGTGGACAACCAGTACACGTGCCAAATTACCACGTGGGCTGCCTTTTTCGTACAGAAATGAGCTCCACTGTGTACCCGCGCGGGTGTGGTTGGGAAAGAGATGGGAGTACGTGCGCCGTGCATGCACCTCTTCTCTTCGTGCACGTCCCCCACCTACGTGGGTGTGTGTGAGAGATACAAACCGTGTTCGTGAGTGTTTTTTGTTTTGTGGTGGGGGTGGGGGTGGGGTGGGGGTTGATTTCGTGAATTATTTGTGGGAATATGTGTCAATGACATCTCAAACAAAATTTTTCATGCAATGTGTGTGAAATGGAGGCCTATCCATATCATACATAGAGGGTCGGGCAATCCACGAGAAGAGAGGGAGGGGTCATAGCTATTGATAGAGTCGAAGAGAGGATCAAGTGGGTGGGTGCGAGATCGATGAAGAGAGCCATCGAAATTGTGTGTGTGTGTGTGTGTGTGTGTGTGTGTGCAAGTCAAAGATATAGGGCGACTGGTCTACCGGAACGTTAGAGGG
>NC_041389.1:473672842-473825114 GCF_002162155.2 Triticum dicoccoides
GGAAACATGACTAGAGCACTTGATGTATCGGTGTGTGTGGGGGGGAGGGGGTGGGGGGAGGGGTAGGCAGAGGCCTAACTATAGAGGTAGAATGACTCGTATATGTGTTGAGAAGGAGAGACCCAGCTATGTCTTGAGGGAGATCGGTCGACATCCATACATAACTGAAGGATGGGAAATATGATGGGACAGAGAGAGAGAGGAGAGAGAGAGGGAGGGAGAGGGAGGGAGAGGGGTAGAGTGCTGGATGGGTGATGGAGTTGCTTCTCGGAGATGTTGGGAGAGGCCTACTAGACAAACTGAGGGTGGAACTGCAATGTTATCAATAAGAGTGGGGATGTGTTTCTGTGTGTGCCTGTGCGTGATAGATCTGTCGGGACGCATCCATGGATCATGAAGGGGAACCATGTGTTTGGTAAGCAAACCTAACTAGATCGGTAGATCAATTGTCATTTGTCGGAGGAAGGGAGAGACACAACTAATGAGGTAGATCGATCGATGTGCGGGTAAAAACGAGTTATAAGGACCTAGCTGGCTATATGTATAGCGAGAGATCGGTCGGTGTACGTCCATTTGTTAGAGGAAAATAAGGCCCAGCGAGATGGATAGACAGAGAGAATGGAGCTAGGAGGTGGTGCGAGAGGCCCAACTACTAGCTAGATAGGGGGAGGAGCGTGCGGTTATGAGATCGATGAAAAGAGGGGCGAGAGTTTACACGTGTGTCTGACCATATGAGAGACACGAGGCAAGGACACATAAAGGAGGAGATTGAAGCTATGTGTGTATGCTATAGGCAGGCATCACTAGAGAGGTTTATCGATGGGTGTGTGTCGGAAAGGAGTTGTGGAGACTCTAGGAGAACGACCTAAAGAAAAAAATGAATGTGCCCGATGGATAGAATGCCGAGGGAGGGGGAGGGCGAGGAGGGCGTGTGCATGCATGAGAGAAATTTACTGGTAGCTACAAAGGTTAGAGGATTGTGTGGGTGTAAGAGACTAACAAAGATCATAATTTGATATGAAAGCGGATTCATATATTTGAATAGGAGATCATAGTGTTTTAAACATTGCATGCATGAATATAGCAGTGATACACGTGATGTGCACATGTTATACCATAATGTGATAATGCATGGCGTTTGCAACTCACAACTAAATGCCGAACAATCTAAACCATACTATACATCAAACAATCTCACATTTTATTTGAATTTGTGATAATGTGCAGCGTTTGTAGCTTACAACTAAATATCTAGCAATCTAAACAATACTATATATCGAACATTCTCACATTTTATTTGAATTTGTGGTAATGTGTGGTGTTTGCAACTCACATCTAAATACTTGTAGGCGTAGGGGCGGGGCACCATACATAATGTGATAAACACATTATACATATGAGACATGGTTTAGATTATGAAGATCTAGCTAGAGCTAGAAATGTAATGTGATTTGAAATCAAAATAAAGTGGATTCAAAAAATCTAGTTCGAGTTCATATAGTACACATAGTTCATATGTAACTCGAGACTAATCATGTGGTGTGATGTGAAGATAATACACAAACGATGGTTTAACTTGCCAATAATGATGATTGTAGATCTTATTAAAACAGAGAAACGAATTCAAATGCTTTGACTTCACAACAATCATTACTATAGATCTTATTCAAATTTAGTTCATATTGAAGCGGTAGTATATACATTTGGAATGCACTAAAACGTTCATTTGAGTAGTAGGTTGCATGCATTATACACGTAGCGAAATATTTTAATTGAACATAACATGAATTCAAAGTTTTGAATGACATTTGTAGTGCGCATTGATTTGGTACATTACACGTTAGGCTTGTCCGGAAATTTCAACCCGCACCTTGTTAGCCCAAAATATTTAAGATATATCTTTGTCTCGTTGTGCTCCGACAACTCCCTCCATCTCAACCCGCGCCTTGCTATTCCGAAATTAAAACGCGCGCGAAAACTCCCACCTCCTATGAAATCCCGACACGCGAAATGCCCGTGGTACCCCTGAACCGAAACAACCGCCTCAAATTGGTGGGGTGGGGTACTTTCGTAACTTACCCCACATTTCGGACAAGCGTGTCTCTAAGCCATGGTTCCCCACTGCCATCCCATTCGCCCACCCATTCGTACACCGAGGCCGCGAAAACCCACGATGAAACCCCACACCCTGCTCCGCCCGCCACCCAGCTGGAGCCTCTTCCCCGACGACGTCGTCCACAACAACACCTCGACGCCCCTCATCCACCGTACTAGATGAGGATCCGTCGTCGATCTCATTGTCCCGCCGGTTCAGCCACCCCGTCCTCGACCTCCAAGGACCTACCCCGATGTTCCCCTCGTCTTTCGCGCCACCTCCATTCCCACACCGCCGTCTTCACCTGCACCACCGGAAGAGCATCATCATCACCGTTTCCTCGGATGAAGCTGCAGCCTAATCGGCGCCACCAAAGAGGTTGTACACTAATCGCCGCATTTTCTTCTTGATTTGATCTCACGGTACTGCCGGCGCTCGGTCCCGAGCTGACACGGCATGGCTCCATCCACGGCGGCGTCGCCGGCCACTTCCTCCACGGCGTCGCTCCCTCGGCGGCGACATCCACACCAGTAGGAGCTGCTGCTGCTTTAGCTCTCGCTCGCACTGATGCTCTGCTCTTGCTCTCGGTCCCCTGCCTGGTCTGCTCTTGCTATTGCTCTTGCTCACGCTGCTGCTCTCTCTCTTGCTCTTGCTTGCGATGCTGCTCCAATTTGGCTACACTTCAGTCGACTGAATCAACTTTTGGGTCAGTCAATTTTCAAGGGTTGGGCTCGCCGGGGTGAAGGAAGAACCAGCCGCAGCGAGGAGGGGGGCTCGCTGGAGAGGTACCCCACTATCTATCTTAGGGTTCAGGATGAGGGCGGTGGTCGCCGGCGGTGGCGGGGCGTTGGCGGGGCGGTGGCGTGGGGATCGCCGGAGAAAAAGCTCGGCAAGGGAGGGCCTAGAGGGATGGCCGGGGCAGCGGAGGACCGGTGGTGGGGAGTGTTTTCGGGGCGGGCGGGGTGGCGCACCGCCGGCCGCGGGCGGCGGGGGGCTGCTGTTTGGCCGGTGGTGGCTGGCGGCTCAGGGGGGTGGAGGTTGAAGATGAACTGCATGCCCTTGATTTCGTATCCAACGGCTGCAAAATTGACTGACCAGAGATGAAAAAGTCAGTCGACCGATGTGTAGCCTCACCTTGCTAGTGCGTTCAATTTCGACGGCAAAATTCAGTTTCGACAGCAAAATTCAGTTTTGACAGTTAGGTTCAGTTTCGACAGTTAAGTTCAGTTTTGACAGTTAAGTTCAGTTTCGACAGTTAAGTTCAGAGATGAGCAGCTGATGTATTTTACATCTAGCACTTTGTGGTTATGTATTTTACGTCATGTATTGGAGATGCTATTAGAATTCCACTCAGGTTAACGTTGTTTGTTGTCTCTCTTGTCCTGCTTCAGCCTCGGCGTTGTACAACTCACCGGAGCTGCTCCAACGATGAAACCCTCCATCACAGCGGAGCAGTACCTCGGGCTCGATCTCCAGACGCCTAAGATCTTCTTCCCCTCCTCCGATAGCAAAGCCAGCCAGAGCATCCTCACCGGCCAACCCAATCACACTGAGATCGACATGGCTTCGCCAAAGAGGTTGTACACTTGTTGCATCTCTTTTTTACTCTACATGTTATATATATTGTCCACTGAGCACACGGATTTCTTCCTTTAGTGTCTCCTTGAAAGAAAAAACGTAGGAATTTTAATTTTCACTTGTCCTCCTTTTCAAATTCCTATTCATGAAGCACAAGACTAAGAGATAGTAGCATAATGGCATTATAACCGTACATTTTCTTGTGGTTTGACTTAATCTCACCATGCTTCTTTGCATCCTGTGATCTTCCAATTGTTGTGAATCAAACACCCAGATTGGCAGAAATCCTGTGTTTTTAAATTCTCTGTTTTGCACGTGCATTCCTATCCTATTCCTGTCTATTTCCTATCCCTGCATTGTTGGAATCCTCCAATTCAAACGAGCCCTTACAGAATTACTTCTCTTACAAATAGTTGTCAAAGAAAACCTTGCGTGGTTTGTCTCGCTCCTGCTGCACCGTCGTCCACCCCAGCTCAGCTGCTCCAACAATAGAAGGGTCCAGCACAGCAGGGATCCGGCCTCCAGACTATCTTTCGCCGCCTTAGATCTTCTTCCCCGCCACTGGCAGCCATGAAAACTGCATTACCATCATCAACCGAGCAGATGACCTCGAGGACTACACGGGTCCGCAAGAGAGGTCGCACTCATTCGCGTCTGCTTACGTTCTGCATCGCTTAATATTACATGCTACTTTATCATCTTGTTCACCGATTAGACTCTGAGTCAGCTCCAAACTAATGGTCAAACTTGAGTTTTTAAATGGTTGTGGGGTACATATCGGGGCCGCTATCAATAGTATCTATCTACTATCTGGTTAATCTCCAGTGTCTACTATGAGTTTCATGTTGGGTGGGAAACAAACAGTAAAGAAGCCATTATCTGTATTTATTAACTGAAGCCATTATCTGCCTGCTATTATTGGTTTTGGGTCTATCCACAGGTTGCTACCATCACTTTGGATTTCTGCATGCACTCCTTACATAATCTCACTATGTTTTATTCCTATGCATGACAGTTATTGTAAACAATGGAACTGAACATGTAGAGCAAAAGAGACGAGCCTTGCATGGCAATATAATTTCATGCAGACGTCGCTCCATGGTAGGCGCAAAGGCAGCCCCCCTCCATGCATTTCGGATTGTAATCGAGAGGAAGATATCTGTTCTGAGGGGGATTCAGAAGGACAAGATAACTCATATTTACCCCCTGAGATCTTCACTCTAACTTGGCATGCTGATGTTGGTTATATCATGCATATGGTGTCTTGCATTGCTTACTTTATGCATCAAATATGTCATCTGCTTAGTTTAGACATCCTTTGTGCGAATGCCATCTGTTTAGTTTATTCATCGTTTATGTGAATTATGCAACGCCACCTTGTTTAGCGAGGCATCATATATGTGAATTTTGCATTGTCATCCTGCTTAGCCAGTCATCTCATATGTAAATTATATCAGGCCATCCTTTTTTCGTTACATATTACATTTGTCAACAATGTTAGTACATTCAACTGCTCTTCGTGTGCATCAGCCATTTGACATGGTGATGGCAAATTCTGGAGTGAAAACAAGGTCTTCTGAGCAGACTATGCTATCTGACGAAGCACGTATCTCGCTGGTTACGGATAGCTCCTCAGAGGAGGATTCAGAGACAGATGACCAGTCCTATTCCCCCTCCTGAGGTGTATGCTCTAACTTGGCAGGGTTATGTTGCTCATATCGTGCATATGGTGTCTCGCATTGCTATGCCATTTGATTAGTTTAGACATGCTTTGTGTGAATGCCACCTATTCAGTGTCTAATTACCATATATGTGAATTATGCATTGCCATCTTGTTGCAAGACATTATATATGTGAATTATACAATGCTATCTTGTTGCAAAGGCATTATATATGTGAATTATGCAATGCCATGCTGTTTAGCCAATCATCATGTATGTGAATTATATCATGCTATCATTTTTTGTATTACGTGTTCCATTTGTCGACAACGTTTGTATATTCAACTACTCTTCCTGTGCATCAGCCATTTGAAGCAGTGATGGAAGTATCTGGAGTGAAAACAAGGTATTCAGAGCAGACAATGCTACCTGCTGAAGCAGACATCTTGCTGGCTACAGGGAGCTCCTCAGAGGAGGATTCAGAGACTGATGACTAGTCCTATTTCCCCCCTGAGGTCTATGCTCAAACTTGGCAGGGTTATATTACCCATGTCATGCATGTTGTCTTGCATTGCTTAGTTTTTACATCATATATAGATTGCCATCTGCTTACTTGCTTACTATATAAATCATATATTTGAATTATATCATGCCATCATGTTTACATAGTACATACACATCATTAGGGATGGCAATGGGTCGGGTTTGGTGCGGGTGGAGCTGGTCCAAATCCAAACCATGACCCATCTTCCTACCTTCTGCCCATCCACCAAAGTATCCATGGGCGCAACTTGTGCCCATGCCCAAACCCATTGGATATCCAGATACCCATGGAGCTCCATGGGCATAGAAAAATCAGCACAAAGCCTTCCCAAAAATGAAATTAACTCATCATTGTTCACAAATGAGAACATAAGCTACAAGCATAAGCAGGCAGCAAATACATTATTCAAACATTGTCCAAACACAGAGTGACAACTCAAATAGGCTGATAGTAAAATACTTGTCTTCAATCTTATTGCATTAAAAATAATCTGTAGTAGACTACACATTGGCAACTCAAATAGTCTCAGAGTAGTACTCTTGTCCTAAAGTCTTATTACATCACAACCAAAGTTGCATAAATAAAGGTCATATCATATTTCAAAATTTCAATGCACTTCCAACAGTACATGCACTAGTAATTGGAGACCCAGCCGCATGTCCACATGAGCACACTTGGCTCCAAATTAGTCTTCAGTAATGATGGACTCATTTTCATCCTGACATAAAAAGCAAAGCATTAAAATAAACAAGTTACTTCTGAATGCACATCCATAAAGGACAAAAACCTGACATCTAATCAAGTCCGACCATCAACCACACATTCACAAGTATATATCTTAAACAAGCAGTGCACTGCACACACATCACTTGTTATTTAAACATATAAAACATTCCCAACATAATAAATTGAGATGAGAACAAGGAGTTACCATCACTTCTTCTTCATCCTCAAGAACAGATTGAACTGCTTGCAGAGCAAAGTTCATATCACCTAATGCAAAGATGAAGCAAAAAAATTATGCATAGCACGACGAAACAGAATACAAATTGATAATTAAAAATATTACCTAACATGTCCGCTCGTGACCAAGCTTGCATACACATAAGAGCTTCAGCTATGCTTGGTGTAAGCCGACTGCGATGTGCACTAAGTAACCTCCCACTAGTACTAAAGACTGACTCCGATGCCACAGATGTAACAGGGATGGGTAATATATCACGAGCAATCTTCTGCAAAGTAGGGTACTTGGCACCTCCAACTTTCCACCAATTAATAATGTCAAAATCTACTGTTCTATGGATAAGGGGCTCATCCAAGTACGTGTCCAATTCTGTACGAACTTGAGAAGGAGCAACAGGTTGTGAAGACAAGTATTGCTCAAATACACCCAAAATTTCATCCACACCACCTTTCTGAACAACTGGGGTGCTTCCAACATCAGAAGTTTCAACACACTGAGATGCATCTTGATATTCAGCCAGCAAATCTAACATTAGCTTCTTTATTTTATCAACTTCTATGGATGCATGTTCAGTTCCATACAATGACCCAAATGAAGCCTTCAACATATGCATCTTATAATGTGGATCGAGGACGGTGGCAATAGCCATAAGACCATGGACATCTGTCCAATACTTCTCGAACTTGTCTTTCATTTCCTTAGACATAGTTTTTATGACACTATGCTTACTAGTTTCCCATTTACGAATTGCCAACCGAATGCCACATATTTGCGGAAAGAAAAGACTAGCTGTAACATATGAAGTGCCTGACAACAACTCTGTGACATCAAAGAACACTTTCAGCCTATCACAAACCTCCTTAGCAAAGACCCAATCTTGTCCAGTTGGACAAGTAAAATTCTTTTCATGGATATAAAGTCTTTCAAAAACATCTTTGTATTGCAGCGCACCCTTTAACATTATGTAGGTAGAATTCCACCTAGTTTTGCAATCAAGAGCCAATCTGCATGTGTATTCATTGTTCAAAAGGCGTGCCATCTTTTCAAACTTCTCATGTCTTTTAGGTGTCGCTGACCAAAATGCAACACTATCTCGTACCCTCTCAATCCCTTTTTCTATGACATCCAACCCATCTTTTACAATCAGATTTAATATATGAGCAGCACAACGCATATGCAACAAAGTTCCTTTCAACATAAGAGAAGATGTGTCCAACTTATCTGGCAGAATTTCCATAGCCTTGTCATTTGATGTACAATTGTCCAAGGTCGCCGTGGATATCTTCTTATCAAGGTGCCACTCAACAAGACATGCATGTAGTGCTTCACATATAACTTCAGCATTGTGTGGACATGGAACATAAACAAACCTATGCAATACAAAAATAAGGAAATATTTAGGTTTAGAGTAACAATAATCAATACATTTATTTCAAAATAACAATGATTTAGAGAAACATGGTTACCTCATTAGGAAGCTCTTTAGGTTCCACGAAGCATCAATATAATGTGCAGTTACAGCCATATAGCCCCTCTTTTGATGGCCAACCGTCCACAAATCCGTTGTGATGGCTACTCGGTTCTCAAACTTTGCAAAGTACTTCACCATGCTATTCTTTTGGACTCCAAACATATTTATAATGTCCTGCCTAATGGTATTTCTAGACACCACCTTGAACATTGGTTGCAAAGTACCACAAAATTTTCGGAATCCAGCATGATCAACAATAGACAGAGGGTACTCATGCACACATATCATTAATGCAAGTTCCTTCCTAGCAAGTTCTTGATCATAAATATAGGTCTCCAAATTTACTGTCCCATCCCCACATTTTGACAACTTTAGTTTGCTTTGTTGTGGACCCACTAGTGCATGTCGAGCCGGACAATTATTACGATGTGTCCTTAAGTGTGACGTACCAGAGGTTGATTCTGCAGCATATGGCTTATGACACCAGTTGCATATTGCCTGCCATTTCCCATTGATTAGTTCTATCTTAAAATCATCCCATACATCTGATGTACGCTTCCTTCTAGAATCAGTCAGTTTTGGCTGCTGTACTGGTACCCTCTTGTGGAGTAGAACTTGCGACCACGACAGCTCCAGCCACGCCTGAGACACCCGCTGCAGGGGCAACGCTGTTTTCGGGAGCTGACAAAAGAATGCAAGATGCCATCAAATTTCAGTTTGACCAAGTAGCAATTGGCATCGTTTGATGTTCGACATGCAGAAATGATATTACACAAAGGTCTCATACTTGATTGAATTAACCAATAATAAATCTAGTTCTCATGCAAAAATTGCGGATCTAGCACCAATGTTTTGGACTGGATATTAGAGCAAATTATATGAGTACAAGTTATGTAGAGCAAAAATTCTTTATAGATAACGCTCCTTCAGGACAATAAAGCTAGTTAATGAATCTTTTAATAAGAAATGTAAATTCTACATAGTAATGGTCAGCACATTGTTTCCAATTATAGCAAAGATTCTGGTAATAAAGCTAGCAATGATGTCAGTGAATTGTTTCTAGTTCTAGAAGAAATACTAATAATAAATCTAGTTCATGACAAAATTTAATAAGAAAGTAAATTCTAAAATGCAACAGAACACAGTCTATGCTAGTTTTTATATATAATCTCTCATATATCACAAGCAAGGAGAGCATTGGGTTGCAATAACTCTAGCAATAACCTTTTTCAGTTATGATGGTGCTGTCGTCGACACCCTGTTGCTCACCGGTGCACGATAACTCCACTGCTGGTTGCCGACCACGCAAACTCCTCCGTGGGATGGTAACAGTCCCGCCCCTGCCCTTCCCATGGTTGCCACCATTGTTGCCCTTGCTCCCATCCATTGCAGTTTGGCTCCTGTTCAGATGAAGATAGCACACTGCTTGGTCAGGGAGAGATCAGTCGCCGGCTGCGGATTGGGGAAGGAGAGAGGGAGTGGAACGGGGGTCACCAACCTTGGTCGCCGGTTTCCTGGTCGCCGAAGCTGGGCGCCGAGGCCAGGCGCCGGTGCTGACCGCTGGTCGTCGAGGGTGGTCGCTGATGCTGAGAACCGAGGTCTGCCGCCGATCCTGGTCGACGAGGCCGGTCGCCGATGCTGGCCGCCGGTCGCCGGTGTGGGGTGGACGGCCAGGGCGAGCCGGAGATGGGGGCGAATCGGTGACGATTACGAGGCGCAGAGCGCCGCCGCGCTGGGGAGGGACCGAGGGAGGGAGTGGACTCGGGATGATTGGGGTTGACGTGATTAGATTAGGTTTAATATATTTGGTTAGTGATAGTGGGGTTGCGAGGGGATTAGGGAACATGGGCTGGGCTTTTGACCTTCTGTGACCGCGAGCGACTTGGGTTGGACGTTTGCTACGTCCAGTATTGCAGTGTCACTGCCATATGGGTCCACCTGTCATTCGGGTATCCATTGGATATCCATGGAGCAGAAATTATAACCATGCCCAACCCGGCTGTTCGCGGGTATCCACATCCATGGATCCATGGGCAGAAATGCGCCCCATACCCTTGCCCAACCGGGTCGGGTATCCGCGGGTATCCAGATCCATGGATAAAATTGCCATCCCTACACATCATCTATCTGAATTATGGCATGGCAACCCATTTAATAAAGACATCATATAGTTATATCATCTCATCCTGTTTAGTGTTTACAGTCATCATATTTAGAATTATGGCATTCTATCCATGAATGTATGTGAATTATGGCATGCCAACCTATTTAATAAACACATTATATAGTTATGTCATGTCATCCTGTTTGCATAGTCTCATATTTTGAACTATGTCTTTCCATCTTTTTTAGTTAGCCATCATAATGTGAAATTGTTTCATGCTATCCTGTTTAGTTAGCCATCATATATGTGAAATTGTGTCATGCTATCATGTTTGGTTAGACAACATAAATATGAATGATTTCATGCCCTCTTTTATTCCCCACTATCCATTGCACCTGTCTATCATACAATGTCTATACTTTCAATTACTTTTCTTGTTTATCAGCCATTTGAATTGGAGAGCGTGATGGCAGTATCTAAGGGAGTAACAACACAGTCTTTAGAAAAGATAGTGCTACCAGTTGATGCAGATAGAACCATGGTTGTACTTGCCCAAGGACCAGATCCACCACACATAACCCAGACTCTCGCAGATTGTACCCCTACCCAGTTGGACAAAGAACCAGCTACACCCCTTCTAACCCCAACCCCGGCAGATAGTAACCGAGCTCTAGTTGACACAGCACCGTCTCCACCACAGAGCACCCAAACACGAGTGGTTAGTAAGGGAACTGCAGTGCCCAAAGCACGAGGACCACCACTCCGAATCCCAACTCAACGCTTAAAGGAGAAGAAGATTTGTTCTTGGGTCAGGTTCTGTAGCTATGGTTCACACTCCTTTGCTCTTGCATTACTGTATTTACTCATACCAACTATTTTCAAATTTTAAGGATGGAATTGAAACTCCAATGGCGCAACAGGTATGTTTTAAACCTGTTTCTTTAACTGGTTTGCTGTTGTAACCTGCTCTATGTTGATTTCAGTTTCAATTGAATAAACATTTATGTTCTCATGTCATGCACATTACAAGTGTTGTTATTGCTCTATAGTTACCCACACTTATATTCCGTCTATTCTGCTTTGTCTTGAACAAATATTATTTGAACTGTGTCTCTATCTTGATTTGGCAACAAAAACTAGAATGATATAGACCATAAAGTGACCATGGTACATAGATATATGTTTGTTTCATGTTGTTATCCTATCCACTTTACTACTGAACCCATTTACCAAAATGAGTTTCATATACAACATGGTAAACATGTGATGTGTCTGCTTGTTTCTCTTTTAGAATGTGGACAAAATATTGGAGAACAGTACCGCGTTATCCAATGGTAAAGGAAGTAATGCAGATAAGGTTCAAGATAGTGAGACATCCCTGTTGGTCTCCAAGAAAGCTGATAAAAACTATCTTGACGACAGTGAGGGAACCCAAAAGTCCTGTCTTGATGTAGTGTTCGAGTTACTAGCCACTACTGCTGGCACAAGCTCTTCGAACTCGCTACCTGAATCAGTTCGTCTTCTTGAGTCTCAACTTCAAGTTGAAAGACATCGATCAGACGTGTTACGACAGGAAGCTGAAGGACTGAGGAAGTCCCTGCAGAATTCAGATGCATATTTTCTAGTGCAACAGCAAGCGCTGGAGGATTTAAGTGCCAAACAAGAGAAAGTTAATAAGCTTGCTAAGCATCTTGCCAGCATTATGGGTACCCAGGATATTGTTTCTTGAGATCTTCTGGAGTGGTTTCAGTTCTGGATTTGTTTTGCTGTGGCGTTTATTTGCGCTGGTTGCCAACTTTGACAACCAGTGTATATGATATGCTGCTTTGTTCCCTATATTTGCACTGGTGGCGAACTTTGATGCCCAGTGGATGTAATATGTGTAACAGCCATGATAGCCTAGCATAAGTTGCTTGCTTATTTATTTCCTTGTTGTCTTGTTTATTTGTTTGCTTGTAGTCAGTGCAGTTCTTTTTAAAACTAGGCCACAATAACCATGGGCTAATATTTACTGTAGTGACACTGGGCCTCCTACGGGCCGTAAGAACAGTGGGCCTTCTATGGGCCGTAGAAACAGTAGGCCTTCTACGGGCCGTAGAAACAATGGGCCTTCTACGGGCCGTAGAAACAATGGGCCTTCTACAGGCTGTAGAAACAATGGGCCTTCTACGGGCGTAGAAACAATGGGCCTTCTACGGGTTGTCTCATCAATGGGCCTTCTACGGGCCGTATCATCAATGGGCCTTATACGGGCCGTATGACCATAACGGGCCATCGTTAATAGGTCGTATTTGATGACGCTATGAAAACGACCCAACATATTAACGGACCACAAACGGGCCGATGTAACCACGGGCTGAATTTGGCCCACAAGCAGAAAATGACAGTAACGGGACGTAAGTAAACGAATGCTAGAAATGAGCCCAAGAATAAATGGGCTCTGAGAAGGCCGAAAGATAACATTTGCTGGAAACGGCCCAACTGAATAACGGGCCCTTAATGGGTATAAAGTGATATACTGTTCATTACGGGCCAGTTTCACCACGGGCCGTTAATGGGTGTAAAGTGATACACTGTTCATTGCGGTCCAGTTTCACCACGGGCCGTTAATAGGCCAAGAGTTACATAGGGCCTCATATGGGTCGAAAGACGTCATGGGCCATACATGGGCCAGAAGTGAAAACGGGCTGGAATCATATTGGATGGCCCATGGGTTAGCGGGCTGTAAATGGGCTATATGCGAACAGGCCGTTAACAGGCTTTCCATGGGCCGGCCCGCCACCTTTTGACCAAGTCAAACGGGCCGGTCTTTTCACAGGAATGGGCCTCTGTTGGGCTGTGCCACGTGTCAACGTATCATAGGCGCCTTCTGTCCAATGAGTGGATGACATCTGTCCCAATGGTGAGCCGACACGTGTTTCCTCCAGCCAATGATGATTTTACACGTGGAAAATCCCCATTGGTCGGGGCTGTTAACGGGTTATCGGATCCAAAACCCGACCCGATAGCTTAACAACGTCCGTTACGATGGATGCCATGTGTTGGTCACCCTTGACGAAAGTACTTCTGTGACACGCGATTTATCGTCATGGAAGTGGACACTTCCGTGATGATAATTTTGGTAATGTCATGGAACACTTCTAGGACAGCACAGGTATAACTATCTTGATTCTGTCATAAATTTGTCATGGATGTACATGCATGACAAAAAACATGATCTACGACAAACACGTATCATCACGGAAGTGTATTTTTTTTGTAGTGATAACCACAAGTATTGCGTGAGTGTTAGCAATTGTAGAAGACTACAAGATAGTTGAGTATGTGAACTTGCTGAAAAGCTCCATTGTTGACTCTTTCTGATGTTATGATAAATTGCGATTGCTTCAATGACTGAGATTATAGTTTGTTAGTTCTCAATGAAGTTTTTGAACCATACTTGACATTGTGAATTGATTGTTACTAGATCATAAGAAATCATATGATAGAATCTATATATGTTGCTGTTATAAGAATGATCATGATGCCCTCATGTCCGTATTTTATTTTTATCGACACCTCTATCTCTAAACATGTGGACATATCTTTCGATATCGGCTTCCGCTTGAGGACAAGCGAGGTCTAAGCTTGGGGGAGTTAATACGTCCATTTTGCATCATGCTTTTATATCAATATTTATTGCATTATGGGCTGTTATTACACATTATATCTCAATACTTATGGCTATTCTCTCTTATTTTACAAGGTTTACCATGAAGAGGGGGAATGCCGGCAGCTGGAATTCTGGCTGGAAAAGGAGCAAACATTGGAAACCTATTCTGCACTGCTCCAAAAGTCATGAAACTCCACGAAACATATTTTTGGATTTATTAAGAATTATTGAGCAGAAGAAGTACACCAGGGGGCCCACACCCTATCCAGGAGACCAGGGGGGCCCACACCCTATCGAGGAGGGTGGGGGTGTGCCCCCTACTGGGCGCGCCCCCTGTCTCCTGGGCCCCCTGGTGGCCCTCCAGTGTCCATCTTCTGCTATATGAGGGCTTTTACCCTGGAAAAAATCATGGGCAAGCTTACGTGACGAAACTCCGCCGCCATGAGGCAGAACCTTGGCAGAATCAATCTAGGGCTCTGGCGAAGCTGTTCTACCGGGGACACTTCCCTCCGGGAGGGGGAAATCATCACCAACGTCATAACCAACGATCCTCTCATCGGGAGGGGGTCAATCTCCATCAACATCTTCACTAGCACCATCTCCTCTCAAAACCCTAGTTCATATCTTGTATCCTATCTTGTATCAAAATCACAAATTGGTACCTGTGGGTTGCTAGTAGTGTTGATTACTCCTTGTAGTTGATGCTAATTGGTTTACTTGGTGGAAGATCATATGTTCAGATCCTTTATGCATATTATTACCCCTCTGATTATGAACATGAATATGCTTTATGAGTAGTTACGTTTGTTCCTGAGGACACTTCACCATTATTCTTGGGTGAAGTCTTGCTATTAGTAGTCATGTGAATTTGGTATTCGTTCGATATTTTGGTGAGATGTATGTTGTCTTCTCCTCTAGTGGTGTTATGTGAATGTCTACTACATGACACTTCACCATTATTTGGGCCTAGAGGAAGGCATAGGGTGTTGGGGAACGTTGCATAAAATAAAAAAAATTCCTAGGTTCATCAAGATCAATCTATGAGTTCATCTAGCAACGAGAGAGGGGAGTGCATCTACATACCCCTGTAGATCGCGAGCGGAAGCGTTCAAGAGAACGAGGTTGATGGAGTCGTACTCGTCGTGATCCAAATCACCGGAGATCCTATTGCCGAACGGACGGCACCTCCGCATCCAACACACGTACGGTCAGTGTGACGTCTCCTCCTTCTTGATCCAGCAAGGGGAAGGAGAGGTTGATGAAGATCCAGCAGCACGACGGCGTGGTGGTGGATGCAGCAGGGATGCCGGCAGGGCTTCACCAAGCGTCTGCGGAAGGGAGAGGTGTAGCAAGAGGGAAGGGAGGCTCCAAGTGCAAGGGTGCGGCTGCCCTCCCTCCCTCCTCTTTATATAGGGACCCCAGGGGGGTGCTGCCCTAGGAGATGGGATCTCCTAGGGGGGGGTGGCGGCCAGGGGGTGGCTTGCCCCCCAAGGCAAGTGTAGGCGCCCCCCACCCTAGGGTTTCCAACCCTAGGCGCAGAGGGGGCCAAGGGGGGGCGCACCAGCCCACCAGGGGCTGGTTCCCCTCCCCACTTCAGCCCATGGGGCCCTCCGGGATAGGTGTCCCCACCTGGTGGACCCTCGGGACCCTTCTGGTGGTCCCGGTACAATATCGGTGACCCCCAAAACTTTCCCGATGGCCGAAACTCAACTTCCCATATATAATTCTTTACCTTGGACCATTCGGGAACTCCTCGTGACGTCCGGGATCTCATCCGGGACTCCGAACAACTTTCGGTTTGCTGCACACTTATATCTCTACAACCCTAGCGTCACCGAACCTTAAGTGTGTAGACCCTACGGGTTCGGGAGACACGTAGACATGACCGAGATGGCTCTCCGGTCAATAACCAACAGCGGGATCTGGATACCCATGTTGGCTCCCACATGCTCCTCGATGATCTCATCGGATGAACCATGATATCAAGGATTCAAGCAACCCCGTATACAATTCCCTTTGTCAATCGGTATGTTACTTGCCCGAGATTCGATCGTCGGTATCCCAATACCTTGTTCAATCTCGTTACCGGCAAGTCACTTTACTCGTACCGTAATGCATGATCCCGTGACCATACACTTGGTCACTTTGATCTCATTATGATGATGCATTACCGAGTGGGCCCAGAGATACCTCTCCGTCATACGGAGTAACAAATCCCAGTCTCGATCCGTGTCAACCCAACAGACACTTTCGGAGATACCCGCAGTATACCTTTATAGTCACCCAGTTACGTTGTGACGTTTGGTACACCCAAAGCACTCCTACGGTATCCGGGAGTTACACGATCTCATGGTCTAAGGAAAAGATACTTGACATTGGAAAAGCTCTAGCAAACGAACTACACGATCTTGTGCTATGCTTAGGATTGGGTCCTGTCCATCACATCATTCTCCTAATGATGTGATCTCGTTATCAATGACATCCAATGTCCATAGTCAGGAAACCATGACTATCTGTTGATTAACGAGCTAGTCAACTAGAGGCTCACTAGGGACATGTTGTGGTCTATGTATTCACACGTGTATTACGATTTCCGGATAATACAATTATAGCATGAATAAAAGACAATTATCATGAACAAGGAAATATAATAATAATCCTTTTATTATTGCCTCTAGGGCATATTTCCAACAGTCTCCCACTTGCACTAGAGTCAATAATCCAGTTACATTGTGATGAATCGAACACCCATAGAGTTCTGGTGTTGATCATGTTTTGCTCGCGGAAGAGGTTTAGTCAACGGATCTGCGACATTCAGGTCCGTATGTACTTTGCAAATATCTATGTCTCCATCTTGAACATTTTCACGGATGGATTTGAAATGACGCTTGATGTGCCTGGTCTTCTTGTGAAACTTGGGCTCCTTGGCAAGGGCAATAGCTCCAGTGTTGTCACAGAAGAGAGTGATCGGCCCCGACGCATTGGGTATGACTCCTAGGTCGGTGATGAACTCCTTCACCCAAATAGCTCATGCGCTGCCTCCGAGATTGCCATGTACTCCGCTTCACATGTAGATCCCGCCACGACGCTCTGCTTGCAGCTGCACCAGCTTACTGCTTCACCATTCAACATATACACGTATCCGGTTTGTGACTTAGAGTCATCCAGATCTGTGTTGAAGCTAGCGTCGACGTAACCCTTTACGGCGAGCTCTTCGTCACCTCCATAAATGAGAAACATGTCCTTTGTCCTTTTCAGGTACTTTAGGATATTCTTGACCGCTGTCCAGTGTTCCTTGCTGGGATTACTTTGGTACCTTCCTACCAAACTTATGGCAAGGTTTACATCAGGTCTGGTACACGGCATGGCATACATAATAGATCCTATGGCTGAGGCATAGGGATGACACTCATCTCTTCTTTATCTTATGTCGTGGTCGGGCATTGAGTCGAGCTCAATCTCACACCTTGCAATACAGGCAAGAACCCTTTCTTGGACTATTCCATATTGAACTTCTTCAATATCTTATCAAGGTATGTGCTTTGTGAAAGACGTATGAGGCGTCTTGATCTATCCCTATAGATCTTGATGCCTAGTATGTAAACAGCTTCTCCAAGGTCCTTCATTGAAAAACACTTATTCAAGTACGCCTTAATGCTGTCCAAAAGTTATATATCATTTCCCATCAAAAGTATGTCATCTACATATAATATGAGAAATGCTACAGAGCTCCCACTCACTTTCTTGTAAACGCAGGCTTCTCCATAAGTCTGCATAAAACCCAAACGCTTTGATCATCTCATCAAAGCGAATGTTCCAACTCCGAGATGCTTGCACCAGCCCATAAATGGATCGCTGGAGCTTGCACACCTTGTTAGCATTCTTAGGATCGACAAAACCTTCCGGCTGCATCTTATACAGTTCTTCCTTGAGATGTCCGTTAAGGAATGCCGTTTTGACGTCCATCTGCCATATCTCATAATCATAGTATGCGGCAATTGCTAACATGATTCGGACGGACTTTAGCTTTGCTATGGGAGAGAATGTCTCATCGTAGTCAACCCCTAGAACTTGTCGATAACCCTTAGCGACAAGTCGAGCTTTATAGATGGTAACATTACCATCCGCGTCCGTCTTCTTCTTAAAGATCCATTTATTTTCTATCGCTCGCCGATCATCGGGCAAGTCTGTCATAGTCCAAACTTCGTTTTCATACATGGATCCTATCTCGGATTGCATGGCTTCAAGCCATTTGTTGGAATCTGGGCCCACCATGGCTTCTTCATAGTTCGAAGGTTCACCGTTGTCTAACAACATGATTCCCAGGACAGGGTTGCCATACCACTCTGGTGTGGAACGTGTCCTTGTGGACCTATGAAGTTCAGTAGCAACTTGATCCGAAGTACCTTGATCATCATCATTAATTTCCACTCCAGTTGGTGTAGGCACCACAGGAACATTTTCCTGTGCTGCACTACTTTCTGGTTCAAGAGGCAGCACTTCATCGAGTTCTACTTTCCTCCCACTTACTCCTTTCGAGAGAAACTCTTTTTCCAGAAAGGATCTATTCTTGGCAACAAAGATCTTGCCTTCGGATCTAAGGTAGAAGGTATACCCAATGGTTTCCTTAGGGTATCCTATAAAGACGCATTTTTCCAATTTGGGTTCGAGCTTTTCAGGTTGAAGTTTCTTGACATAAGCATCGCATCCCCAAACTTTTAGAAACGACAACTTAGGTTTCTTCCCAAACCATAATGCATACGGTGTCGTCTCAACGGATTTAGACGGAGCCCTATTTAAAGTGAATGTAGCTGTCTCTAGAGCGTATCCCCAAAATGATAGCGGTAAATCGGTAAGAGACATCATAGATCGCACCATATCCAATAGAGTGCGATTACGACGTTCGGACACACCGTTACCCTGAGGTGTTCCAGGCGGCGTGAGTTGTGAAACGATTCCACATTTCCTTAAGTGCGTACCAAATTCGTGACTTAAATATTCTCCTCCACGATCTGATCGTAAGAACTCTATCTTTCAGTCACGTTGATTCTCTACCTCATTCTAAAATTCCTTGAACTTTTCAAAGGTCTCAGACTTGTGTTTCATCAAGTAGACATACCCATATCTACTCAAGTCATCAGTGAGAGTGAGAACATAACGATATCCTCCGCGAGCCTCAACACTCATTGGACCGCACACATCGGTATGTATGATTTCCAATAAGTTGGTTGCTCGCTCCATTGTTCCGGAGAACGGAGTCTTGGTCATTTTGCCCATGAGGCATGGTTCACATGTGTCAAATGATTCATAATCGAGAGACTCTAAAAGTCCATCAGCATGGAGCTTCTTCATGCGCTTGACACCAATGTGACCAAGGCGGCAGTGCCACAAGTATGTGGGACTATCGTTATCAACTTTACATCTTTTGGTATTCACACTATGAATATGTGTAACATTACATTCGAGATTCATTAAGAATAAACCATTGACCATCGGGGCATGACCATAAAACATATCTCTCATATAAATAGAACAACCATTATTCTCGGATTTAAATGAGTAGCCATCTCGTATTAAACGAGATCCAGATACAATGTTCATGCTCAAACTTGGCACTAAAAAACAATTATTAAGGTTTAAAACTAATCCCATATGTAAATGTAGAGGTAGCGTGCCGACGGCGATCACATCGACCTTGGAACTATTCCCGACGCGCATCGTCACCTCGTCCTTCGCCAGTCTCCGCTTATTCCATAGCTCCCGCTTTGAGTTACAAATATGAGCAACAACACCGGTATCAAATACCCAGGAGCTACTACGAGCACTGGTAAGGTACACATCAATTACATGTATATCACATATACCTTTAGTGTTGCCGGCCTTCTTGTCCGCTAAGTATTTGGGGAAGTTTCGCTTCCAGTGACCCTTCCCTTTGCAATAAAAGCACTCAGTTTCAGGCTTGGGTCCATTCTTTGACTTCTTCCCGGTAACTGGCTTACCGGGCGCGGCAACATCCTTGCCGTCCTTCTTGAAGTTCTTCTTACCCTTGCCTTTCTTGAACTTGGTGGTTTTATTGACCATCAACACTTGATGTTCCTTTCTGATTTCTACCTCTGCTAACTTTAGCATTGAAAATACTTCAGGAATAGTTTTCACCATCCCCTGCATATTGTAGTCCATCACAAAGCTCTTGTAGCTTGGTGGGAGCGACTGAAGGATTCTGTCAATGACCGCCTCGTCCGGGAGGTTAATGTCCAGCTGGGACAGGCGGTTGTGTAACCCAGACATTTTGAGTATGTGCTCACTGACAGAACTATTTTCCTCCATCTTACAACTATAGAACTTGTCGGAGACTTCATATCTCTCGACCCGGGCGTGAGCTTGGAAAACCATTTTCAGCTCCTCGAACATCTCATATGCTCCGTGTTGCTCAAAACGCTTTTGGAGCCCCGGTTCTAAGCTGTAAAGCATGCCGCACTAAACGAGGGAGTAATCATCAGCATGTGTCTGCCAAACGTTCAAATCGTCTTGCAGTGCTGGGAGAGCAGGTGGGTCACCTAGCGGTGCTTGTAGGACATATGCTTTCTTGGCAACTATGAGGATGATCCTCAGGTTCCAGACCCAGTCCGTATAGTTGCTACCATCATCTTTAAGCTTGGTTTTCTCTAGGAACGCGTTGAAGTTCATGTTGACATGAGCGTTGGCCATTTGATCTACAAGACATTTTTGCAAAGATTTTAGACTAAGTTCATGATAATTAAGTTCATCTAATCAAATTATTTAAGGAACTCCCACTCAAATTAGACATCCCTCTAGTCATCTAAGTGTTACATGATCCGAGTCAACTAGGCCGTGTCCGATCATCACGTGAGACGGACTAGTCATCATCGGTGAACATCTCCATGTTGATCGTATCTTTCATATGACTCATGTTCGACCTTTCGGTCTCTTGTGTTCGGAGGCCATGTCTGTACATGCTACGCTCGGAAAGTTAACCTAAGTGTTTTGCATGTGTAAATCTGTCTTACACCCGTTGTATGTGAACGTTAGAATCTATCACACCCGATCATCACGTGGTGCTTCGAAACAACAAACTGTCGCAACGGCGCACAGTTAGGGGGGACACTTTCTTGAAATTATTATGAGGGATCATCTTATTTACTACCGTCGTTCTAAGTAAACAAGATGCAAAAACATGATAAACATCACATGCAATCAAATAGTAGTGACATGATATGGCCAATATCATATAGCTCCTTTGATCTCCATCTTCGGGGCTCCATGATCATCTTCGTCACCGGCATGACACCATGATCTCCATCATCATGATCTCCATCATCGTTTCTCCATGAAGTTGCTCGCCAACTATTACTTCTACTACTATAGCTAACGGTTTAGCAATAAAGTAAAGTAATTACATGGCGTTAAATCATTGACACGCAGGTCATACAATAATTAAGACAACTCCTATGGCTCCTGCCGGTTGTCATACTCATCGACATGCAAGTCGTGATTCCTATTACAAGAACATGATCTCATACATCACAATATATCATTCATCATTCATCACAACTTTTGGCCATATCACATCACAAGGCAATTGCTCCAAAAACAAGTTAGACGTGCTCTAATTGTTGTTGCATCTTTTACGTGGCTGCAATAGGGTTCTAGCAAGAACGTTTTCTTACCTACGAAAAAGCCACAACGTGATTTGTCAACTTCTATTTACCCTTCATAAGGACCCTTTTCATCGAATCCGCTCCAACTAAAGTGGGAGAGACAGACACCCGCTAGCCACCTTATGCAACTAGTGCATGTCAGTCGGTGGAACCTATCTCATGTAAGCGTACGTGTAAGGTCGGTCCGGGCCGCTTCATCCCACAATACCGCTGAAGCAAAATAAGACTAGTAGTGGCAAGAAAGTTGACAACATCTATGCCCATAACAGATTTGAGTTCTACTCGTGCAAAGAGAACTACGCATAGACCTAGCTCATGATGCCACTGTTGGGGAACGTTGCATAAAATAATTTTTTTCCTACGTTCACCAAGATCAATCTATGAGTTCATCTAGCAACGAGAGAGGGGAGTGCATCTACATACCCTTGTAGATCGCAAGCGGAAGCGTTCAAGAGAATGAGGTTGATGGAGTCGTACTCGTCGTGATCCAAATCACCGAAGATCCTAGCGCCGAACGGATGGCACCTCCGCGTTCAACACACGTACGGTTAGCGTGGCGTCTCCTCCTTCTTGATCCAGCAAGGGGAAGGAGAGGTTGATGAAGATCCAGCAGCACGACGGCGTGGTGGTGGATGCAGCAGGGATCCCGGCAGGGCTTCGCCAAGCGTTTGCAGAAGGGAGAGGTGTAGCAAGGGGGAAGGGAGGCGCCAATTGCAAGGGTGTGGCTGCCCTCCCTTCCCCATCTTTATATAGAGACCCCATGGGGGGCACCGGCCCTAGGAGATGGGATCTCCTAGGGGGGGCGGCAGCCAGGGGGGTGGCTTGCCCCCCAAGGCAAGTGGAGGCGCCCCCCACCCTAGGGTTTCCAACCCTAGGCGCAGGGGGGCCCAAGGGGGGCGCACCAGCCCACCAGGGGCTGGTTCCCCTCCCCACTTCAGCCCATGGGGCCCTCCGGGATAGGTGGCCCCACCCGGTGGACCCCCGGGACCCTTCCGGTGGTCCCGGTACAATACCGGTGACCCCCGAAACTTTCCCGATGGCCGAAACTCGACTTCGCATATATAATTCTTTACCTCCGGACCATTACGGAACTCCTCGTGACGTCCGGGATCTCATCCGGGACTCCGAACAACTTTTGGTTTGCTGCATACTTATATCTCTACAACCCTAGCATCACCGAACCTTAAGTGTGTAGACCCTACGGGTTCGGGAGACACGTAGACATGACCGAGACAGCTCTCCGGTCAATAACCAACAGCGGGATCTGGATACCCATGTTGGCTCCCACATGCTCCTCGATGATCTCATCGGATGAACCACGATGTCGAGGATTCAAGCAACCCCGTATACAATTCCCTTTGTCAATCGGTATGTTACTTGCCCGAGATTCGATCGTCGGTATCCCAATACCTCGTTCAATCTCGTTACCGGCAAGTCACTTTACTCGTACCGTAATGCATGATCCCGTGACCAGACACTTGGTCACTTTGAGCTCATTATGATGATGCATTACCGAGTGGGCCCAGAGATACCTCTCCGTCATACGGAGTGACAAATCCCAGTGTTGATCCGTGTCAACCCAACAGACACTTTCGAAGATACCCGCAGTATACCTTTATAGTCACCCAGTTACGTTGTGACGTTTGGTACACCCAAAGCACTCCTACGGTATCCGGGAGTTACACGATCTCATGGTCTAAGGAAAAGATACTTGACATTGGAAAAGCTCTAGCAAACGAACTACACGATCTTGTGCTATGCTTAGGATTGGGTCCTGTCCATCACATTATTCTCCTAATGATGTGATCTCGTTATCAATGACATCCAATGTCCATAGTCAAGAAACCATGACTATCTGTTGATTAACGAGCTAGTCAACTAGAGGCTCACTAGGGACATGTTGTGGTCTATGTATTCACACGTGTATTACGATTTCTGGATAATACAATTATAGCATGAATAAAAGACAATTATCACGAACAAGGAAATATAATAATAATCCTTTTATTATTGCCTCTAGGGCATATTTCCAACATAGGGAAGTAATAAGTAGATGATGGGTCGCTAGAGTGACAGAAGCTTAAACCCTAGTTTGTGCGTTGCTTCGTTAGGGGCTGATTTGGACCCATATGTTTAATGTTGTGGTTAGGTTTACCTTCATACTTCTTTTGTAGTTGCGGATGCTTGCAACAGGGGTTAATCATAAGTGGGATGCTTGTCCAAGTAAGGGCAGTACCCAAGCATCAGTCCACCCACATATCGAATTATCAAATTACTGAACGCGAATCATATCAACGTGATGAAAACTAGCTTGACGATAATTCCCATGTGTCCTCGGGAGCTCCTTCCTCATTATTAGAAATTGTCCAGGCTTATCCTTTGCTACATAAAGGATTGGGCCACATTGCTGCACTTTATTTACTTTGTTTACTTGTTACTCGGTACTATTTATCTTATCACAAAACTATCTATCACCTACAATTTCAGTGCTTGCAGAGAAAACGTTACTGAAAACCGCTTATCATTTCCTTCTGCTCCTTGTTGGGTTCAACACTCTTACTTATCGAAAGGACTATGATAGATCCCCTACACTTGTGGGTCGTCAGCCCTTTCTGAGACCGCAAAACATAAATGCAGAGCACCTTTAAAGATCAAGGGCTGACTAAACATTGTAATTCATGGTAAAAGAGATCCAGTCAAGTCATAACCAATATAAACCAATAGAAATGAATGCAAATGACAGTGGGCTCTCCAGCGGGTGCTCTTTAATAAGAAGGTGATGACTCAACATAAAAGTAAATAGATAGGCCCTTCGTAGAGGGAAGCAGGGATTTGTAGAGGTGCCAGAGCTCGATTTTAAAATAGAGATGAATAACATTTTGAGCGGCATACTTTCACTGTCATCGCAACAACTATGAGATGACGATATCTTCCATACTACATGCATTATAGGCGGTTCCCAAACAGAATGGTAAAGGTTTATACTCCCCCACCACCAACAAGCATCAATCCATGGCTTGCTCGAAACAACAAGTGCCTCCAGCTAACAACAGCTCTGGGGGAGTTTTGTTTAATTATTTTGATTTGCTTTGATCTTTTTGGATCATGGGACTGGGCATCCCGGTTACCGGCCCTTTCTCGTGAATGAGGAGTGGAGTCCACTCCTCTTCAGAATAACCCACCTAGCATGGAAGATACAGACAGCCCTAGTTGAAACATGAGCTGCTCGAGCATACAAAACAGAATTTCATTTGAAGGTTTGGAGTTTGGCACATACAAATTTACTTGGAACGGCAGGTAAATACTGCATATAGGAAGGTATGGTGGACTCATATGGAATAACCTTGGGGTTTAAGGAGTTTGGATGCACAAGCAGTATTCCCGCTTAGTACAGGTGAAGGCTAGCAAACGACTGGGAAGCGACCAACTGAGAGAGCGACAACAGTCATGAACATGCATTAAAATTAATTCACACCAAGTACAAGCATGAGTAGGATATAATCTACCATGAACATAAATATCAGGAAGGCTATGTTGATTTGTTTCAACTACATGCGTGAACATGTGCCAAGTCGAGTCACTCAATTCATTCAAAGGAGGATACCATCCCATCATACCACATCACAATCATTTTAATAGCATGTTGGCACGCAAGGTAAACCATTATAACTCAAAGCTAATCAAGCATGTCACAAGCAACTATAATCTCTAAATGTGATTGCAAATATGTTTACTTCATAATAAGCTGAATCAGCAACGATGAACTCATCATATTTACAAAAACAAGAGAGGTCGAGTTCATACCAGCTTCTCTCATCTCAATCAGTCCATCATATATCGTCATTATTGCCTTTCACTTGCACAACCGAACGATGTGTATAATAATAATAGTGCACATGCATTGGACTAAGCTGGAATCTGCAAGCATTCAACTCAAGAGAGAAGACAAAGTAATATGGGCTCTAAGTTAAATAAACAATCATGCATATGAGAGCCACTAAGCATTTTCAATATGGTCTTCTACTCTCGACCCCCAAAGGAAGGAAAAGAAACAAAAAATATTTACACGGGAAAGCTCCCAACAAGTAAAAAGAAGAACGAGAAATCTTTTTGGGTTTTCATTTTAATTCTACTACAAGCATGGAAATTAAACTAACTAATTTTTTTGGTTTTTCTCAAGGTTTATCAAACACACAAGAAGAAGGCTAAAAAAGAAAATTAAACTAGCATGGATACAATGAAAAAGTATGAGCACCGACAGCTAGAATAATGTGTGAACATGAATGTAAAGTCGGTGAGAAATACGTACTCCCCCAAGCTTAGGCTTTTGGCCTAAGTTGGTTTACTGCCAAGGACCACGGCTACTCTCCTCGGTGTACTGAGGGGTGTAATCAGGATACCACTGGCTAGCCATCTCCTCCGGATCCCACTGGTAAGATGATGAACGATAAGGGTCCAATGAAGGTTCCAGTTCAGGCTCAGGTTTTGGAGTGGATGCTTGGCCTCGATGATCGTAAACCGGTTCCGGCGTGACAAGGTAATTAACTGCAGTCAAATCAAACAACAGAGGCGCATGCAGAATAATAGTCTCATTGTGTTTCTTATTAAATCTCAGGTTATACAAAAGCATCTTATCTTTGTTATCAACAATAAACTCATGCGCTACCATGCTCTTGTAATCTAAAATGTAAGGAGGCAATATTGTCTCCTCTTTTTCATGGTGCCTGATAGGTATCTCAAAATATTTAGCAAGACATGCAGCATAGATACCTCCAAAGATGGGGCCCTTTGTATGGTTCAGGCTTAGCCGCTTAGCAATAATGGCACCCATACTAAAACTATTATCACCAAACAAGGCGTGGTGAAGAATAATAATGTTAGGGACACTGAAGTTCCCACTATTTCCACGACCAATTAAGCATCTACTAGCAAATATGGCAAAGTAGCGTAAAACGGGAAAGTGTAAGCTAGAGATTCTCGCATCGAAACCCTTCTTTGGATCCCCTACAGTGATGGTGTTAACAAAGTCATCCACATCTCTACGATATGGTTCATCTAATTTACCCTCAAAGGGTATTTTGCATACCGCACAAAAATTACGTAAAGACATTTCCCTGAATTCATCATATAAATGAAATGATACTGAAGGAGGTGATTTCTAAGGATAGTAATAAAAATTTTGCACGAAAGTATTGGTGAGAAAGAGATACTGATCGATCCGGTCGTGGAGGAAGTCGGTGAGGCCTGCATTTTCAATCAAAGAATAAAAGTCTTCATAAATCCCGGCTTCTCTCAAAAAATTATCGCATGGCCATTCACACGGTCGTACTTCTGCTATGCGAGGAAGATTATACTTGGCCTTTTCCTTCTCTTTAGCTTGTTTCCCCTGGGAGCCTTGGCTAGAAGAGCCCCTCAAAAATCTCCTTAACATTTTCCGAAAATTTCTGAAATTTTGGTAACTTCAAAATAAAAGTGAACAAAACTAAACAAAATTGGTAGCAACTACTCCTACAAGTGCCTAGAGCCTATATCATGCATTAGAATTGCTTGGGACCTCATAAATTTAACATGCAAGCTCAAGAACAGGGTCACCTATGTAGCAAAAATTTGCAATGAATAAAGCACTAGAACAAAAATTAATAGGACCAATGGAGGAGTCACATACCAAGCAACAATCTCCCAAAGCAGTTTTGTGAATGGAGCTTTGACCAAGGAGATCGAAAATCGCAGGAAAATGAGCTAGAACTCGTGCTTGAGCTGGATGGGGATTTTTTGGGAAGAAGATGGACTATGTGGGTGCAGGGATAAGTGGAGGGGGCCACCGTGGGCCCACGAGACATAGGGGTGTGTCCAGGGGGTGTGGGCGCGCCCTCCACCCTCGTGGCCAGGTGCTTGCCCCTCCTGCAGTGTTTTCAGTGCCTAAAATCCTCAAATAATCCATAAAAAATCATACTAAATTTGCAGGGCATTTGGAGCACTTTTACTTTCGGGATATTTTTTATTGCACGGATAATTCAGAAAACAGTCAGATAATACTATTTTTGCTTTATTTATTCTAAATAACAGAAAGTAAAAAGAAGGAACACAAGGTTGTGCCTTCTAGTTTCATCCATCTCATGATCATCAAAATGAATCCACTAACAAGGTTGATCAAGTCTTGTTAACAAACTCATTCCGAATAACACGGAAATGGAGAAATTTCAAATAACACTAAGTTACCTCAACGGGGATATGAACATCCCCAACAATAAGAATATCATATTTTTTTCTTGATAGTAGGAATAGGAAATTCAAAACCTCCAATAATGATAGTTGGAACTTTTCCAATAGAATTGATGCTATGAACTTGAGGTTGTTTCCTCGGAAAGTGTACCGTATGCTCATTACCATTAACATGAAAAGTGACATTGCCTTTGTTGCAATCAATAACAGCCCCTGCAGTATTCAAAAAGGTGTTGGGGAACGTAGTAGTTTCAAAAAATTTCCTACGCACACGCAAGATCATGGTGATGGCATAGCAACGAGAGGGGAGAGTATTGTCCATGTACCCTCGTAGACCGTAAGCGGAAGCGTTATGACAACGTGGTTGATGTAGTCGTACGTCTTCACGATCCGACCGATCCAAGTACCGAACGTATGGCACCTCCGAGTTCAGCACACGTTCAGCTCGATGACGATCCCCGGGCTCCGATCCAGCAAAGCATCGGGGATGAGTTCCGTCAGCACGACGGCGTGGTGACGATGATGATGTTCTACCGGCGCAGGGCTTCGCCTAAACTCCGTGACGATATGACCGAGGTGGAATATGGTGGAGGGGGGCACCGCACACGGCTAAGGAACGATCCGTAGATCAACTTGTGTTGTTCTGCCTTGACGTGCCCCCCTGCCCCCGTATATAAAGGAGCAAGGGGGAGGGGTTTGGCCGGCCAGGAGGGGCGCGCCAGGAGGAGTCCTACTCCCACCGGGAGTAGGACTCCCCCCCTTCCTTGTTGGAGTAGGAGAGAAGGAAAGAGGGGGAGAGGAGGAAGGAAAAGGGGGCCGCACCCCTTGTCCAATTCGGACCAGAGGGGGGCTGCGCACCTCCTTCCTTTCGGCCTCTCTCCTCTATTCCCGTATGGCCCAATAAGGCCCATATACTCCCCGGCGAATTCCCGTAACTCTCCGGTACTCCAAAAAATACCCGAATCACTTGGAACCTTTCCGAACTCTGAATATAGTCGTCCAATATATCGATCTTTACGTCTCGACCATTTCGAGACTCCTCGTCATGTCCCCGATCTCATCCGGGACTCGGAACTCCTTCGGTACATCAAAACTCATAAACTCATAATATAATTGTCATCGAAACCTTAAGCGTGCGGAACCTACGGGTTCGAGAACAATGTAGACATGACCTAGAACTATTCTTGGTCAATAACCAATAGTGGAACCTAGATGCTCATATTGGCTCCTACATATTCTACGAAGATCTTTATCGGTCAAACCGCATAACAACATACGTTGTTCCCTTTGTCATCGGTATGTTACTTGCCCGAGATTCGCTCATCGGTATCCAATACCTAGTTCAATCTCATTACCGGCAAGTCTCTTTACTTGTTACATAATGCATCATCCCGCAACTCATTAGTCACATTACTTGCAAGGCTTATAGTGATGTGCATTACCGAGACGGCCCAGAGATACCTCTCCGACAATCGGAGTGACAAATCCTAATCTCGAAATACGCCAACCCAACATGTACCTTTGGAGACACCTGTAGTACTCCTTTATAATCACCCAGTTACGTTGTGACGTTTGGTAGCACCCAAAGTGTTCCTCCGGTAAACGGGAGTTGCATAATCTCATAGTTATAGGAACATGTATAAGTCATGAAGAAAGCAATAGCAATATACTAAACGATCAAGTGCTAGGCTAACGGAATGGGTCATGTCAATCACATCATTCTCCTAATGATGTGATCCCGTTAATCAAATGACAACTCTTTTGTCCATGGTTAGGAAACATAACCATCTTTGATAAACGAGCTAGTCAAGTAGAGGCATACTAGTGACACTATGTTTGTCTATGTATTCACACATGTATTATGTTTCCAGTTAATACAATTCTAGCATGAATAATAAACATTTATCATGATATAAGGAAATAAATAATAACTTTATTATTGTCTCTAGGGCATATTTCCTTCAGTCTCCCACTTGCACTAGAGTCAATAATCTAGTTCACATCGCCATGTGATTTAGCACCAATATTCACATCTATATGTGATTAATACCCATAGTTCACATCATCATGTGATCAACACCCAAAGGGTTTACTAGAGTCAATAATCTAGTTCACATTGCTATGTGATTAACACCCAAAGAGTACTAAGGTATGATCATGTTTTGCTTGTGAGAGAACTTTAGTCAACGGGTTTGTCATATTCAGAGCCGTATGTATTTTGCAAATATTCTATGTCTACAATGCTTTGCATGGAGCTACTCTAGCTAATTGCTCCCACTTTTAATATGTATCCAGATTGAGACTTAGAGTCATCTGGATCGGTGTAAAAGCTTGTATCAATGTAACTTTTACGACGAGCTCTTTTATCACTTCCATTATCGAGAAACATATCCTTATTCCACTAAGTATCATTTTGACCAATGTCCAGTGATCTACTCCTAGATCACTATTGTACCCCCTTGCCAAATCAGGGCAGAGTATACAATAGGCATGGTCCATAGCATAGCATACATTTATAGAACCTATGACTGATGCATATGGAATGACTTTCATTCTCTTTCTATTTTCTGTTGTGGTCGGATTTGAGTCTTACTCAATTTCATACCTTTGCAACACAGCCAAGAACTCTTTCTTTGACTGTTCCATTTTGAACTACTTCAAAATCTTGTCAAGGTATGTACTCATTGAAAATCTTATCAAGCATCTTGATCTATCCCAATAGATCTTGATGCTCAATATGTAAGTAGCTTTACTGAAGTCTTTCTTTTGAAAGAACTTCTTTCAAACACTCCTTTATGCTTTGCAGAATAATTCTACATTATTTCCGATCAACAATATGTCATTCACATATACTTATCAGAAATGCTGTAGTGCTCCCACTCACTTTCTTGTAAATACAGGCTTCCCCGTAAGTCTGTACAAAACTATATGCTTTGATCAACTTATCAAAGCGTATATTCCAACTCTAAGATGCTTGCACCAGTCCATTGATGGATCGCTGGAGCTTGCACATTTTGTTAGCACCTTTAGGATTAACAAAACTTTCTGGTTGCATCATATACAACTCTTCTTTAAAAAATCCATTAAGGAATGTAGTTTTGACATCCATTTGCCAAATTTCATAAAATGTGGCAATTGCTAACATGATTCGGACAGACTTTTAAGCATCGATACGAGTGAGAAAATCTCATTGTATTCAACATCTTGAACTTTGTCAAAAACCTTTTTCGACAAGTCTAGCTTTGTAGATAGTAACACTACTATCAGCATCCGTCTTCCTCTTGAAGATCCATTTATTTTCTATGGCTTGCCGATCATCGGGCAACTCCACCAAAGTCCACACTTTGTTCTCATACATGGATCTCATCTCAGATTTCATGGCCTCAAGCCATTTCGCGGAATCTGGGCTCATCATCGCTTCCTCATAGTTCGTAGGTTTATCATGGTCTAGTAACATGACTTTCAGAACATGATTACCGTACCACTCTGGTGCGGACCATACTCTAGAAGACCTACGAGGTTCTGTAGTAACTTGATCTGAAGTTTCATGATCATCATCATTAGCTTCCTCACTAATTGGTGTAGGAATCACTGGAACTGATTTCTGTGATGAACTACTTTCCAATTCGGGAGCAGGTACAGTTACCTCATCAAGTTCTACTTTCCTCCCACTCACTTCTTTCGAGAGAAACTCCTTCTCTAGAAAGGATCCATTCTTAGCAACGAATGTTTTGCCTTCGGATCTGTGATAGAAGGAGTACCCAACAGTTTCCTTTGGGTATTCTATGAAGACGCACTTCTCCGATTTGGGTTCGAGCTTATCAGGTTGAAAACCTTTTTCATATAAGCATCGCAACTCCAAACTTTAAGAAACGACAGCTTAAGTTTACTGCTAAACCATAGTTCATACGGTGTCGTCTCAACGGATTTAGATGGTGCCCTTTTAACGTGAATGCAGCTGTC
Organism: Triticum dicoccoides; assembly: GCF_002162155.2. Lineage (NCBI taxonomy): Eukaryota > Viridiplantae > Streptophyta > Magnoliopsida > Poales > Poaceae > Triticum > Triticum dicoccoides. The sequence continues at coordinate 473,704,776 of NC_041389.1, forward strand.
TCTAATGCATAACCCCAAAACGATAATGGTAAATTAGTAAGAGACATCATAGATCGCACCATATCCAATAAAGTGCGGTTACGACGTTCGGACACACCATAACGTTGTGGTGTTCCAGGTGGCGTGAGCTGTGAAACTATTCCACATTGTTTTAATTGAAGACCAAACTCGTAACTCAAATATTCGTCTCCGTGATCAGATCGCAGAAACTTTATTTTCTTGTTATGATGATTTTTACACTTCACTCTGAAATTCTTTGAACCTTTCAACTATTTCAGACTTATGTTTCATCAAGTAGATATACTCATATCTGCTCAAATCATCTTGTGAAGGTCAGAAAAATAACGATACTTGCCACGAGCATCAACACTCATTGGATCGCATACATCGGTATGTATTATTTCCAATAAGTTAGTAGCTTGTTCCATTGTTCCGGAGAACGGAGTTTTAGTCATCTTGCCCAAAAGGCACGGTTCGCAAGCATCAAATGATTCACAACCAAGTGATTCTGAAAATCCATCTTTATGGAGTTTCTTCATGCGCTTTACACCGATATGACCCAAACGGCAGTGCCACAAATAAGTTGCACTATCATTATTAACTTTGCATCTTTTGGCATCAATATTATGAATATGTGTATCACTATGATCAAGATCCAACAAACTATTTTCATTGGGTGTATGACCATCGAAGGTTTTATTCATGTAAACAGAATAACAATTATTCTTTGACTTTAAATGAATAACCGTATCGCAATAAACATGATCAAATCATATTCATGTTCTACGCAAACGCCAAATAACATTTATTTAGGTTTAACACTAATCCCGAAAGTATAGGGAGTGTGCGATGATGATCATATCAGTCTTAGAACCACTTCCAACACACATCGTCACTTCACCCTCAACTAGTTTCTGTTTATTTTGTAACTCCTGTTTCGAGTTACTAATCTTTAGCAACCGAACAAGTATTAAATACTCAGGGGTTACTATAAACACTAGTAAGGTACACATCAATAACCTGTATATCAAATATACCCTTGTTCAGTTTTCCATCCTTCTTATCCACCAAATATTCAGGGTATTTCCGTTTCCAGTGACCATTTCCTTTCCAGTGTAATCACTCAGTTTCAGGCTTTGGTCCAGCTTTGGGCTTCTTCACGGGAGTGGCAACTTGCTTGTCATTCTTCTTAAAGTTCCCTTTCTTTCCCTTTGCCCTTTTTTTGAAACTAGTGGTCTTGTCAATCATCAACACTTGATGCTCTTTCTTGATTTCTACCTTCGTCGATTTCAACATCACGAAGAGCTCGGGAATCATTTTCGTCATCCCTTGCATACTATAGTTCATCACGAAGTTCTACTAACTTGGTGATGGTGACTAGAGAATTCTGTCAATCACTATTTTATCTGGAAGATTAACTCCCACTTGATTCAAGCGATTGTAGTACCCAAACAATTTGAGCACATGCTCACTAGTTGAGCGATTCTCCTCCATCTTTTAGCTATAGAACTTGTTGGAGACTTTATATCTCTCAACTCGGGTATTTGCTTGAAATATTAACTTCAACTCCTGGAACATCTCATATGGTCCATGACGTTCAAAACGTCTTTGAAGTCCCGATTCTAAGCCATTAAGCATGGTGCACTAAACTATCAAGTAGTCATCATATTGAGCTAGCCAAACGTTCATAACGTCTGCATCTGCTCCTGCAATAGGTTTGTCACCTAGAGGTGCATTAAGGACATAATTCTTCTGTGTAGCAATGAGGATAAACCTCAGATCACGGATCCAATCCGCATCATTGCTACTAACATTTTTCAACACAATTTTCTCTAGGAACATATCAAAATAAACATATGAAAGCAACAACGCAAGCTATTGATCTACAACATAATTTGCAAAATACTACCAGGACTAAGTTCATGATAAATTTAAGTTCAATTAATCATATTACTTAAGAACTCCCACTTAGACAGACATCTCTCTAGTCATCTAAGTGATCACATGATCCAAATCAACTAAACCATGTCCGATCATCACGTGAGATGGAGTAGTTTTAATGGTGAACATCATTATGTTGATCATATCTACTATATGATTCACGCTCGACCTTTCAGTCTCCGTGTTCCGAGGCCATATCTGTATATGCTAGGCTCGTCAAGTTTAACCCGAGTATTCCGCGTGTGCAACTCTTTTGCACCCGTTGTATTTGAATGTAGAGCCTATCACACCCGATCATCACGTGGTGTCTCAGCACGAAGAACTTTCGCAATGGTGCATACTCAGGGAGAACACTTCTTGATAATTAGTGAGAGATCATCTTAAAATGCTACCGTCAATCAAAGCAAGATAAGATGCATAAAGGATAAACATCACATGCAATCAATATAAGTGATATGATATGGCCATCATCATCTTGTGCTTGTGATCTCCATCTTCGAAGCACCGTCATGATCACCATCGTCACCGGTGCGACACCTTGATCTCCATCGTAGCATCGTTGTCGTTACGCCATCTATTGCTTCTATGACTATCGCTACCGCTTAGAGATAAAGTAAAGCAATTACAGGGCTTTTGCATTTCATACAATAAAGCGACAACCATATGGCTCCTGCCAGTTGCCGATAACTTCGGTTACAAAACATGATCATCTCATACAATAAAATATAGCATCACGTCTTGACCATATCACATCACAACATGCCCTGCAAAAACAAGTTAGACGTCCTCTACTTTGTTGTTGCAAATTTTACGTGGCTGCTACGGGCTTTAGCAAGAACCGTTCTTACCTACGCATAAAAACCACAACGATAGTTCGTCAAGTTGGTGCTGTTTTAACCTTCGCAAGGACCGGGCGTAGCCACACTCGATTCAGCTAAAGTGAGAGAGACAGACACCCGCCAGCCACCTTTAAGCACGAGTGCTCGCAACGGTGAAACCAGTCTCGCGTAAGCGTACGCGTAATGTCGGTCCGGGCCGCTTCATCTCACAATACCGCCGAACCAAAGTATGACATGCTGGTAAGCAGTATGACTTGTATCGCCCACAACTCACTTGTGTTCTACTCGTGCAAATAACATCAACGCATAAAACTTGGCTCGGATGCCACTGTTGGGGAACGTAGTAATTTCAAAAAAATTCCTACGCACACGCAAGATCATGGTGATGGCATAGCAACGAGAGGGGAGAGTATTGTTCATGTACCCTCGTAGACCGTAAGCGGAAGCGTTATGACAACGCGGTTGATGTAGTCGTACGTCTTCACGATCCGACCGATCCAAGTACCGAACATACGGCACCTCCGAGTTCAGCACACGTTCAGCTCGATGACGATCCCCGGGCTCCGATTCAGCAAAGCGTGGGGGATGAGTTCCGTCAGCACGATGGCGTGGTGACGATGATGATGTTCTACCGGCGCAGGGCTTCGCCTAAACTCCGTGATGATATGACCGAGGTGGAATATGGTGGAGGGGGGCACCGCACACGGCTAAGGAACGATCCGTAGATCAACTTGTGTTGTTCTGCCTTGAGGTGCCCCCCTGCCCCCGTAGATAAAGGAGCAAGGGGGAGGGGTTCGGCCGGCCAGGAGGGGCGCGCCAGGAGGAGTCCTACTCCCACCGGGAGTAGGACTCCCCCCTTCCTTGTTGGAGTAGGAGAGAAGGAAAGAGGGGGAGAGGAGGAAGGAAAAGGGGGCCGCACCCCTTGTCCAATTCGGACTAGAGGGGGGCTGCGCGCCTCCTTCCTTTCGGCCTCTCTCCTCTATTCCCATATGGCCCAATAAGGCCCATATACTCCCCGGCGAATTCCCGTAACTCTCCGGTACTCCGAAAAATACCCGAATCACTCGGAACCTTTCCGAACACCGAATATAGTCATTCAATATATCGATCTTTACGTCTCGACCATTTCGAGACTCCTCGTCATGTCCCCGATCTCATCCGGGACTCGGAACTCCTTCGGTACATCAAAACTCATAAACTCATAATATAATTGTCATCGAAACCTTAAGCGTGCGGATCCTACGGGTTCGAGAACAATGTAGACATGACCTAGAACTATTCTTGGTCACTAACCAATAGCGGAACCTGGATGCTCATATTGGCTCCTACATATTCTACGAAGATCTTTATCGGTCAAACCGCATAACAACATACGTTGTTCCCTTTGTCATCGGTATGTTACTTGCCCGAGATTCGATCGTCGGTATCCAATACCTAGTTCAATCTCATTACCGGCAAGTCTCTTTACTCGTTACATAATGCATCATCCCGCAACTAACTCATTAGTCACATTGCTTGCAAGGCTTATAGTGATGTGCATTACCGAGAGGGCCCAGAGATACCTCTCCGACAATCGGAGTGACAAATCCTAATCTCGAAATACGCCCACCCAACATGTACCTTTGGAGACACCTGTAGTACTCCTTTATAATCACCCAGTTACGTTGTGACGTTTGGTAGCACCCAAAGTGTTCCTCCGGTAAACGGGAGTTGCATAATCTCATAGTTATAGGAACATGTATAAGTCATGAAGAAAGCAATAGCAATATACTAAACGATCAAGTGCTAGGCTAACGGAATGGGTCATGTCAATCACATCATTCTCCTAATGATGTGATCCCGTTAATCAAATGACAACTCTTTTGTCCATGGTTAGGAAACATAACCATCTTTGATAAACGAGCTAGTCAAGTAGAGGCATACTAGTGACACTATGTTTGTCTATGTATTCACACATGTATTATGTTTCCAGTTAATACAATACTAGCATGAATAATAAACATTTATCATGATATAAGGAAATAAATAATAACTTTATTATTGTCTCTAGGGCATATTTCCTTCAAAAGGGTCTTGGATGGTTTAGGAGGAAAGGGCATGGGTTTCTGAACCCATGGTTCTCTTTCTCTACCGTGCTTCCTAGCAACAAAATATCTCTTATCATAATGTTGATTCTTTGATTGTGGGTTATCAAGATCAACAGCAGGTTCAATCTCTACTTCATTATTTTTGCTAGGCTGAGCATCATCATGAACATTATCATTAACATTATCACCAGGTTCATGTTCATCACCTGACTGTGTTTCAGCATCAGAAATAGAAATATCATTGGGATCCTCAGGTGTGTCTACAACAGGTTCACTAGAAGCATGCAAAGTCCTATCGTTTTTCTTTTTCTTCTTTTTGGAAGAACTATGAGCCTCTAAATTATTTCTCTGAGAATCTTACTCGATTCTCATAGGGTGGCCTTCAGGATACAAAGGTTCCTGAGTCATTCTACCAGTTCTAGTAGCCACTCCAACAGCAAAGTCATTTTTATTATTTAACTCATCAAGCAAATCATTTTGAGCTTTAAGTAATTGCTCAGCTTGAGTGGCAACCATAGAAGCATATTTGCTAATGAGTTTAAGTTCACCTTTAACTCTAGCCATATAATCACTCAAGCGTCCTATCTCGAAAGCATTATTCTTTAGTTCTCTACCAACATAAGCATTAAAACTTTCTTGCCTAGCCATAAAGTCATCAAATTCATCTAAGCATGGGCTATGAAATTTAGTAGAGGGAATTTCAACTTTAGCATATCTGTAGAGAGAATTTACCTTTACTACCTATGTCGGGTTATCAAGACAATGTGTTTCTTCGACAGGAGGTATATTAAGACCATGTATTTCTTCAATAGGAAGTAAATTTTAACATCTTCAGCTTTAATACCTTTTTATTTCATTGATTTATTTGCCTCTTGCATATCTACAGGACTGAGAAATAGAACACCTCTCTTCTTAGGAGTGGGTTTAGGAATAGGCTCAGGAGTTGGCTCAATTGGCTCAGGAGTTGCCTCGGGAATTGGCTCAGGAAGAGTCCAATTATTTTCATTAGTCAACATATTATTCAATAGTAATTCAGCTTGGTCGACTATTCTTTCCCTGAAAACACAACCAGCACAACTATCCAAGTAGTCCTTGGAAGCATCAGTTAGTCCATTATAAAAGATATCAAGTATTTCATTTTTCTTAAGAGGATGATCGGGCAAAGCATTAAGTAATCGGAGAAGCCTCCCCCAAGCTTGTGGGAGACTTTCTTCTTTGATTTGCACAAAATTATATATTTCTCGCAAGGCAGCTTGTTTCTTATGAGTAGGGAAATATTTAGCAGAGAAGTAATAAATCATATCTTGGGGACTACGCACACAACCAGGATCAAGGGAATTAAACCAATTCTTAGCATCACCCTCTAATGAGAACGGAAATATCTTAAGGATATAATAATAGCGAGACTTCTCATCATTAGTAAGCAGGGTGGCTATATCATTCAACTTGGTAAGATGTGCCACAACAGTTTCAGATTCAAGGCCATAAAAAGGATCAGATTCAACCAAAGTAATTATTTTAGGATCAACAGAAAATTTATAATCCTTATCAGTAACACAAATAGGTGATGTAGCAAAAGCAGGGTTAGGTTTCATTCTAGCATTAAGATATTGATGCTTCCATTTAGCTAATAACTTCTTAAGATCATATCTATCTTTGCAAGCAAAGATAGCTCTAGCAGCTTCCTCATTCATAACATAACCCTCAGGAACAACAAGTAATTCATAATCAGGGGGAGAACTTTCATCATCACTATCATCAATAATAGCATCTTCAATAATTTCATTCTCTCTAACCCTAGCAAGTTGTTCATCAAGAAATTCACCTAATGGCAAACTAGTATCACACACAGAAGTAGTTTCATCATAAATATCATGCATAGCAGAAGTGGCATCATCAATAACATGCGACATATCAGAATTCAAAGCAGTAGCAGGTTTAGGTGTCGCAAGCTTACTAATAATAGAAGGAGAATCTAGTGCAGAGCTAGATGGCAGTTCCTTACCTCCCCTCGTAGTTGAGGGCAAAATCTTAGTTCTTTCGTCTTTTAAGTTCCTCATACTGATCAACAGATATAAATCCCAAGTGACTCAAAGAATAGAGCTATGCTCCCCGGCAACGGCGCCAAAAATTAGTCTTGATAACCCACAAGTGTAGGGGATCGCAACAGCTTTCGAGGGTAGAGTATTCAACCCAACTTTATTGATTCGACACAAGGGGAGCCAAAAAATATTCTTAAGTATTAGCAATTGAGTTGTCAATTCAACCACACCTGGATAACTTAGTATCTGCAGCAAAGTATTTAGTAGCGAAGTAGTATGATAGTAATGGTAACAGTGGCAAAAGTAAAGATAATAGTTTTGTAGGAATTGTAACAGTAGCAACGGAAAAGTAAATAAGCAAAACACAAGATGTGAAAAGCTCATAGGCATTGGATCAGTGATGGACAATTATGTCGGATGCGATTCCTCATGTAATAGCTATAACATAGGGTGACACAGAACTAGCTCCAGTTCATCAATGTAATGTAGGCATGTATTCCGAATATAGTCATATGTGCTTATGGAAAAGAACTTGCATGACATCTTTTGTCCTACCCTCCTATGGCAGCGGGGTCCTAGTGGAAACTAAGGGATATTAAGGCCTCCTTTTAATAGAGAACCGGAACAAAGCATTGTCCTCAAACTATGGCCATCACCGAGAAGTATCCCGATTATTGTCACTTCGGGGTTGTCGGATCATAACACATAATAGGTGACTATAGACTTGCAAGATAGGATCAAGAACTCACATATATTCATGAAAACGTATTAGGTTCAGATCTGAAATCATGGCACTCGGGCCCTAGTGACAAGCATTAAGCATAGCAAAGTCATAGCAACATCAATCTCAGAACATAGTGGATACTAGGGATCAAACCCTAACAAAACTAACTTGATTACATGGTAAATCTCATCCAACCCATCACCGTCCAGCAAGCCTACGATGGAATTTCTCACGCACGGCAGTGAGCATCATGAAATTGCTGATGGAGGATGGTTGATGATGACGACGGCGACAAATCCCCCTCTCCGGAGCCCCGAACAGACTCCAGATCAGCCCTCCTGAGAGAGATTAGGGCTTGGCGGCGGCTCCGTATCATAAAACGCGATGAAACTTTCTCTCTGATTTTTTTCTCCGTGAAGGAATATATTGGAGTTGAGGTCGGTGGAGCATCAGGGGGCCCACAAGACAGGGGGGTGCACCCAGGGGGGAGGGCACGCCCCCCACCCTCGTGGACAGGGTGTGGGCCCCCTGGCCTTGATTCTTTCGCCGGTATTATTTATATTTTCCAAAACTTATCTCCATGGATTTTCAGGTCTCCGAGAACTTTTGTTTTCTGCACAATAAACAACATCATGGCAGTTCTGCTGAAAACAGCGTCAGTTCGGGTTAGTTTCATTCAAATCATGCAAGTTAGAGTCCAAAACAAGGGCAAAAGTGTTTGGAAAAGTAGATACGTTGGAGATGTATCACCGTCCACCGGGCTCGGCGCTCGCGCAGCGTCTTTGTGGTCTGCTGATGCCGCTCATAGAGTGCGACGACTGCCCGCGCCAAGTGCTACGGCTCACTTCGAGCACGCCGAAGCACCCCGGATGGGTGTTCTACAAATGCGAAAATGACGGAGTACGTGCATTTGTGGTAGCTTGTTCCATAGCTCATTCTTTAGTTCAATTGTGGTAGCTCACTTGGATCTTGCTCATTCTTTTGTGTAGGACGATGGATGTTCATTTTAGTTTTGGGAAGGCCAATACATTGGTTTGTTGATAGAAAGAAACTTAATAGATGTTAGTGCACTCCTTAGTACAATCGAAGGCAATGATGCGGCTGCATGTGCAACTAGAGGGGAAGCAACGTCTACTTCTTTGGAACCAAAGAAAAAGAATGAAGAAAGCAAGATCAAGAATGAAGAAAGCAAGATCAAGAATCCACAGATCAACAATGAGTGCATGGAGAAGATATTGCTTCAATTAGTGGGAGCAGTTATGGAAGTTGGAAATCTTCTGAAATGCATACTTGTGGTTCTTGTTTTCTTTGGTTTTGCTATTCTAGCCAAGATTTGGTGATATTTTTTGTCTCTAATGTTGTTGCAAAAGCAAATAAAAGCATTATGCTAGATCAATTTAAGTTGCAAATCTAGGTTTTACGGGCCAGATCAGAACCCGCATAAGCCGATCCGTAAAAAAGTATATTCCGCGAATATGCTTTTTTACGGGTCCATTATGCGGGGTCTGCATCTGTGCCAGCCTGTGCCGGCCCGCAAAAGGGGTTTTGCGCAAACTGCAAATGAGTTATGCGGGTCGGCGGGATGCGGGGTCTGCTAGAGTTGCTCTAAGAAGGGAGGTATTACTGTTGTTCCTAATGATAAAGATGAATTGAACCCGCAAAGAATTATTATCGGTTATAGGATGGTAATTGATTTCCTTAAGTTAAATAAAGCTACTAAAAAGGATCATTACCCTCTACCTTTTATTGATCAAATGGTAGAAAGATTATCTAAACATACACATTTTTGCTTTCTAGATGGTTACTCTGTTTTCTCTCAAATACATGTGTCAGCAGAGGATCAAGAAAAGACCACTTTTACTTGCCCTTTCGGTACTTTTGCTTATAGGCGTATGCCTTTTGGTTTATGTAATGCACCTGCTACCTTTCAAATATGCATGATGGCTATATTCTCTGAGTTTTGTGAAAAGATTTGTGAGGTTTTCATGGATGACTTCTCCGTTTATGGGTCTTCTTTTGATGATTGCTTGAGCAACCTTGATCGAGTTTTGCAGAGATGTGAAGATACTAGTCTCGTCTTGAATTGGGAGAAGTGCCACTTTATGGTTAATGAAGGTATTGTCTTGGGGCATAAAATTTCTGAAAGAGGTATTAAAGTTGATAAAGCTAAGGTTGATGCTATTGAAAAGATGTCGTGTCCCAAGGACATTAAAGGTATAAGAAGTTTCCTTGGTCATGCCGGTTTTTATAGGGGGTTCATTAAGGAATTCTCTAAAATTTCTAGGCCTCTGACTAATCTCTTACAAAAAGATATTCCTTTTGTCTTCGATGATGATTGTGTAGAAGCATTTGAAATACTTAAGAAAGCTTTGATTTCTGCACCTATTGTTCAGCCACCTGATTGGAATTTACCCTTTGAAATTATTTGTGATGCTAGTGATTATGTTCTAGGTGTTGTTCTAGGACAAAGAGCTGATAAGAAACTAAATGTTATTCAATATGCTAGTAAAACTCTAGACAGTGCCCAGATAAATTATGCTACTACTGAAAAGGAATTCTTAGCAGTTGTATTTGCTTGTGATAAGTTTAGACCTTATATTGTTGATTCTAAAGTAACTATTCACACTGATCATGCTGCTATTAAATATCTTATGGAAAATAAAGATGATAAACCTAGACTTATTAGATGGGTTCTCCTACTACAAGAATTTGATTTGCATATTATTGATAGAAAGGGAGCTGAGAACCCCGTTGCAGATAACCTGTCTAGGTTAGAGAATGTTCTTGATGACCCACTACCTATTAATGATAGCTTTCCTGATGAACAATTAGCTGTCATAAATGCTTCTCATACTGCTCCATGGTATGCTGATTATGCTAATTACATTGTTGCTAAATTTATACCACCTAGTTTCACATACAAGCAAAAGAAAAAGTTTTTCTATGATTTAAGACATTATTTCTGGATGACCCACACCTTTATAAAGAAGGAGTAGATGGTGTTATTAGATTTTGTACCTGAGCATGAACAGGAACAGATCCTACGCAAGTGTCACTCCGAGGCATATGGAGGACACCACGCTGGAGATAGAACTACACATAAGGTATTGCAATCGGGTTTTTATTGGCCTACTCTCTTCAAGGATGCCCGTAAGATTGTCTTGTCTTGTGATGAATGTCAAAGAATTGGTAATGTTAGTAGACATCAAGAAATGCCTATGAATTATTCTCTTGTTATTGAACCATTTGATGTTTGGGGCTGTGATTATATGGGACCGCTTCCTTCCTCTAATGGGTATACACATATTTTAGTTGCTGTTGATTACGTTACTAAGTGGGTAGAAGCTATTCCAACTAGTAGTGCTGATCATAACACCTCTATTAAAATGCTTAAAGAAGTTATTTTTCCGAGGTTTGGTGTCCCTAGATACTTAATGACTGATGGTGGTTCACATTTTATTCATGGTGCTTTTCGTAAAATGCTTGCTAAGTATGATGTTAATCATAGAATTGCATCTCCATTTCACCCACAGTCTACTGGCCAAGTAGAACTTAGCAATACAGAGCTCAAATTGATTTTTCCAAAGACTATTAATAGATCTAGAAAGAATTGGTCCAAGAAACTTGATGATGCATTATGGGCTTATAGAACTGCATATAAAAATCCTATGGGTATGTCTACATATAAAATGGTTTATGGAAAAGCATGTCACTTACCTCTCGAACTAGAACATAAGGCATATTGGGCCATTAAAGAGCTCAATTATGATTTCAAACTTGCTAGTGAGAAGAGATTATTTGACATTAGCTCACTTGATGAATGGAGAACCCAAGCCTACGAGAAGTCCAAACTGTTTAAAGAAAAGTTAAAAGATGGCATGACAAAAGGATACAAAAGCGTGAGTTTAATGTAGGTGATTATGTGTTGCTATTCAACTCTCATTTAAGATTTTTTGCAGGAAAACTTCTCTCTAAATGGGAAGGCCCTTACGTTATCGAGGAGGTCTATCGTTCCGGTGCCATAAAAATCAACAACATCGAAGGCACAAATCCAAAGGTGGTGAACGGTCAAAGAATCAAACATTATATCTCATGTAATCCTATAAATGTTGAAACTAATGGGATTGAAACCGTAACCCCGGAGGAATACATAAGGGACACTTTCCAGAACGTTTCAGACTCCAAAAAGGAATAGGTATGTGGTATGGTAAGTAAACCGACTCTAAAATAGTTCTAATAGCAATTTTTCTTTGTTTTGGAATATTTAAGAAAATAAGAAAATAATAAGTAGTCCGTGAAGGACACGAGGCGTCCACGAGGGTGGAGGGCGCGCCCCCTGCCTCGTGGGCACCTCGTGTGCTCTCCGGACTCCGTTTTCTTGCACGATACATCTTTCGGTCAGTAAAAATTCATTATATAGTATCCCGAAGGTTTTGACCACCATATCACGCAAATATCCTCTGGCTTTGTTTCGAGCTATTTTTCTGACAGATCTAGATCACCATGACGTCTTCAAGCGCCCCCAAGGACAAGTTTTTCGAGAAGGTCATCAACCCCTACCTCACGGAGGTGCTGCATCACCCTCAAACCATTGAGATGCGAGAGGGGGTGCTGCACATCCACGATGTTGAGGGACCAAGGAGGACCGGGAGCGTGGAGACAAGACTCGTAGCAATGGAACAACAAGTTTTCAAGTGCCAAGGGATGGTGGAACACGGACTCAATGCCAACCAGATGATGAGCGCGGAGTTCACCAACAACCACAAGCTGGATGCCAAGAACATTGAGGAGACCATCTTCAAGCTTCATGAGAAAATCGAGCACCTCCAAGCCCAAATCTATGACCTGCAAAACCAAAACTGTGAGTATGAATATAGATTCAAGAGGATGAGTTTGGCTGCAGATTTGAGGATCTCGGAGACTCGATCATCTTTCTATGATGGTGAGTCTATGCCTTGGAAGACGGACAACAAGCCTACACCATCAACAACTCCATCATCACCACCTCCGAGGAAGTAATCACATGGGTATGGGCACTCCCCTTGGCAACTGCCAAGCTTGGGGGAGGAGCCCCGGTATTGTATCACCATCACACTCCTATCTTTACCATTTTACTTAGTTTGATCCTTTTAGTAATACCTCGATCTAGTAGAATAAAGTTTTGGTATAATTTAGTTTTGAGTTTTGCCTTATGATCCCTCTATGTAATCGAGTCCGTGAAGCTATATAATAAAGATTAGTGTTGAGTCAAGGGCTTTGCTATCTTGCTATGATCTTAAGGGAATAAAAAGAGTAAAAAGAAATAAAAGAGATCATATTGATCTTATGGAGAGTAATGACTTCACATATAAAGAGTATGATGATTAAAAGTTGTTGAGAGTTGGCAAACATAGTTTTGGTCATCGTTGCAATTAATAGGAAGTGATAAAGAAAGAGAGGTTTTCACATATAAATATACTATCTTGGACATCTTTTATGATTGTGAGCACTCATTAAAGTATGACATGCTAAAGAGTTGATGTTGGACAAGGAAGACAACATAATGGGTTATGTTTTCTCATATCTGAATTAAAGTATATTGTCATGGATCATCCAACATGTTGAGCTTGCTTTTCCCCCTCATGCTAGCCAAAATCCTTGCACCAAGTAGAGATACTACTTGTGCTTCCAAATATCCTTAAACCCAGTTTTGCCATGAGAGTCCACCATATCTACCTATGGATTGAGTAAGATCCTTCAAGTAAGTTGTCATGTTGCATGCAATAAAAATTGCTTTCTAAATATGTATGACTTATTAGTGTGGAGAAAAAAAGCTTTATATGATCTTGTGATATGGAAGCAATAAAAGTGATGGACTGCATAATAAAGGTCTGTATCGCAAGTGGCAATATAAAGTGACATACTTTTGCATTAAGATTTCGCGCATCCAACCAAAAAGCACATGACCAACTCTGCTTCCCTCTGCGAAGGGCCCATCTTTTACTTCTTGTCTTACATTAAGAGTCATGGTGATCTTCACCATTCCTTTTTACATTTCATCCTTTGGCAAGCACCTCGTGTTGGAAAGATCCTAATATACCAATTGGATGTAAGTTAGCATGAACTATTATTGTTGACAGTACCCTTGAGGTAAAAGGTTGGGAGGCAACATTATAAGCCCCTATCTTTCTCTGTGTCTGATTAAAACTCCATACCCATAAGTATTGCGTGAGTGTTAGCAATTGTGAAAGACTAAATGATAGTTGAGTATGTGGACTTGCTGAAAAGCTCTTATATTGACTCTTTCCGATGTTATGATAAATTGCAATTGCTTCAATGACCAAGATCATAGTTTGTTGGTTCTCAATGAAGTTTCTGATTCATACTTGACATTGTGGATAGATTATTACTTGAGCATAAGAAATCATATGATAAAATATATTTATGTTGTTGTTATAAGAATGATCATGATGCCCTCATCTCCGTATTTTATTTTATCGACACCTCTATGTCAAAACATGTGGACATATTTTTCGATATCGGCTTCCGCTTGAGGACAAGCGAGGTCTAAGCTTGGGGGAGTTGATACGTTCATTTTTCATCATGCTTTTATATCGATATTTATTGCATTATGGACTGTTATTACACGTTATGTCACAATACTTATGCCTATTCTCTCTTATTTTACAAATTTTACATGAAGAGGGAGAATGCTGGCAGCTGGGAGTCTGGGCTGGAAAAGGAGCAAATATTATAGACCTATTCTGCACAACTCCAAAAGTCCTGAAACTCCACGAAAGTCATTTTTGGATTTAATGAAAAATACTGAGCGGAAGAAATACCAGAGGGGGTCCACCCACCATCCACGAGGGTGGGGGCGTGCCCTACCCCCCGGGCACGCCCCCTGCCTCGTGGGCCACCTGGCAGCCCTCCGGTGCCCATCTTCTTCTATATGAAGTATTTTACCCTAGAAAAAATCATAAGCAAGCTTTTGGGACGAAACTCCGTCGCCACGAGGCGAAACCTTGGCGGAACCAATCTAGGGCTCCGGCGGAGCTATTCTACCGGGGAAACATCCCTCCGGGAGGGGGAAATCATAACCATCGTCATCACCATCGATCCTCTCATCGGGAGGGGGTCAATCTCCATCAACATATTCACCAGCACCATCTCCTCTCAAACCCTAGTTCATCCCTTGTATCCAATCTTTGTCCCAAAACCTCAGATTGGTACCTGTGGGTTGCTAGTAGTGTTGATTACTCCTTGTAGTTGATGCTAGTTGGTTTATTCGGTGGAAGATCATTTGTTCAGATCCTTAATGCATATTAATACCCCTCTGATTATGAACATGAATATGATTTGTGAGTAGTTACGTTTGTTCCTGAGGACATGGGAGAAGTCTTGCTATAAGTAGTCATGTGAATTTGGTATTCATTCAATATTTTGATCAGATGTATGTTGTCTCTCCTCTAGTGGTGTTATGTGAACGTCGACTACATGCCACTTCACCATTGTTTGGGCCTAGAGGAAGGCATTGGGAAGTAATAAGTAGATGATGGGTTGCTAGAGTGACATAAGCTTAAACCCTAGTTTATGCGTTGCTTCGTAAGGGGCTGATTTGGATCCATATGTTTCATGCTATGGTTAGGTTTACCTTAATACTTCTTTTGTAGTCGTGGATGCTTGCAATAGGGGTTAATCATAAGTGGGATGCTTGTCCAAGAAAGGGCAGTACCCAAGCACCGGTCCACCCACATATCAAATTATCAAAGTAACGAACGTGAATCATATGATCGTGATGGAAACTAGCTTGACGATAATTCTCATGTGTCCTCGGGAGCGCTTTTCTCTATATAAGAACTTGTCCAGGCTTGTTCTTTGCTACAAAAATGATTGGGACACCTTGCTGCACCTTATTTACTTTCATTGCTTGTTACCCGTTACGAATTACCTTATCACAAAACTATCTGTTACCGATAATTTCAGTGCTTGCAGAGAACACCTTACTGAAAACTGCTTGTCATTTCCTTCTGCTCCTCGTTGGGTTTGACACTCTTACTTATCGAAAGGACTATGATAGATCCCCTACACTTGTGGGTCATCAATCACTAAGTTGTTTTTTCGCGCATTTGGGCCAATATAGAGCAATATATTAAACGATAGGGGGAATTCGAATCAATATAAACATTCGCCATGACATAGCTTGTGCATTTGTATATCTTGATAGCATGTTACTCTTTACTCACATGGAAAATGATTATGTTTAACTGATGGCCCATCGATTGGGTCAGTGCTACCTCTTGAGCACTGCGTTGGTTTTCCCTTGAAGAGGAAAGGGTGATGCAGCAAAGTAGCGTAAGTATTTCCCTCAGATTTTGAGAACCAAGGTATCAATCCAGTAAGAGGCTACACGCAAATCCCTCGTACCTACACAAACAAATAAGAACCTTGCAACCAACGTGATAAAGGGGTTGTCAATCCCTTCACGGCCACTTGCAAAAAGTGAGATCTGATAGAGATGATAACATAACATAAATATTTTTGGTATTTTTATGATATAGATTGAAAAGTAAAGATTGCAAAATAAAATAGATCGGAAACTTATATGATGGAAAATAGACCGGGGGGGCATAGGTTTCACTAGTGGCTTCTCTCAAGATAGCATGGTATTACGGTGGGTGAACAAATTACTGTCGAGCAATTGATAGAAAAGTGCATAGTTATGAGAATATCTAGGCATGATCATGTATATAGGCATCACGTCCGCGACAAGTAGACCGAAACGATTCTGCATCTACTACTATTACTCCACACATCGACCGCTATCCAGCATGCATCTAGAGTATTAAGTTCATAAGAACAGAGTAACGCATTAGGCAAGATGACATGATGTAGAGGGATAAACTCAAGCAATATGATATAAACCCCATCTTTTTATCCTTGATGGCAACAATACAATACGTGCCTTGCTGCCCCTGCTGTCACTAGGAAAGGACACCACAAGATTGAACCCAAAGCTAAGCACTTCTCCCATTGCAAGAAAGATCAATCTAGTAGGCCAAACCAAACTGATAATTCGAAGAGACTTGCAAAGATAACCAACCATACATAAAAGAATTCAGAGGAGATTCAAATATTGTTCATAGATAATCTTGATCATAAACCCACAATCATCGGATCTCGACAAACACACCGCCAAAAGAATTACATCGAATAGATATCCAAGAAGATCAAGGAGAACTTCGTATTGAGATCCAAAGAAAGAGAAGAAGCCATCTAGCTAATAACTATGGACCCGAAGGTCTGTGGTAAACTACTCACACTTCATCGGAGAGGCTATGGTGTTGATGTAGAAGCCCTCCGTGATCGATTCCCCCTCTGGCGGAGCGCCGCAAAAGGCCCCAAGATGGGATCTCACGGGTACAGAAGGTTGCGGCAGTGGAAATAGGGTTTCGTGGTGCTCCTGGATGTTTTTAGGGTACATTGGTATATATAGGCGAAGGAAGACGGTCAGGGGAGCTACGAGGGGCCCACGAGGGTGGGGGTGTGCCTAACCCCCTGGGCGCACCTCCCTGCCTCGTGGCTGCCTCGTTTCTTTCTTGATGTCCACTCCAAGTCTCCTGGATTGCGTTTGTTCCAAAAATAACTCTTCCGAAGGTTTCATTCTGTTTGGACTCCGTTTGATATTCCTTTTCTGCGAAACACTGAAATAGTCAAAAAAAACAGCAATTTGGGCTGGGCCTCCGGTTAATAGGTTAGTCCCAAAAATAATATAAAAGTGTATAGTAAAGCCCATTAAACATCCGAAACATGTAATATAATAGCATGGAACAATCAAAAATTATAGATATGTTGGATACGTATCAAGCATCCCCAAGCTTAATTCCTGCTCGTCCTTGAGTAGGTAAATGATAAAAACAGAATTTTTGATGTGGAATGCTACCTAGCATATTTCTCAATGTAATTTTCTTTATTGTGGCATGAATGTTCAGATCCAAATGATTCAAGATAAAAGTTCATATTGACATAAAAATTGTAATACTTCAAGCATACCAACAAGTAATCATGTCTTATCAAAATAACACTAAAGAAAGCTTATCCCTACAAAATCATATAGTTAGGCCATGCTTCATTTTCATCACACAAAATGCTCCCATCATGCACAACCCCGGTTTCAGCCAAGCAATTGGTTCATACTTTTTAACGCGCTTCAGCTTTTTCAACCCTCACGCAATACATGAGCGTAAGCCATGGATATAGCACTATGGGTGGAGTAGAGTATGATGATAGGGATTATGTGAGACGACAAAAAAGGAGGAAGTCTCATATTGACGAGGCTAATCAACGGGCTATGGAGATGCCCATTGATACGTCTCCGTCCTATCTATAATTTTTTATTGTTCCATGCCAATATTTTTCAACTTTCATATACTTTTGACAACTTTTTATACTATTTTTGGGACTAACATATTGATCCAGTGCCCAGTGCCAGTTCCTGTTTGTTGCATGTTTTATGTTCCGCAAAAACCCAATATCAAACGGAATCCAAACGGGATAAAAACGGACGGAGAATTATTTTGGAATATTTGGATTTTCTGGAGGAAGAATCAACGCGAAACGGTGCCCGAGGTGGCCAGGAGATAGGGGGCGCGCCCTCCCCCTGGGCGCACCTGTCACTCTCCTAGGCCACCCGTAAGGTGGTTGACCTCTTCTTTTGCCACAAGAAAGCTAATTTTAAGAGAAAATTATGGGCGAAAGATTCACCCCAAACAGAGTTACGGATCTCCGGATATAAAAGAAACGGTGAAGGGGCAGAATCTGGGAACGCAGAAACAGAGAAATAGATCCAATCTCGGAGGGGCTCCCGCCCCTCCCATGCCATGGGAGCCAAGGACCAGAGGGGAAACCCTTCTCCCATCTAGGGAGAAGGTCAAGGAAGAAGAAGAAGGGGGGATCTCTCCCCCTTGCTTCCGGTGGCGCCGGAGCGCTGTCGGGGGCCATCATATCATCACCGCGATCTTCACCAACACCTCCGCCATCTTCACCAACATCTCCATCACCTTCCCCCATCTATATTCAGTGGTCCACTCTCCCGTAACCCGTTGTACCCTCTACTTGAACATGGTGCTTTATGCTTCATATTATTATCCAATGATGTGTTGCCATCCTATGATGTCTGAGTAGATTTTCGTTGTCCTATCGCTGATTGATGAATTGTTATGATTGGTTTGAGTTGCATGTTTTATTATTGGTGCTGTCCTATGGTGCCCTCCGTGTCGCAAGCGTGAGGGATTCCCGCTGTAGGGTTTGCAATATGTTTATGATTTGCTTATGGTGGGTGGCGTGAGTGAACAGAAGCACAAACCCGAGTAAGTAGGTTGTTTGCGTATGGGACAAAGGGGACTTGATGCTTTAATTCTATGGTTGGGTTTTACCTTAATGATCTTTAGTAGTTGCGGATGCTTGCTAGAGTTCCAATCATAAGTGCACGTGATCCAAGTAGAGAAAGTATGTTAGCTTATGCCTCTCCCTCAAATAGAATTGCAATAGTGATTACCGGTCTAGTAACGTAGTCAATTGCTTAGGGACAATTCCACAA
Organism: Triticum dicoccoides; assembly: GCF_002162155.2. Taxonomy (NCBI): domain Eukaryota; kingdom Viridiplantae; phylum Streptophyta; class Magnoliopsida; order Poales; family Poaceae; genus Triticum; species Triticum dicoccoides. The sequence goes on from NC_041389.1 coordinate 473,723,987, forward strand.
CTCCTACCATCACTTTTCCACACTCGCTATATTTACTTTATTGCATCTTTATCTAAACAGCCCCTAGTTTATATTTACGTACTCTTTATTATCTTGCATACCTATCCTATCACACCTACAAAGTACTTCTAGTTTCATACTTGTTCTAGGTAAAGCAAACGTCAAGCGTGCGTAGAGTCGTATCAGTGGCCGATAGGACTTGAGAGAGTATTTGTTCTACCTTTAGCTCCTCGTTGGGTTCGACACTCTTACTTATCGAAAGAGGCTACAACTATCCCGTATACTTGCGGGTTATCAAGACCTTTTTCTGGCGCCGTTGCCGGGGAATCATAGCGTGGGGTGAATATTCTCATGTGTGTTTGTTTGCTTTATCACTAAGTAATTTTTATTTGCTGCTCTAAGTTGTTCTTTATCTTTAGTTATGGATATGGAACACGAAATACAAAAAAATTAGGTGTACTTGCTACTCATGGATATGGGGTAACTCCTAAAACCCTCGATTCTCATTATGTGAAAGATATTATGTACTACTTTGATAATCCTCAGAAAACCCCATTGAACTTTATAATGGGAGACACGTTGGATCAACGTGAATACTTTAGGGATTATCGCTTGACACAAAAAGGGAAACTATTATGGGATCAAATTAATATGTTGCGTTGGTATGCCCGGGATCTATGCTTGAGATATGATATTACTTGTTGCTCTAGGATGAAGGCTCCACACCTTCCCTTTTCATGCAAATTTAATGATAATGAAACCTTAGCTTCTTAAGCTAATGGTATATATGATTACTATGATGTGGAACAAATAGAAGAATTTGTTGCTTTTAAGGCTGCTTATGAAATTGAATCTTTGTTTGAAAAGTATGAAGCTTTTGATGATGATGTTTATAGGCCTGAAAAGCTTGCTATACTTAGATATTGCTATAAAAATTATGAATAAAATTACTATATTAACATATTTATTGAGAAAGTCTCCGCTGTCCAAGAAGAGACTCATATTTTGCAGGAAGCTATGGAAGAAGAAATTGATGAAACTGTGAGCTCATTGGATGAAAAATATGATGAGGAGAGCGAAGAACAAAAGGAGGAAGAGCGGATTGATCACCCGTGCGCACCTTCTAATGAGAGTAACTCTTCAACTCATACATTCTTTAATTCCCCTTCGTGCTTACCGAAGGATGATTGCTATGATCCCGTTGATTCTCTTGAAATATCCCTTTTTGATTATGCTTGCTATGCTTGTGGCCATGATGCCAATATGAATTATGCTTATGGAGATGAACTTGCTATAGTTCCTTATATTAAACATGAAATTGTTGCTATTGCACCCACGCATGATAGTCATATTATCTTTTTGAATTCTCCAAACTACACTATATCGGAGAAGTTTGTGCTTATTAAGGATTATATTGATGGGTTGCCTTTTATCGTTGCACATGACAATTTTGATAGATATAATATGCATGTTCTTGCTGCTCCTACTTGCAATTATTATGAGAGAGGAACTACATCTCCGCCTCTTTATGTTTCCAACACGATAGAATTGCAAGAAACTGCTTATACTATGCATTGGCCTTTACATGGTGTGCATGAATTGTTCTTTTATGACATGCCGATGCATATGAAGAGAGTTAGACTTCGTCATTGCTTGATATATGTTACTTTGTGCTCACTACTAAATTACAAATCATTATTAATTAAAATTGGCTTTGATATACCTTGGGATCCGGGTGGATCCATTGCTTGAGCAATATATGCATAGCTTAATGGCTTTAAAGAAAGCGTTGTCAGGGAGACAACCCGGGAGTTTTAGAGAGTCATTTATTTCTGTTGAGTGCTTTTATATAGTTTAAAAACAAAAAATAAAATAAAGAGAGGAACCTAAAACTTTTCAAAAAGGAAAGTGAAAGTGAGAAAGACAAGCATTGTTGAAGTGGGAGCTAGCCTTGAACTTTGTTCATGCTCACGAAAACTTTGTGAATCTTGATTACAGAAACTTTTCAACAAAAATAATAACCCCCTTGTATAATTCCATTGTATTATAAAAATAATGTGCCAAGGTTTGCCTTTAGGATGTTTACAATGCTTGTTGGTTTGTACGGTGCTGGACAGAAACTTTGGCTGTAGTGCGCGATTTTACATTTTTAACTAGAACGTCAATTGGTTCTGATTCTTTTTGCACTGTCTTTCCGTACAACTTGTTTATTTTTTCTAATTTTGGTAGAACTTTTGGGGTACCAGCATTATGGTGAATGTTCAGATTGCTACAGACTGTTCTGTTTTTGACAGATTCTGTTTTTGATGCATAGTTTGCTTGTTTTGATGAATCTATCAATTTATATCAGTGGATTAAGCCATGGAAAAGTTATATAAAGTATAAACAATGCAAAAACAAAATATGAATCGGTTTGCTATAGTACTTAGAGTGGTGATTTGCTTTATTATACTAACGGATCTTACCGGGTTTTCTGTTGAAGGTTTGTGTGGATGAAGTGTCTAATCGAGGATGTCTCGATATGAGGAAAAGGAAGAAAGGCAAGATCTCAAGCTTGGGGATGCCCGAGGCACCACAAGTAAATATTCAAGGAGACTCAAGCATCTAAGCTTGGGGATGCCCCGGAAGGCATCCCCTCTTTCTTCAACAAGTATCGGTATGTTTTCGAATTTGTTTCGTTCATGCATTATGTGCAAGTCTTGGAGCGTCTTTTGCATTTAGTTTTCATTTTTCTTTTATGAACCATGCTGGTATGAGATAGTCCTTGTTTGATTTATAGAATGCTCATTGCACTTCACTTATATCTTTTGAGTATGGCTTTATAGAATGCTTCATGTGCTTCACTTATATCATTTGAAGTTTGGATTGCCTGTTTCTCTTCACATATAAAACCGCCATTTGTAGAATGCTCTTTTGCTTCACTTATATTTGTTAGAGTGTGGGCATATATTTTGTACAAATAATTAAACTCTCTTGCTTCACTTATATCTATTTAGAGAGATGACAGGAATTGGTCATTCACATGGTTAGTCATAAAATCCTACATAAACTTGTAGATCGCTGAATATGATATGTTTGATTCCTTGCAATAGTTTTGCGATACAAAGATGGTGATATTAGAGTCATGCTAGTGGGAGGTTTTGGATTGTATAGACACTTGTGTTAAGGTTTGCAAGTCTCGTAGCATGCATGTATGGTAACTGTTGTGTGACAAATTTGAAGCATGGGGTGTTTCTTTGATTGTCTTCCTTATGAGTGGCGGTCGGGGACGAGCGATGGTCTTTTCCTACCAATCTATCCCCCTAGGGGCATGCATAGTAGTACTTTGCTTCAAGGGCTAATAAACTTTTGCAATAAGTATATGAGTTCTTTATGATTAATGTGAGTCCATGGATTTTACGCACTTTTACCTTTCCATCATTGCTAGCCTCTTTGGTACCGTGCATTGCCCTTTCTCACCTTGAGAGTTGGTGCAAACTTCGCCGGTGCATCCAAACCCCGTGATATGATACGCTCTATCACACATAAGCCTCATTATATCTTCCTCAAAACAGCCAGCATACCTACCTATCATGGCATTTCCATAGCCATTCCGAGATATATCGCCATGCAACTTCCATCATCATCATATACATGACTTGAGCATTTATTGTCATATTGCTTTGCATGATCATAAGATAGCTAGCATGATGTTTTCATGGCTTGTCCGTTTTTTGATGTCATTTCTACGCTAGATCATTGCACATCCCGGTACACCGCCGGAAGCATTCATATAGAGTCATATCTTTGTTCCAGTATCGAGTTGTAATATTGGGTTGTAAGTAAATAAAAGTGTGATGATCATCATTATAGAGCATTGCCCCATAAAAAAAGAAAAAGAAAGAAAAAAAGAAAAGGCCAAAGAAGCCTAAATAAAAAAAGGGGGCAAAGAACCCACCAAAAAAAAGAAAACGGGCAATATTACTATCCTTTTACCACACTTGTGCTTCAGATTAGCACCATGTTCTTCATATAGAGGGTGTCCTATGTTATCACTTTCATATACTAGTGGGAATTTTCATTATAGAACTTGGCTTGTATATTCCAATGATGGGCTTCCTCAAATGCCCTAGGTCTTCATGAGCAAGCAAGTTGGATGCACACCCACTTAGTTTTCAGTTTGAGCTTTCATACACTTATAGCTCTTAGTGCATTCGTTGCATGGCAATCCCTACTCCTCGCATTGACATCAATTGATGGGCATCTCCATAGCCCGTTGATTAGCCGCGTCGATGTGAGACTTTCTCCCTTTTTGTCTTCTCCACATAAACCCCCATCATCATATTCTATTCCACCTATAGTGCTATATCCATGGCTTGCGCTCATGTAATGCGTGAGGGTTGAAAAAGCTGAAGCGCGTTAAAAAGTATGAACCAATTGCTCGGCTTGTCATCGGGGTTGTGCATTATGGGAGCATTTTGTGTGACGAAAATGAAGCATGACCAAACTATATGATTTTGTAGGTATAAGCTTGCTTTGGCCTTGTTGTTTTGAAAAGACATGATTACTTTATTAGTATGCTCGAAGTATTATTATTTTTTATGTCAAATGATAGACTCTTGCTTTGAATCACTCGTGTCTCAATATTCATGCCATGATTAGACATATGATCAAGATTATGCTAGGTAGCATTCCATATCAAAAATTATCTTTTTTATTATTTACCTACTCCAGGACGAGCAGGAATTAAGCTTGGGGATGCTGATACATCTCTGTCGTATCTATAATTTTTGATTGTTCCATGCCAATATTCTTCAACTTTCATATACTTTTGGCAACTTTTTATACTATTTTTGGGACTAACATATTGATCCAATGCCCAGTGCCAGTTCCTGTTTGTTGCATGTTTTATGTTTTGCAGAAACCCAATATCAAACAGAATCCAAACGGGATAAAAACGAACGGAGAGTTATTTTGGAGTATTTGGGATTTTCCAGAGGAAGAATCAATGCAAAACGGTGCCCGAGGTGGCCAGGAGATAGGGGGCGCGCCCTCCCCCTGGGTGCGCCTGGCACTCTCCTGGGCCACCCGTAAGGCGGTTGACGCTCTTCTTTTGCTGCAAGAAACCTAATTTTACGAGAAAAATCTGGGCGAAAGATTCACCCCAATCGGAGTTACGAATCTCTGAATATAAAAGAAACGGTGAAGGGGCAGAATCTGGGGACGCAGAAACAGAGAGATAGATCCAATCTCGGAGGGGCTCTCGCCCCTCCCATGCCATGGGAGCCAAGGACCAGAGGGGAAACCCTTCTCCCATCTAGGGAGAAGGTCAAGGAAGAAGAAGAAGAAGGGGGGTTCTCTCCCCCTTGCTTCCGGTGGCGCCGGAGCGCTACCGGGGGCCATCATCATCACCGCGATCTTCACCAACACCTCCGCCATCTTCACCAACATCTCCATCACCTTCCCCCATCTATATTCGGCTGTCCACTCTCCCGCAACCCGATGTACCTCTACTTGAACATGGTGCTTTATGCTTCATATTATTATCCAATGATGTGTTGCCATCCTATGATGTCTGAGTAGATTTTCGTTATCCTATCGATGATTGATGAATTGCTATGATTGGTTTGAGGCATGTTTTATTATTGGTGTTGTCCTATGGTGCCCTCCGTGTCGCGCAAGCATGAGGGATTCCCGCTGTAGGGTTTGCAATATGTTTATGATTTGCTTGTGGTGGGTGGCATGAGTGAACAGAAGCACAGACCCGAGTAAGTAGGTTGTTTGCGTATGGGATAAAGGGGACTTGATGCTTTAATGCTATGGTTGGGTTTTACCTTAATGATCTTTAGTAGTTGCGGATGCTTGCTAGAGTTCCAACCATAAGTGCATATGATCCAAGTATAGAAAGTATGTTAGCTTATGCCTCTCCCTCGAATAGAATTGCAATAGTGATTACCAGTCTAGTAACATAGTCAATTGCTTAGGGACAATTCCACAACTCCTACCACCACTTTTCCACACTCGCTATATTTACTTTATTGCATCTTTATCTAAACAACCCCTAGTTTATATTTACATACTCTTTATTATCTTGCCAACCTATCCTATCATACCTACAAAGTGCTTCTAGTTTCATACATGGTCTAGGTAAAGCGAATGTCAAGCATGCGTAGAGTCGTATCAGTGGCCGATAGGACTTGAGAGAGTATTTGTTCTACCTTTAGCTCCTCGTTAGGTTCGACACTCTTACTTATCGAAAGAGGCTACAACTATCTCGTATACTTGCGGGTTATCACCCATCAATTGATGTCAACATGAGGAGTAGGGATTTCCATGCAACGGATGCACTAGAGCTATAAACGTATGAAAGCTCATCAAAACAAACTAAGTGGGTGTGCATCCAACTTGCTTGCTCATGAAGACCTAGGGCATTTTGAGGAAGCCCGTCATTGGAATATACAAGCCAAGTTCTATAATGAAAAATTCCCACTAGTATATGAAAGTGACAACATAGGAGACTCTCTATCATGAAGATCATGGTGCTACTTTGAATCACAAGTGTGAAAAAAGGATAGTAACATTGTCCCTTCTCTCTTTTCTCTCTCTTTTTTCTTTTTTTCTTTTCTCTTTTTTTATTTTTACTTTGGTGGGCTTCTTTGGCCTCTTTTTTTATTTGGGCTTCTTTGGCCTCTTTTATTTTTCATAAATTCCGGAGTCTCATCCCGACTTTTGGGGGAATCATAGTCTCCATCATTCTTTCCTCACTTGGGACAATGCTCTAATAATGAAGATCATCACACTTTTATTTATTTACAACTCAAGAATTACAACTCAATACTTAGGACAAAATATGACTCTATGTGAATGCCTCCGGCGGTGTACCGAGATATGCAATGAATCAAGAGCGACATGTATGAAAGAATCATAAAGGTGACTTTGCCACAAATACGATGTCAACTACATGATCATGCAAAAGCAATATGACAATGATGGAACGTGTCATAATAAATGGAACGGTGGAAAGTTGCATGGCAATATATCTCAAAATGGCTATGGAAATGCCATAATAGGTAGGTATGGTGGCTATTTTGAGGAAGATATAAGGAGGTTTATGTGTGATAGAGCGTATCGTATCATGGAGTTTGGATGCACCGGCGAAGTTTGCACCAACTCTCAAGGTGAGAAAGGGCAATGCATGGTACCGTAGAGGCTAGCAATGATGGAAGGGTAAGAGTGCATATAATCCATGGACTCACATTAGTCATAAAGAACTCATATACTTATTGCAAAAGTTTATTAGCCCTCCAAGCAAAGTACTACTACGCATGCTCCTATGGAAGGGTTGGTAGGAGTTAACTATCGCGCGATCCCGACCTCCACTCATAAGGAAGGCAATCAAAGAACACCCCATGCTTCAAATTTGTCACACAACATTCACCATACGTGCATGCTATGGGACTTGCCAACTTTAACACAAGTATTTCTAAATTTCATAATTACCCAACTAGCATGACCCTAACATTACCACCTTTATATCTCAAAACAATTATCAAGTATCAATTTTATCATAGTGTTTAATGCACTCTTTATGATAGTTTTTATTATACCTCTCTTGGATGCTCATCATATTAGGACCAATTTTATAACCAAAGAAAATACCATGCTGTTCTAAAAGACTCTCAAAATAATATAAGTGAAGCATGAGAGATCAATAATTTCTACAAAATAAAACCACCGCCGTGCTCTAAAAAGATATAAGTGAAGCACTAAAGCAAAATTATCTAGCTCAAAAGATATAAGTGAAGTACATAGAGTATTCTAATAAATTCAGATTCATGTGTGTCTCTCCAAAAGGTGTGTACAGCAAGGATGATTGTGGTAAACTAAAAAGCAAAGACTCATATCATACAAGACGCTCCAAGCAAAACACATATCATGTGGTAAATAAAAATATAGCCTCAAGTGAAGTTACCAATAGACAAAGACGAAAGAGGGGATGCCTTCCGGGGCATCCCCAAGTTTAGGCTTTTGGTTGTCCTTGAATTTTACCTTGGGGTGCCTTGGGCATCCCCAAGCTTAGGCTCTTGCCACTCCTTATTCCATAATCCATCAAATCTTTACCCAAAACTTGAAAACTTCACAACACAAAACTCAACAGAAAACTCGTAAGCTCCGTTAGTGCAAGAAAGCAAACCACCACTTTAAGGTACTGTAATGAACTCATTCTTTATTTATATTGGTGTTAAACCTACTGTATTCCAACTTCTCTATGGTTCATACCCCCCGATACTAGCCATAGATTCATCAAAATAAGCAAACAACACACGAAAAACAGAATCTGTCAAAACAGAACAGTCTGTAGTAATCTGTAATTTTTGAATACTTATGGAACCATAAAACTTCTACCAAAATAGTAAGTCATAGGCATTTTTTCTATTAATCTTCTGCAAAAAGAATCAACTAAAAGCACGTTTCTGTGATTTATTAAAATTATTCTCGTGTGCGCAAAAGTTTTTGTTTTTTAGCAAGATCAAATTAACTTTCACCGTAGGTTATCCTATAGGTTCTACTTGGCACAAACACTAATTAAAACATAAAACCACATCTAAATAGAATCTAGATGAATTATTTATTACTAAACATGAGCAAAAAGTAAAGAACAAAAATAAAATTGGGTTGCCTCCCAACAAGCGCTATCGTTTAACGCCCCTAGCTAGGCATAAAAGCGAGAATAGATCTAAGTATTGCCATCTTTCGTGTTCAATTCATAGGCGGATCTTATAATAGATTCATAAGGTAATTTAATCTTCTTCCTAGGAAAGTGTTCCATGCCTTTCCTTAATGGAAAATTGGAATCTAATTCCTTCTTTCATATCAATAATTGCACCAATCGTTCTAAGGAAAGGTCTACCAAGAATAATAGGACATGAAAGATTGCAATCTATATCAATAACAATAAAATCTATGGGCACATAATTCCTATTTGCAACAATAAGAACATCATTAATCCTTCCCATAGGTTTCTTAATGGTGGAATCCGCAAGGTGCAAGTTTAAAGAACAATCATCAAATTCACGGAAACCTAACACATCACATAAAGTTTTTGGAATCGTGGAAACACTAGCACCCAAATCACACAAAGCATGGCATTCATGATCTTTAATTTTAATTTTAATAGTAGGTTCCCACTCATCATAAAGTTTTCTAGGGATAGAAACTTCTAATTTTTCTTCATAAGATTGCATTAAAGCATCAACAATATGTTTGGTAAAAGCTTTATTTTGACTATAAGCATGAGGAGAATTTAACACGGATTGCAATAAGGAAATACAATCTATTAAAGAACAATTATCATAATTAAATTCCTTGAAATCCAAAATAGTGGGTTCATTGCTATGTAAAGTTTTGACCTCTTCAATCCCACTTTTACCAATTTTTGCATCAAAATCTAAAAACTCTGAATCATTGGGATGCCTTTTAACTAAAGTTGACTCATCTCCAGTCCCATCATTATCAAGATTCATATTGCAAAATAAAAATTTAATAGGGGACACATCAATCACTTTTAGATCTTCATCCCTATTATCATGAAAACTAGAAGAACACGCTTTTACAAAGAAATCTTTCTTAGCACGCATCCTAGCGGTTCTTTCTTTGCACTCATCAATGGAAATTCTCATGGCTTTGAGAGACTCATTGATATCATGCTTAGGTGGAATAGATCTACGTTTCAAAGAATCAACATCAAGAGAAATTCTATCCACGTTCCTAGTCAACTCATCAATCTTAGGCAATTTTTCTTCAAGCAAACATTGAAATTCTTTTGAGAAATCATAAAATCCTTAACACTAATCTCAAAATCAGAGGGCATCTTATTAAAATTTCCATAAGAGTTGTTGTAGGAAATTATTAGAGGAATTACTAGGAAACAGCCTAGGATTAAAGTTTCCTCTATACGCGTTGTTACCAAAATTATTCCTACCAACAAAATTCACATCCATAGATTCATTATTATTCTCAATCAAAGTAGACAAAGGCATATCATTAGAATCAATAGGGGCACTGTTATTAGCAAACAATTTCATAAGTTCATCCATCTTTCCACTCAAAACATTAATCTCTTCTATCGCATGAACCGTTTTACTAGTAGATCTTTCGGTGTGCCATGAGCATAATTAACCATAATATTATATAGGAGTTTAGTAGCTTCTCCTAAAGTGATTCCCATAAAGGTGCCTCCCGCGGCCGAATCTAAAAGATTTCTAGAAGCAAAATTCAATCCGGCATAAAAAAATTGTATAATCATCCATAAATTTAATCCATGTGTAGGGCAATTGCGAATCATTAATTTCATCCGCTCCCAAGATTGTGCAACATGCTCATGATCAAGTTGCTTAAAATTCATGATATCGTTTCTAAGAGAGATGATCTTAGCGGGAGGAAAATACTTAGAGATAAAAGCATCTTTGCACTTATTCCATGAATCAATACTATTTTTAGGCAAAGGTGAAAACCAAGTTTTAGCATGATCTCTAAGCAAAAACGGAAATAGCTTCAATTTAACAATATCATTATCCACGTATTTCTTCTTTTGCATATCACACAAATCAACAAAGTTGTTTAGATGGGTAGCGGCATCTTCACTAGGAAGGCCAGAGAATTGATCTTTCATGACAAGATTCACCAAAGCAGCATTAATTTCACAAGATTCAGCATCGGTAAGAGGAGCAATCGGAGTGCTAAGAAAATCATTATTGTTGGTATTGGAAAAGTCACACAATTTAGTATTATCTTGAGCCATCATGACAAACAATCCAACACACAAGCACACAAGAGGCAAGCGGACAAGAGGCGAACGGGAAAGAGAAGGCGAATAAAACGGCAAGGGTGAAGTGGGGGAGAGAAAAACAAGAGGCAAATGGTAAATAATATAATTCGAGGGACAGAGTTTGTGATAGGTACTTGGTATGTCTTGACTTGTGCATAGACCTCCCCGGCAACGGTGCCAGAAATCCTTCTTGCTACCTCTTGAGCACTGCGTTGGTTTTCCCTTGAAGAGGAAAGGGTGATGCAACAAAGTAGCGTAAGTATTTCCCTCGGTTTTTGAGAACCAAGGTATCAATCCAGTAGGAGGCTACACGATAATCCCTCGTACCTACACAAACAAATAAGAATCTTGCAACCAACGCGATAAAGGGGTTGTCAATCCCTTCACGGCCACTTGCAAAAAGTGAGATCTGATAGAGATAATAAGATAAGATAAATATTTTTGGTATTTTTATGATATAGATTGAAAAGTAAAGATTGCAAAATAAAATAGATCAAAAACTTATATGATGGAAAATAGACCCGGGGGCCATAGGTTTCACTAGTGGCTTCTCTCAAGATAGCATAAGTATTACAGTGGGTCAACAAATTACTGTCGAGCAATTGATAGAAAAGTGCATAGTTATGAGAATATCTAGGCATGATCATGTATATAGGCATCACGTCCACGACAAGTAGACCGAAACGATTCTGCATCTACTACTATTACTCCACATATCGACCGCAATCCAGCATGCATCTAGAGTATTAAGTTCATAAGAATAGAGTAACGAATTAGGCAAGATGACATGATGTAGAGGGATAAACTCAAGCAATATGATATAAACCCCATCTTTTTATCGTCGATGGCAACAATACAATACATGCCTTGCTACCCCTACTGTCACTGGGAAAGGACACCGCAAGATTGAACCCAAAGCTAAGCACTTCTCCCATTGCAAGAAAGATCAATCTAGTAGGCCAAATCAAACTGATAATTCTAAGAGACTTGCAAAGATAACCAATCATACATAAAAGAATTCAGAGGAGATTCAAATATTGTTCATAGATAATCTTGATCATAAACCCACAATTCATCGGATCTCGACAAACACACTGCAAAAAGAATTACATCGAATAGATCTCCAAGAAGATCAAGGAGAACTTTGTATTGAGATCCAAAGAGAGAGAAAAATCCATCTAGCTAATAACTATGGCCCCGAAGGTCTGTGGTAAACTACTCACACTTCATCGGAGAGGCTATGGTGTTGATGTAGAAGCCCTCCGTGATCTATTCCCCCTCCGGCAGAGCGCCGAAAAAGGCTCCAAGATGGGATCTCACGGGTACAGAAGGTTGCGGCGGTGGAAATAGGGTTTCGTGGTGCTCCTGGATGCTTTCAGGGTACATTGGTATATATAGGCGAAGGAAGTTGGTCACGGGAGCCATGAGGGGCCCACGAGGGTGGGTGGCGCGCCTACCACCCTGGGCGCGCCTCCCTGCCTCGTGGCCGCCTCGTTTCTTTCTTGACGTCCACTCCAAGTCTCCTAGATTGCGTTTGTTCCAAAAATAATTCTCCCGAAGGTTTCATTTCGTTTGGACTCCGTTTGATATTCCTTTTCTGTGAAATACTGAAATAGGCAAAAAACAGCAATTTGGGCTGGGCCTCCGGTTAATAGGTTAGTCCCAAAAATAATTTAAAAGTGTATAGTAAAGCCCATTAAACATCCAAAACAGGTAATATAATAGCATGGAACAATCAAAAATTATAGATACGTTGGAGACGTATCAATCAACCTGGTGCAAAGCGTTGTACACAACTACTCTCCATTGCTTCCTTCTCTCGCACAACTCTCTCTTTTCTTCCCGCGACAACACCCTTCCGCAATTTTTTTCTTTCCTAGGCGGCACCCAAGCTCTAGTCCTATGAGTACCTCCTCTCGTGAGCGCCATAGGTGACGCTAGGCGCCTCTTCCTTCTCCGTTAAGCTTCTCCAAATATCTCATGCTTAGACATGTCCCATCATGGAGGTCGAGTTGGAGCTCAGACCAGGAGTTTTTCGCCAACAACTTAGGAGTGAAGGAGGAGAACTCCTACTTCATCCCTAGCTGTCGGTGAAGATATTATACTATCCTTTTTGGGCGGCGCTAGAGACCGGTCATTTTAGAAAGAATAGTATGGTATCCTATGTGTCCTATAATGTAAGACATATTTTGACATGACATGACACAATTTTCAGCATACATTAAAATGTGGTATATGTAACATTAGAAATAGTTTAGTGAAATTCATATTAAAAAATTAATCATTATAGCTACAATTTTGTATCATATGTAGCATGTTTTTATGATGCAATCATTTATTGAAGCCTCGTCTTTTCCTTTTTGCCTTGGAGACTGAGTCTCATCTTAACAAAAAATGACCTAGATTCGGCATGAAGTGACACTAGTTTCTGTTTTTTGTGTGGTACGCTTTTGATATTTTTTTTTCAAATTTGAAAATTGGCATGCAATATCAAGGACATCCATGGTTTGGTTTTTTAGAATATTTGCAAAATGACAAAAGTATATTTTTGTCCCTCAAATTTACAACAAGTAGACATTTGGCCAGTCATCTTTCCTTGGCTATATTTCGTCCTTCATGTTTTGATACCAGGAATGTTTCGTCCAAAACCAGATACACACGGTAAACCACTGGTGTAGTGTCAGTTTTCTGGTAAATCATAGGGACCATTTCGCAAATAACAGATAAACTAAGGACTAAGATGAAAACATGACCAAAAGCTTGCCTCTCCCATGTGATTTCTAGTGAAAACTGTAACCACCGCCTCCACTGGCCTTGCTGCATTCCCACCGCTGCCTCAGTTGTTGTGCGAATGGAACCGTGTCGCGCCCCCGAGCATGGGATTAGCCGATGGTTAAGGTGGCACACCAGAGAGTGCCTCCTCCACCACACCTGAGATGAGGGCCATGGCCTTGCCATTGCAGGCGGAGCTCCGTGTGCTGTTGCCGCTAAGGTCGGGCTATTGCGCTCAAGTCTTTGATGGACCCTCGGCATGCTGCATGAGCTCACATGCATGGTCATGGGGGGCTATTGGGACAACGAGCCTGTCGCCGCATCCCCTGACACAACCGAGACCCTGCTCGCCATCTTCGTTGCGTTTGTGATATCTGCTCTATAGAACGTCATTGTGGTGCTCGACGTCGTCTCCTAACTCTGGCTCCCAGAGTGGTGCCTCTCGCGCGTCATCGACATAGATGGTGTGGCACTTGTCGGCATGCTCGTGTCCACACCGTAGTGGTGCTCCGTCACCCATGTCCACGTTGTAGTGGCGCCCCGACTACAGAGGAGGGCAAAGGTGGTGGGCATGACGTACGAGCGGATCAAAGCTACGGATAATTTTTGCATGGTGGAACGCCGCGCGGGGCGTGTCATCTCAAACTGCTTAATTTATGATTTTCAACAAAACATGTCTGATATTGAAACTTGAGGGACACAATATAAACGGAAAAAGTCGAGGGGCCAAATATCTACCTGTGGTAAACTTAAAGGACCAAAAATACATTTTTCTGTTGCAAAACTTGAAGTAGACTCTCTTTGGTGAAAACCTGGCATATGGGCCGGGCCGGCCCTTGTGGGCCCTTCTAGAAAAGGGGTTGTGTCAACCCGAAGTCCTAGCTACGAGGATTGGCTTGGCATGCCAGATAAAAAGGTCAGCCCACATTGCGTTTCGGTCTACGAAATTCTATTTCTAAAGAAAAACAAAAAAGTCTAAAAATATTTTAAAAATATAAAAAACATAAAAAATACAAAAGGGTCGTGATGTGACTGGTTCTTTTTAGAGTACACCTAGGCGTATCATATTTTTATAGAAGGTAGAAGTTGAATTACAAGACACTACAACATGTTGCGAACAACGAGTGTAGCAAGAACTCCACACCCAAGCTAATCAACAGATTAGCCACCACAACAATTACAAACACGAGACAAAGAGCCTACCCTAAGCCAATAATCTAGCCGCGTCACGACAAATGCTAAACACCACGAAGAGCAACAACTTCAGGTGGGCAATCTTTGCCAACGCACTACCCACCCTTAAATGCCTAAGAGGAGACGTCGAGTGGATAGTGGGACTCGGTCTGACCCGACGATGCCATCTTCTTGAAGCATCGACAGTTGCGTACATAGCGCCCACGAAGATCGACTCGAACCAGCAGCAAGAACCGGAGAACCACAACACAAGACCTCAAAGCCAAGTCTCCAAACGCCGCCAAACTCCGCGATGCTCTCAACAAAGTAACGCCGCCAAACGCTGCCATCGTCGGTCCTGCAACTGACCAAGGCTTTCACCCGGAGACCCAATCCCGATCAAGAAGGGGATATGCCGACACACCTTTACGACGCCTCCAAGAAGGGAAACGATGCGCACGGACGTCGTTGTCGCTAGCTCCGATCGAAGACGAGCAGGATTTTCATCCAAACCGTCGCACACCTCCCATCCTAACACCGAATTGGCCAATCAGCCGATGCACATGGATCGGGCTTTTTGCGTGGCGGGTAAAAGACTAGCCCGACCCTTTTATTCGTGTGACGTGCCTGGCCCGTGCCTAGCCGAAAATTCATGCCCACGGGCTAGCCCGTGAGGGACGGCCCATATGGCCAGGTTCGCTTGGGTCCGCTCCATTCCTTGTACGAAATTAAGGAGTACACGTTGCAAAGATCACTCCCACCTTCAATGGTTACGACAAGTGGCTCGCTCCCTTTTTTCGTAGATTTGTTTATTCAAAATGTTTTTATCTCTTTAACCGTGCGTCCAAATCTCGAACCGTTTTCACCGTTGAATTACTCGCTTTGAAATCTTCAAAATTAGATTCCATGTTGAGAGGTTTTAATGATTTTTTACGGAAAAAACTGCACCAGGAGCACGGGTTTTTTTCCTTTTCAAAAGTGGCATGCCCGTGCCTCTCGTGAAAGCAAAACCATGCCTCTTGCGGAAGGAAACAAAAAGAGAAAACACTTTTTTTTCGTTTCCGAGAAGGCGCGACCGTGCCTCTCACGAAAGCACAATCATGCCTCTCGTGGAAGCAAAACCGCGCCTCTCATGAAAAAAAACAAAAAATGTTTTTTTTCATTTTCGAGGGGCACGACCATGCCTCTTGTGAAAGCACAACCGTGCCTTTTTGCGGAAGCAAAACCATGCCACTCGCGGAAGAAAAAAACAGAAAACACGTTTTTTTCCGTTTCCGAGAGGCACAGTCGTGACTCTTGCGAAAGCACAACTGTGTCTTTCTCGGAAACAAAACCGTGACTTTCGCGGAAGGAAAAAACAAAACAAAAAACACGTTTTTTCCCGTTTCCGAGAGGCACGGCTGTGACTCTGGCAAAACCATGCATCTCGCGGAAGTAAAACCATGACTCTTGCGAAAGGAAAAAAAAAGAAGAAAACATGTTTTTTGCGAAATTAATTTTGGTCCAAAAGTTCAGGAAGACCGGTGAAAAACCGAAACGTCGAAAGAACCTGTTTAAAAAGCCGAAAACACGTGCGAAAAAATAAAAAATAAAAAATCAAAGAGAGCATTCAGAACACGATATGTGACGGACGGCTGAAAGCGCATTAAGTGGCGCTGATCGTTGCGAGACTGCCAAAGGAGCGCTTGTTAATTAGCTCGGTTCCTTGTACCGGTCGTGCAGGCAGCTTCCGCGCTTTCCTCTTTCTGGTCCGTCTCACCCGAACTCGGTCTGGTTGGACCAACTCGCGCTCCATCTCGAAAAGCCCGTACATCGACACGGCGCGGTAGAGCCACGGGCTCTCGCCGGGCTCACTGCGGCGGCGGCGAGCGGAGCAGCTCGCCGGCGAGCGCGCCCGCGCACCACCTGCGGGAGGGGGAGACCACACGACGGCGGGATCCGCCGCGCCGTCGAGAGAGACCGCTGAAAGGTGCGTGGTTGTTACTGCTGCTGTCGTTCCTACTTCCTAGCGGTCAGATTGCGCACAGTAGCTTTTAATTTTCTCGGAACGAGGGGCGGGGGGAGGGTTGCGCCTTCGACACGACTGATGATTTGCTGCCCGGCGTGTCACATGAAGATTCGTAGAACAGCGATAGGAAAAAGCATGTGCAGTGACCCTGTCTGCATTGCAGGATTCAGGGAAATTGACAGTTGTATGCAAAGGTTATTTTGTTAGCAAATTGGAGTGTGAGTCTGGTTAAGAAATCCTTTTTGAAACAACATCCCGTGACCGCGATGCTATTTCTAACGCGGTTGTCGTTAGCGAAAGTTCGTATGTGTCAAACCAACCATTTGACATTGGCAGGATTGGCTTCAGGTGAGGTGAATCGTCCATTAACTTGTGAAGCACTTCGCCTTGCTGGACGAAAGCACGCGGAAGCTTTCTACCGGCCTCGATGGCTCGTTCTTCCCGCTGCCAAGATCTGCATCATTCAGTGTATGGATGGGATAACATTCTTTTAAGCCGCCGCTTACCTAAAAGGGTGCCGGGACGTAACGTTTTAGTTGACTGCTTGCATGATGGGAATGCTTGTGAAGCTCGCTCAAACTTGAACATATCAACAGCTTGGTAGTATTAAATGACTGACTAATCAATTTATCAGCGTTTCATTTAGTTTTATGATTATCTTACTAGCGTTTCATTTAGTTTTACGATTATCTAAATCTCGTTTAGCATTGTGTGCATGTGTGTGTTGTCACCAAGCTATTTAAAACTTCTAGAATGCTGGAGGTTATTGTACTGTACCTTCTTGTTTGCCCGATCATGGGAAGTTAGTGATGGTTGTGCACAAGAAAAGAAGTTTAACTAACATAGCGAAGATGCAGTGGTATCAGTATGGAACCTTTATTTGTTGCTAGTGATGAGACATACTAATGACCTGTGAAAGGTAGCTTCTACCTTCCTCATCTAGTTTATATTTATCCAAAGACTGCTAGCAGGTTGCATACTAGAAGATATTTTCACATTGCCGTATCCATACTGATCCGCGCTGTGTTTCTGGAGTTACCTGATGAACAACGACACTAAAATATATTATAGCTGGAAGCTTCATATGTAATACTTTTACTTAATCCAGCGTGATGCTGTCACGAAGAAGGAAATTTTCATTTGTGGAGGGCAAATATGGAATATCATGATAGGCAAGTGAACAAGTGATCATAATGTTTCTTATTTTGGTCTTATCTACAACAGATTATCCAGCAGTCGGTGTTGTAAAGGTGTAAATCGTATGTACCAACACATACCACTGCTATATAGCATAATCTTCAATGCTTCCAGCCTCCTACAGCGTTTGCAAATTATCCCGCAGATCACAATTTTCTGTTACTTCATACAGTAAAGATAATAGAATAATAGTTTTTATTTTTTAACAATTCTGGGCAGTCAAGCTAAGTCCTGCAAATCAATGGATGTATCCTTTGTGTAAACAAGAAGAAAAAAGTCCTCCCTCAACTGATAAAGAACAAAATTTAAGGTTTTGCATGCTAATTAGTATTACAATGCCTGATTGATCATAGTCTCTAGGACACACATATACATAACCTCATATTTACCGCCACTGTCTCTGGGAGAGACTGCTGTATTGACTTGTTGAATAGTGTTGAAATCTTTTGATACTGTTCCAGAAATTTGAGCGCTGTGCGTCAGGGCTCATGATTTTTTTTCTTGAAATATCTGTGGTAGATCCTCAATAGAGTGCAGTTCGCTGATTTCAAACATGGAAAAAACATATCGTATCAAAGCTAGTATGTTTTCTTGAGGCGATACTTGCCATGCCCTTGATACTAGTGGTTGTCATACTCCTTTTGAGTTTGTTCACGTTGGTGGCCTAATAATTGATTGGCCAACTAAATCACTATTTATCTTCAGCTTCATGATTACTGTCCACTAACATGTTATAAACGGTTTGGTTTTCCGAAGGAGTAGTCTGACTTGTCTAGAGAGTGAGGTACAGGCTTACAACAGCATTCACATTCATTTCCTAATGAGGTAAGCCTATCAATGTTCTCTGTTGGTTGGATTCGTTTGTCTTATGCACTATGGATTAATTCGAATGTCAAAGAAGTAACAACCGTGTTCTTTCCCTGACAACTTAATGTTCATCTCTGTTTAACTGTGTACTACAAGAAAGCAGTTAGGTTAACAAGGGTTGGTTGGTGGATTGAATTTTTAACTGCAAACTGATAAGGTCCTATGGACCTTGGTGGAGAGCAGAGGTTCGTCATCTAGGTTCTACATGCCAGTATTTAGTTGGTCACGTTTTTTATCCTGTTTCTAGCACCAAGATTGAAAATCGTGTTGTTGGATTATGAGCCAAAATCCCATTTTCAGATAAGAAATGCTCATCGTGTGATAATTCACCTACAGTCTTGGATTTTTGTCAGATTCATTCTAGCTAGGACTCAGCAAAATGATGTTGGTTTGACAGGATACAACGACCTACAAAACTTCTCCTCAAAAAGCAATGTGAATAATGCCTTTTATGTCATGTGCGCATTTGTTGATTGTTGTATTGCAAATGAAGTCAAGCCTTCCTTTGCGCTGTACTTCTCCCAAGGTTCACATCAGTAATCAACTTCGCACTTCTAGTAAAGGTTTGCCTTTTTTTTATGCTCGTTGGTTTGCTGCAATAATGCATGGGATTAATTATGTTTATTTGAAATGGCTTTATCTGATGTAAATGAAGTTTAATTGTGAAACACTTACATGGCAGTCATGTTGGTAACTACATCATTATGAATCTGATTGTGTGAGAGACTGATACGGGGAAAATAGATAAGGAAGTGCTTTTGTTGTCAGTGATGAGCTTGAACCAAAATGTGGATTGATTCATAAGTAGAAAATAATGATACTAAGCTCTGCCCCCTGTTGATTTGCTCTTTGAAGTTGAAGAGATCAATCCTACGTCATGGATGCGTGAGAGAGATTGACCCGCAACTACGCTCTGTGACCAATTGATAGAATCACGTCAATGCCAAACAGAGTCTTACTGATAAAGTTAACAAATTATTCAACGTCATCACCCAAACAACGACCAAATTAAAGTAGCCGTTTACATCAAAGTTGTTTGTAAGAAACTTGGGCACGCAATCGCTTGTTGTCGGCATCCTTGCCCCACTGCCAAGATTTGTTAGCTAAGCATTCATCTACTCACAGTAGACCTAACAGAGATATATAATTGCATAATTCCTCTTGGCTGCACACTGGGAGGTTTGAAATACAAGTACCTGGATTTCTTGTAGATAAGAGCATTCCACAGGAGTAGTTTTCATGATCATAGAAAATAGATACTGAACTTCCACCCTACCCGTATGCACCGTGCATTGTTTATGTCCTTTCACTTTCATTTTAATCATTCGAGGAAAACATGAAATCTTTGTTTCTTTTTTACATCTGCAAGGTTGATATTGCTTACTCAATATGGATATCTGTAGCAGCATAACTGGATAAGTGATGTCTACGCCTTGTGTAGCACTCGTAGCAATAATGCAGTCCAGTAATGCTGGGTGGCATAAATCAATTTATTTTTTGTTATTCAATGGTACATCAACATACGGACATCAATGGATATTTTGTGGGATACATAAGCCTGCGGACAATAATGAATGTGTTTTTGGAATTATAGGTGATATCTCTCATTTAAATCTCTTTGTTGACTTGGAGATTAGAAGGGAAGGAAGAGAAGACTAAAGAAAATACTTAGATTTATGCCTTGGCATATCTCTCATTTAAAGGTGTAGACAGAAACGGAATGTTGCGTCTTCAGAACCTAAATGTTTGTATCTTATGCGCTGCTATTAAGTGTCTTTTTCAGTTCATGTGTTATCTAATAAGCATGGAGACTTTTTATTAGACTGAATTAGCCATGCAGGCTAGCTATGGATAAACAGATCTCAGGCATAGAGTCATGAATCAAATCTATAAACAATAATATTTTTATTACACTTAGAATATGCTATCTTTTACTATGTTCATTTGATCAAAAGCATCATCTTGTACAATTCAACTTTTATCCCAAAAGCATCATGCAACATTTCTTTTGTCAACATTGGAGAAAAGTTGGGCATCCATCAGCATTTTCTTGATTCTCGCTAACATTTTTTCTTATTCACTACATAAGTTATGAGATTGAAAGTTGATTGGCTCACTGCTTTGTTTGAAATGTATAATTGACTGCATTTTTGGATGACTTGTTATTTCCAACAGGGAACAGTTTGATCCAAAAGTTTTCACAGATGCAAATTCCTTGATGCCGTAGACATCGGATGCA
Organism: Triticum dicoccoides; assembly: GCF_002162155.2. Classification (NCBI taxonomy): domain Eukaryota; kingdom Viridiplantae; phylum Streptophyta; class Magnoliopsida; order Poales; family Poaceae; genus Triticum; species Triticum dicoccoides. The sequence goes on from NC_041389.1 coordinate 473,745,050, forward strand.
GATCAGCATTCTATCTCTCTCAGTCTTGACATAGATTCTGCAGTTGTAGCAAGAAATCTCTGTTTTGGCTTGCTGCTTGGTCCACTTTTTAGGTGTTCTTAGGTAGGAAAAACAAGCCACAGTATGGATTTGTGATATTTGTTAGACAACAGGTCAACAGCAACAATAACGTCGTCGCTGTCTGTTGAGGAACAATGGCAAGAGGCACACTGCAAACAAGGATACAGTTCAGGTCTCTTGTTCTTTCTTTTCCCCCACTCCATCCCCACTGCATTCATTCCTGGACAAAGCTTAACCCTTCATGTGTTCCTTTCATCTTTTGAGCAGGAAGAACATCTCTGCACCAACCAGGAGAATATCAGTGGGAGCAGTGTCCAGAAAGGCAGCCGCTTATGGCTCGGCGGCATATAGGCTCCAGACGACGCACCTCATCTCGCTCACTGGTCGCTGGTCGATTTATCCTGCATAATCGGTGATTTTGGTGCTGGTCTGTGGTGTCACAAATGTCTAGCACCTTACTGAACACTGCGTGCAGTGAGGGAGAAGTTATGTTCTCGAACGTCTGGTGTAGAGACCAGAGTGGTTCCATCTACGAGCTTGCTTTTCTTCCATGTACGAGAGTTCCCTTCTGTACTAGGCACGTTTTTGTTAGTGTTCTAGTGTGTGTGTGGCGCGCGCGTGTGTGTGAATTCATGTAGATTTTACCTGTATTCTTAACTTAATTTTACTGACAAGTTCTGTCACCTGTTACCTCTGTGAGATATAAATTGTTTCTATTCACAAGTGTGAATTGATCAAATGGGTTATATATTTTCATGGAGAGAGAAAATGACAAATGGGGCTTAAATTTTCTTTTTAGCGTAGTGAAGCTTAAATTTACGATTAGGAATCAGCGACCTTTTTTTCCTTTTGAGAATTAGCAATCTAATTCTGGTACATCGGTTGGCCCAAGTTTAGCCCGCTAAGGAAATGGCTCATTGCGGGCCCAACGATCGCGCAAACAGATGGATAGGCCAAGCCCAGAAAGAAAAAGCACACGCACTAATCCCCAACCCAAAACCCTTCTTCCCCCACGACCCCTCACCCGGAGAACCGCAGGCCGGCGGCGAAGAAGAAAAGTAAGAAAGCATGGTGGTCCGGATCCGGCTCGCGCGGTTCGGCTGCCGCAACCGGCCCTTCTACCGGGTGATGGCCGCCGACAGCCGCTCCCCGCGCGACGGCAAGCACCTCGAGGTCCTCGGCTACTACAACCCGCTCCCCGGTGAGGCAGCCCACCTTTCGATCTGTACATGTATCCCCGGCGCCCCACCTCGAACTCCCACCTGGGTCAGCCCCGCTTGGCTGGGCTTGTCCGGGTCATGTTTTGTGATGCGATTTTGCGCTTGGGCGGGGGGGAGCTCTGGTGCTGCTAACTGAAGAATGGCTGATGAGGAAATGTGTGCCTTTTTCTGTTGCTGTCTGCAGGGAAGGATGGTGGCAAGAGGATGGGGCTCAAGTTCGACCGGGTCAAGTGAGTTTTGCCTGCTCCTGATTTTCATTTCAGGGAGTGTTGTTCAGTTGTACTCCTTTTTGGAGAAAAATTCCGCTTATTGCAGCTTCTGCTGCGACTACTCTAGAAGTAACATAGAATGGTACAGTGTTTGTTCATCCCAGTAGCCTTGTTTTCGATGGCTGGTTGAGCATTTTAGTGGGTAAACACCTAAATAAGTTGGGCTTTTCGTTGAAGCCTAAATAAATAGATTCTTGTTGTTCCCATGCCTTGTGGCGTTAGATTGTATCATTGGGGATGTTTAGTAGGTAAAGTAGAAGAGCCTATTCTAGAAGTAACATAGAGTAGTAACAGTGTTTGTTCATCCCAGTAGTAGCCTTAATCTTTGATGGCCGGTTGGGCATTGTAAAGGATGAACCTGATTAAATAAGTTATGCCTTTTCTTTGAAACCTACATAAATCGAGTCTTGTTGTTCCCATACCTTTTGGCGGTAGATTGTATCATTGGGGATGTTGAGTAGGTAAAGCAGAAGAAAGACAAGCTAGACTATCTGGTGCTGCACTATCCTAGTTGATTATAGTACCAATTGACAAGCATCATTCACTTCTACGCTTGCTGCATCCCTCCACCGGAGAAGAAAATTATTGATTTGGTGAATAAGGATTCAGGTTTCTCCAGCACCTCTTATAAGATGTGCAGATGTGCTTGATTGCATCCATAGCACACCTGATGGGTATTTTTGCTACAAATATGCCATGCTGTTTTTAACACCTGCCCTGCAACACCACATGAATCCTACAACTATTAGTGAGTAGTGACACTCAAATTTGGAGTGGGGGCACTTCTTCTACAAAATATGAAATTCTGAAGTAATTTTCAGTGAAATACAAGCAAACTTTACAGAAGTTTGAAAATATGCCCCCACTGGCCTCTATGTTGATCTTCCCCTGTAATTGGAGGTGTTGAGTAGGTAAAGCAGAGGAAAGACAAGAAAAACTATGTGGTGCTGGACTATGCTTGTTGATTGGATGCTAATTGGCAAGCATCATTCAGTTATACACTCGCTGCCTCCATCCATTTGAGAAGAAAATTACTGATTTGCAGAATAGGGGTTCAGATTTTTAAGCTACATCATTGATTGAATCCGTAGCAGACTTACTGATAGTATTTGCTACAAATATGCCATGTTGTTTTTTCTGCCTACCGTGCAACACCACATGACATCCTACAACTATAGTGACACCGTACAACTGTACTTCTGTTGTAGGTACTGGCTATCTGTTGGGGCACAACCATCAGATCCTGTGCAGCGTATCCTCTTCCGTGCCGGTGTTCTGCCGCCACCTCCGTTGCTAGCTATGGGCCGGAAGGGTGGACCTCGTGACAGGAACCCCATTCATCCGATGACTGGCCGTCCCTTGGATCTTGAGGGTGTCTCGATTGTCGATGATCCCAATGCTGCTGAAGGTGATGCTGAAGCACCTACAGAACCTTCGTTGGAGGCGTGATAGATTCTCTTCTGGCATATTGAGTGGTGCTGCAAGACAAAAGAATTTGTTTATTGTGCTTCTGCTAAGATTATGAGCACATAGTGTATGATCTTCAACAATTTCGTCATGTAACTCTGCTTTGTTAGCCTTTGCTGCACCATGTGTTAGCCAGCCGTCTCCAGTCTACTACGCCGTGTCCTAATATGGTTCCTTTTGAATGGATTATGCAATTTCTGCATTCCTTTTGGATGCTCAAGTTGACAAATAATAATTCAAGTAAAGTGCTGAACTGGGTGCCCCATAATCATCTGCGCAACATATGCTCTGATAGGCATGTATGATTATTCCTGCTGTGTGATCCAATCGATGCTTTATCTGATGTGGTTGCAAAGGTGACATATATTGCTTGATTGTGTAGCTTAAAAAGGTGCACCTTGTCTTGCGGCATCCTTGTGGATACCTGTGGCGTTTGTTTGTGTTGACGATTTCTTGTGTGCTTCCTTCCTTGTATTGGTCGGTTGTCTCACTGCCATGAAAGGCATGTTGTCACCTGACAGCATCTTCTAAAAAATGCCATGGGCTTCCCAAAACATGAATTTATTTGCTAAATCATACTGTTTCTGTACTTTGATTCCGATAATTGAAATTGAAGAGCGTATAGGAAATTTCAAGAACTGAATAGAACGGACTGGTAGATCTATAATTTGAGAAAACAGATATTCCGTAGGTATGCTCGAAATACGCCGTTGGTATTAATGTTCAGGAAAAAAGAGCCAATTTCACTCACTGAAATGGCATCCAAAAGAAAAGCACAGTTACCACACTGAATTCTGAATTGCATTTGACAGGTAGGAAAAAACCACAGAAATTTTATGTTGTTGTCCTGAGTGACACTGGCGATTTTGCTAATGATACGGTTCAACACAATGTCTTCTTTCTGCATTGGACTGAGAAGTGCCCTGCCTGCCCAATTTGGCGCCATAATTTGCATGAACAAGTTCAGGCTGTACACCTCAAAGACAGATATCAGGCCTTGAGACTCACAGAAGAGAGGAGAGAATGTTTGACCAGGAATCAAGGTATATTTCTCCTTTGGGTCTAACTGCATGCCACCATCAGGCAGGCAGCATCATCCCAAAAGGCATTTCTTCCTCCCTAGGCCACCCCCATCATGCCAAACCTACCAAGCTCACCAAGAAATGCAAAGCTTTCTCTGCATGGTTGATGGCACTGGCACTTGCCCTCCCTCTCTTCCTCATCTTTAAATCTTGTCAGCATCCCCGCGATGTCTTCTTCCTCACTTCGGATTCCATGGGCAAGTCTCTCACCATGGGAGATCAATGCATGCTATGGCTCCTCGTGCTGGCATTGGCGCACGCTTCGGCGGGCGCGACCGCGACGACGTTCACCATAGCGAACTACTGCGCCTACCCGATATGGCCGGGCACGCTGGCTGGCTCCGGCACGCCGCAGCTGTCCACGACGGGGTTCGAGCTCGGGCCGGGGCAGACGGTGCGGCTGGCGGCGCCGCCAGGGTGGTCGGGGCGGATGTGGGCGCGGACCGGGTGCGTGTTCGACGCGGCCGGCGCCGGCGTGTGCCAGACCGGGGACTGCGGCGGGCGCATGGAGTGCCGCGGCGCCGGCGCCACGCCCCCGGCCACGCTCTTCGAGGTCACGCTGGGGAAGGGCGGCGGCGAGGACTTCTACGACGTGAGCCTCGTCGACGGGTACAACCTCCCCGTCGTCGCCATACCGCGCGCGCTGCGCGGGCCCGGCGCGTGCAACGCCACCGGCTGCTTGGCCGACCTCAACCGCTGTAAGTACTTCAGTCAACATCTCATGCTAGCCTTGCGCCATTGCCGGCTCTGATGATCCCGGTGTATGGAGCAGCGTGCCCGACGGAGCTGCGGGTGGACTACGGCGGCGGCGCGATCGCGTGCCGGAGCGCGTGCGAGGCGTTCGGGCAGGACAGGTACTGCTGCAGCGGCGCCTACGGCACGCCGGCGGCGTGCCGGCCGACGTCGTACTCGTCCGTCTTCAAGATGGCGTGCCCGCGCGCCTACAGCTACGCCTACGACGACAGCACCAGCACCTTCACCTGCAACGCCGACGACTACACCGTCGCCTTCTGCCTCCCCACCTCCGGGTCAGCTCATCAACAACCGTGGCATTGGCAAACATACATACACGACACGCTTGTGGACTGCGTGGCTAACAGCTTTGTGGTCGGCTTTCCGGTGCAGGATAAAGGAGTCGGACGCCGTGTTCCTCGGCGCGCAGATCATCGGCGGCCGCAGCACCGGTGCTGCCGAAGCCAACGATATCGCGCCGCCGGCGTCCGGCAACGGTGGGGTGGGCGCTTATGCACCGCCGGCCTACGACGGCTACAACGGCGGTGGAGGTGGAGCCGGAGGCGCTTACCTGCCGCCGGTTTACAACTACGGGCCTGGCGGCGATCGCATACCGCCGGCGATGAGGATCTCGTCGGCTTGCACGACGACGACGACGACGTACATCCGGCCGTGGCTTCCGCTGCTGCTGCTCCTCTGCTTTGCCTGACCGTGTTCCGTTGCTCTGCGCACGAGCTGGCGACAGTTTAAGCTGACTCTTAGTTTAACGCAGCCTGCGGCAAAGAAGAGACGGGGCGATCGAGAAGGGCCTTTCATTCATGCGTTGGATGTTTGCACGATCCAAACTTATTTTCATCCTTCGTGGATATGTTTACAGAGCTCCAACTTACCATGCCATTTAGTAGTTGATTAGTTTACAGCAGATGTTAGGCGAGTAATTGTAAAAGATCGGATCCGTTTTACTCTGATGGTTGACACTTACCTCCCGTGGATCACCTCTCGACAGGACGTGTGCTCGGTATACACACACTCATTTGTCGAAAACCTGGGATGAATCCTGTGGAAAGTACGATACATTCTTCTTCTTCTTCTTTTTTTCGATGAAAAAGAACCATATATTCAGTTCAGGGTCACTGAACTTGTCCATCTGACGCGATTGGAAACTGCACAAATACACTCACAAAATCTTTATCTTTACCTAACAATAAAGGAAATTGGGTCTCTAGTCGTCCGTCATACATTTTGCAAAAAAAAAACCCCTCCGTTTTCCATAAATAAACCCGTGGTACACGTTTAAGTCACTCTATTTTCTTGGAAAGCCTCCTAATGTTTTAGGCAATCAACCCGCCGTTCATATTTAAGTCAACCGAATCATTTTTTTCCGTTTTAACATAAAACCCCCTAACTTTTCAGTTAATCAATCCGTAGTTTATCTAAAACAAAATTATGTTGTGTTCAAGGGATATCTATATGATCCGATCGATTGCATAAGACCCGCGGTAGCAATAGAACGGGAAAGGTATACAGAAAAGACAGTTCTTTTCAATTTAAATTATCTATATATTAGTTCATTCTATTTCTAGATATCTATTTCTATATATTAGTATTAGTTAGTACTACTATTAGATACCGATCCCGGCTCTGTGAGTTCTTTCTTTCATGATGAACTGTCGGCATCAGTCCTACATTTTTTTCTCTGTGGACCGAGGAGAAAGGGGGCTCAGCAGGAAGAGGATTATACCATGAGAGGAGCACAGAGGTCAACCCGCTTCAAATATGGAACATGGATTCTGGCAATGCAACGGAAAAACGTGTAGAATCTAAATATGATGCTATTTTTAGCTGTTAAATATTTCTAAAATATTATTTTGATGTGAACTTAATCTATAATGTACGATTCGTTCTTTCTTACTGATAGAGAGGAAAGAAAACATCGAAAACCACGCATGCACACATGTGAAAAACCTCGCGAAAAAAACATATTTCTCATTTTATTTCAAACGAGTGTGCGCGAGAGAGATGCCTTAGAACTGACCGCATTCAAACACGCTTTCGTTGTATGAGCACTGAGACCACCATCAACAACACAAATGTGATGCCATGTGAAAATAAAGGACGTGAACACATTAGGGTCTTGAATCATGGTTATTGGGTTAAGAATGTGTGTTATTTATTCTCCCGTTGCAACACACGAGATTTTTTGCTAGTTACTAAACATAAATATATCCGAGATGGACATACGGTCATCAGCTCGCTCACTTTCATCGATCGGCCAGGGGAAGTTTTCCCTCTCTCTCCTCTCAGGCCAATCTTTCAGCACAGTCCTCCGGCGGCTCCCCTTCACCGGCAACCTCGGTCATCGGTGGTGGGAGGGGGGTCATCGGATCCATGCGTGTGAATCGTTTTTACTCCATCGAGTCTAGGTTTTTAGGTTGTTCATCTTCTTGGCCTTTGCGATGACGATGACGACGCTGAATAAAGATTCTTCGTATCCTTCCCTGACGAGGCCATCGGTCCTATGGTTAGGGACAGATCTGAAAACCAATCTGTTCAAGCAAGGATGATGTGGCGTCGGCATTCTCGTGGTGAACCTGTGTCCTCGGGCTTCGCCATTTGCTCCAGTGTCGACGTGGAGCTTGGGAGGTAGTCCAGGAGCGGATGCAAATTGCGGTACGTATCGACGACATCTGGAAGACGGAACGTGTGTTGGGTTCATGGTTCGTGGATGACATGTATGGTTTCCTTCTTTGACGTCTTAGTCGTGGTGGTGTGTCCGGGGTGTTGCCCCGGTCTGATTCATTCAACTGTAAGGGCTTTATTTTTGTTTAGTCACCTTGAAGGTCCGCAAAGCTGCATATCAGCGATGAAGACCGCATAGCTCAGGTGAGGAGGTGATCCGTCATTTTTTTCTTCGGTCGCTATTGTGGTGGTGCCGAAGGTAGGTGACGGGGGTTAGTGTTAAGCTCGGAGATGTTACGTTGTCTTTTCAGTTTTATCATGTTAGTCTTTAGGTGACTTGTATTTTAATTTTTATGATATGAATGAGACACATCTTACATGACTTTTATTTTTAAAATACGGCATTTACTGTCAATGCCCACAATGGTCAACATAGGGGCCCAGTTGCCAATGTGGCGCCTGCCTGGTTAGGCAATTCCGCGAGCATCTCCAGGCCACTCTCAGGCAGCCATATTGCCCAGGCAAAACCGGCGAGGTCAAGTCACGATCCAACTAGCTGCAAATCTCCCCAGATACTCGACCACCGGCCGCCGCCGTGCCGTGCCCTAGCGTCGCCGCCGTCGCCTCGATCCCACGCCCCGCCGGCTCGGGACACGCCCGCCTCTCACGCGTCGCCGCCATCGCCGTCCCCGCTCTTACTCGTCGGGACACCGCAGTCTCTGGCCGCCTCTTCTGCGCGAATCGCTTGTCCGCGGGCGGGATGGACAAGCTGGTGCAGTTCGGGAGGAAGGCATGGTTCGTGGTGCGGGTCATGTCCGGCTACGAGGAGAGGAGGATCCGGTCCTACAGGCTGCAGCTGCAGCAGCGCCTCCAGCAGGTGAGAAAGAGGCTGGGTCCGCCATTTCTTGGCTGATATGTACTCCTATCTATTCTATCAATTTTAGGAAAACATCATTCACCGGCCTTCCAAGACTCCACTGAATCTTCTAGGCTTTCCAGCTGTTTTACTTTGGAGGATCTCTCGGAATTAGGATAGGGTTGGCCTCCAGGCGTGAAGATTGAACTATTAATTACACTAGGGCAGTAGGGCTGACAGCCACTTGGTTTTGATTGGATTCGTGTTCTTCTCGTTAAGTTGTTTGACATGGCTGTAAATGAGAACTGCTTGATATTAGGAAAAAAGGAGTGTTGTGCTAAGAGAATAACTTTGCGCATTTAGTGTGGAACTCGCAATGCGTATCCATTGTCCGGCTTGTTCAGTTTGTCTTGTCTGGGGAAAATTGTCACTATTTCAGTTAACCATCTTCTTTAGTTAGTGTAATGCATCTGACCACAATTGTTTGCTCCCTGGACACTGAATTATCTTGCAAGTTTTTTTGGGTTGTACCGGAGGGAGTAATGGTTAGGAACTCACTAGAAGCACACCACATATCTGATCAACTTTGCAACTGTTGTGGTTGTGGGTGCACAGGGCTGCAGGAGATACGCATATCCATGAAGGCATTGTGTATGTTATGTTAGACTGTTAGAGATAGGAAGTTTAGGAAAATGAGTTAATCCAGTATTAAGTATCTTTGTTGGATACATTTGGGTCTATCAGTAAGGGTCTGGTTAAATTAGGAAGATTCCATTTGAACTAGGAAGATAGAGGTATGGTTTGTCTTGAGTTTGAATAGAGATCAGACTTGGGGATCAAGTTAGTCGTCCTATATAAAGGACTAGTGTGTAGCAGCTTGAATCAGGGAACAAGAGAATAGTTTGCCAATCTGTTGTCGTCCCAAAGCTATGTTCTGCTCCGCAATCCCCTGTGCCATGCCATCCGGCCATTCTCATGGTGGTGGTTACCTAGTCTGTTCCAGCAACGCTTTTTATTTCTGAGTTGATTTCCCTATCCTAATTGTTGATAATTTTTATCATCATTAAACAAAGATAGGAGGGCATTTGTCCTGATGACCTGTCTTACTGCGAGTTGCTGCCACAATTCTTGTGTCATTCTTGTTGTTTGTGTATGCCGGGTGCATTCGACCTGTTTTTTTTCTCTTTGCACCCTTAACCAGTGGCGGTGTTAGACTTATGAACTTCAGAACTTGTCAGGTACTTAATTTCCTTTTAGCAATGATGTGGTGCTATCATGTAAAGAACATATTATATGTTCCAAATTATGTTTATAGGCAACTAGATTGCACTGATAAGGATACGCTTATCAGTATCGGGGTGATATGGATACGTAAATATGTCATTTCTGAAAAGCACCAATACGGGGATATGTTTGACTATTTTTGAAAACAATATAAAAAATATGCTATCAATAAGCCTCAAGCCATTTAGCATATATTTAGTCACTGCAGTCCATTATCTTCTACTCCCTCCGTCCGGAAATACTTGTCATCAAAATGAATGAAAATGGATGTATCTATAACTAAAATACATCTAGATACATCCATTTCAATGACAAGTATTTTCGGACGGAGGAAGTATCTTCTTATCCATTATTCCAACATAAGCAAGAACCAACAGCCAACGGGTTCACCAAACATAAAAGTTCAGTTAGAGAGAAAGGGAGGAGGAGGAAATCAGCAGCCTAACATTAGATAGAATTCTACAGGATAGTGGGGGGAAGGGGAGCGGGAGCACCGGGGAGAGGCGTCCACCACCAGCACTAGTAGAGCCTGAGAGGTATCGGGGACGTATTGGGAAAGAATCATTATCGGCCACGGTATCTGATACGGGTACACTGGTTGCTGGAAGTATCGGTGTTCTTGATAGTCAAAATTTACTTACAGTTATGCAAACTAATGTTGTAGCTTTGCAGGGCATATTTGGGTGTCGCTTAGGACTAAAGTTATTTATTCTAATTTTAGCACTGAAACCTTGAAGTCCTCAATCTTCTGTATACTGTCTCTTGTATTGAACTATTGCTCACTAGAATATCTTAACTTAATATCAGGAAACTACTACACTGGCTTGCAGATAAGATCGTCCTTTCCAGGTAGTATGTAGGGTTGATTATTCATGGTGACATCACCAATCATCTGTAAGGACAAATATTGTATTTAATTACAATATCAGTTAAACTTCAGTACTGTTTATTCAGGCTCAGGCTAAGAAGAAGGAGATTGAGAAACAACCAGAGCAAGTTATTCTGTCAGAGGTTCGTCAAGTGGTTCAGCAGATGCAAGCTCTCAATCAGCACCTCGAAGAAGCTGTAAGGCATTGTACTGCAAATTTATACTAGTTAATTACCCAACACTTTCCCAGGAAATGTGTATTGCATTCTGAGAAATTATTTACTACTACTTCCGTTCCATAATTATTGTCGTGGTTTTAGTTCAGAGGGATTAGTTTATGTGCAATCTCACAACTGAAAAAGAGGCAGCCATCATGTTGTCGGCCTTTGGAGAATGAATGAACAATACAGTGGCTTGTTTCTGTTTGATTGCTGTGAAACATGCTATTTCTGGAACTCCCAAAATAGACTTATTTTTTTGGTTTAGATTTCAGATGTAGGATCGCTGTCAGTAAACTGAAATGCCACTTGTTTTATACAAACAACTGGTGTAATAACTTCTAATCCGTTCTTTTCATCTTGCTCTTCAGGAAACTGCCATAGACGAGTATTTCAAACCGATCGACAAGAATGCTCAGATCTTAACAGACATGCAAATGGAGAAAGAAGAGAAGCAAATGAAGGAGATGCTCCAAGTAATGCGAGGCCAAATAGAAATGCAAAGAGAAATCGAGGCGAGGAAAGCCGAGGCCAGTGCCGTGGAGCCTGTCAACACCCAAGCGAGTGCAACAACGGCCGAGATTCCTCCAAAACAAGAAAACACTAAATAGATACTGTTCACTGTTACGTTTTCCATAAGCAAGTTATTATGCACGCATGGATGGACTCTTTACATGGGGCTCTTGTTGGGCTAGGTAATAAGTAGGGATGTATGGCAACACAACTGCCAATTTTGTACCTCAGGGGGTATTCTTTTTCGCTGGGCAGAGTTCTCGTCTTCTTGGCCCATGTTGTTTCCCGTTCGAGGCGGTAAATCATGGAAGCTTTGTGCAATGTGATGTCGGCTGTGACTTCTGGAAACTGCACCGTGTGCGGAACCACGATTGGAGTCCTGTCCTAAGTCGGAAGCACAATTTTACTTGGAAAGCTTTATGTTCGTGTGTTTTGCGGATGTGCTGTTGTCATCCCATTGTGTTTTACCCTTCGTTTAGTGTCTTTGCTCGAGGTTGTTATTTGAGCAGGGGGTGAATCTGGGATTCTCAACACAAACATACAACAATGAGGACGGGACTTTGGTTTTCTGAAACTGGAGTGGAAAGAGACCAAACCAATGATCCTAGCTTCAGGTAATTTACAGCCTTATCATCACTGCGCAAAACATGAACTTCTTATCCTATACCCTGGTAAAAACGGTAAGTTTTCTGCTGTTGCTGCACTTGGAGCTGAAGAATTTACAGCGATGTTTACCCCTCTGGAGGGTGGTTTTAAGTTTTAACCAGAAGTGGGTTCGTACAAACTACTCCGAGCTAAAGAACGCTCTTCCAAGTTTGAAGTTCGAGGCTCGTAGAACACATGATTCGATTGTTGTCTTTTTGGTGCCTTACTTCAGTACCGTGGGATTATACACTTTTTCGGGGTGGAAAGACAGGAACGGACAAGGGGGATGTTTATTGTGATCATCTGTTGTTATGTTTTATTATGGCATATGGGCAGTGTTGCTTTTGTGCTAATATACACACATTTTTGTTGGGTGCCTCTGCTAGTGAGGGTTGGTGCTGTGCGCCTTGCCCTAATATGTGTCGAATTCATATGAGCACTTTGCATCATAAAAACAATATTTATAGTAAAAAAACAGTTAAACATGTCAATTTATATTGTTGTATGCAGTCTACATTGAGCATGTTTCATGAAATACGTTTTGTTTATTATAGAATTGCACAAGTTAGGTGTTGCGACCCATTGTAGATTCTAGAAAAGGAGCAATAATTACAAGTTGTTTCTATTTTTTGCATAGCACAAAAAAATGGAATAATAAATAATGAAGGCGGTGGTCGAAGGGTGACCGATAGCAAAGGCTCACGGGCCGGCTTCCGTCACCACTTTCCCGCTCCGAAGAAGTGTTGTTGCCTCGGATTTAATAGAAAAGGCCACCCGCCGCCTCCAGGAACGTGGCCTACCACCATCGGTTGATGGTGGTAGCCGATGCAGGAGGAGTAGGGGCACCGCATGGCATACGTGATGAGCTCTCTCTGGAAGAATCTAGAATGTCCTAAGGAGGAGCCCTAGGGGTCCATAGGGGTTTCGAAGCCTCCTAGTGTCACACCCTAGCTAGTTCATGCATTGGAGTGTTGCATCATGTCTATTCTTTCATCAGAAACCTGAAATGGGGATGACAGAACCCCCAGCCCCCTCTGAAACCAACTAGGGTTTACTAAAAACTTTTTCAATGAACCTGAAATGCCCTTCTAAAATGCCCATCATTTTTTTCTTGGTTCAGAACCTCTGCCAAAAGTGGTGCACATTTTCCTAGGTCATCTTAGGGTCTTTGAATTAAATCATAGATATTTGAATTTGGGCATTTAAAATTATATAAAATATTTCAAATGCTCAAATATCTCCAAACTAAAATGTTTCATGTTGGAAATAATCCAACTATGGACCAGGAGTAGTTTGGTGATTTTAGGAGTTGCCTAAGTATTTTTAATAATTCAACAAAGTTGCAGAGGAATTAAAAAAATAGAAAAGGAGAAATAACAGAAACTTACCTGGCGCCCAGCACCCGGCCCACCTGCCGGCCCAGCCCAGCGCCGCGCCAGCGAGCTGCTTGCCGGCCAGGCAGGCAGGCAGGTGCCCGACGGCGGCCGTAGCGTGCGCCACGCAGCTGGCCGTCGCCTTGCTTCACCTCCTCGCCTGGTTGCTGGATGGATGAACTCCACGTCGAGCCGTGAACCCCCAGGACACCTCCATTCTCCCCCAACTCCTCTCTCTCGCGTTCCCCCGCCATGGCCGACGCCATCGCCGCCACCCCCTCGCCGTAGCCACGCCCTCCGTCAACCCCACGCCGTGCCGCCGTGTCCAGGAGCTCCGCCACCCTCCTCTCCTTCGAGCAAGCCGAGCCCCGAGCGCTCGCAAGGCCCGAGTCCACCGCACCGACCTCGACCGAACCGCCGTCGCCGGAGATGCCCTTCAACGCCGTCGTCGCTCCGGCCCGTCTCCGGCCGCACCAAGTGTTTCGTCGAACTCCCCGTGAGTTTAACCATCTTCCCCTCCCTTCTTTTCTTGCTCCCGAGCTGTGTAATGACCTCCCGAAGCTCAACCGCACCCACCGCCGCGGAGCTCGTCGCCGACGTGCTCCCGGTCACCCTCCGACCACAACTTGGTGTCCATCATGCTCACCACGTCACATAGCACCTAACCAGCTACTCCCCGCACCTCACCGACCCCTCTAGCATCAAGTTCGCCTTCGGACGAACTCCGGTGGCCGCCAAAGTCGTCGCCGGCGCCAACTCCGGCCACCCCGACCCCAACGGACTCCACCAAGAGCTGCGGCTCCTCCTCAGCTCCACTCCGATGGCCTCCGCGACTCGTTTGGTTGCCGGAACGGCCAAAACCACTTCCGCCGCCGCGTCGGGCTCGCCGGCGGCTAAACGCCGGTGCAGCCGACCTGGTTTTGACCGCGGGTGGGCCCTGGTTGACTCCGATGAGTCAATGACAGGTGGGGCCCAGCCCTGCTAACTAAATAGGGTTAGTTTTAATTAAACTTCAACTAAACTAATTACCTTGACACCCTGGACCCACAGTCAGGTTTGACCTGGACGTCTCCGTTGACCCTGACGTCATTCTGACGCATGGCTGACGCAATAAATTAATTTCTGGATTTATTCTAATATAGGAAATTCCAGAATATAGTTTAAACTTCAAAAATTCATAACTTTTAATCTGTAACTCCAAATCAGACAAGTTATATATGAAAAATGATCAGAAAAATCCAATCTATCCATCTGTACTGTTTTCATGCATGATTAAACAAGTTAACTTGATGTTTAATGCAGAACAAGATAAAACACTTTAAAGGGCCATGTATGAGTTTGAAATTTGAATCTTTGGTTCAAATTGGTTCAAACCCTTCTGGTCTTAGTTGCATTAGCCCAACACACTCATATTGCCATGTTTCATGCATGCATCATATTGTCGCACATTGTTTGGTGATGGTTGTGTGTCGGTGTTCTTTGCGGCAGGTTCTGCCTCCAAGGAGTACCGTGATTACCCTAGCGAAGAGCCATATCAGTGCATCGAACCATCAGGCAAGCAACCAACCATTTGATCATATCGATACAATCCCATGTTCTCGCTCCTGCTCTCATTTACTGCATTAAGACAACGCGTTTCAAACTGCTGTGTGCTACGGTAGTTGAACCCATTTCCTCTGCATGACCTGTCATTGCCACAGTAACTAGATGAAACCCACTAGCATGTGTAGGAGTTGTTTGAGCCATATGTATGTGTTGTTCCTACCTTGCTATGCCTGCTATGCTTAGAGTCGTGTCAGGTCTGGTTCATCTGGGTGATGGGCTAGAGTGAAATGACTATGTCGGTAATGAGAGTGGTGTGGTGAACACGATTTGGTAAAGGTATCGATGAGAGGCCATGTAGGAGTACATGGTGGGTTGTTTCATTGAAGCCGACCTTAAGCACTGAGATCTGTATGTGTGATTTAAGAATCAGCTACTACCATACATTGGGCCCGAAACCAATGGACCCTCTCGGCTTCTTATTCACCCTAGTTCTCTGTCCAGGAGTTGCAAGTAGTTTCTGGTGTTTGTAGCCTACTGGAGGCCGTGGACAGCACTGACCGTAGGGGTGGGCTGTGATGCGGTAGGTACGTGGCACGGTGTACCGAATACCCGTTAGGTATCTCGGGAACCCTGTACACATCGTTCGGGGCCGTATGGGAAACCTCGGCCGGACTCCCTGCGGATGGAACCTGGATAGGCGATAAACCTGGATTAGAGACTTAGGTGATTAGGTAGGTCGTGGCCGACACCCACGTTGGGCTTCCGCTTGAAGGTTGCCGAGTACATGTCGTGTAAACGACGGTAAGTGATGAGAGCGTGTATGAAGAAGTACACCCCTGCAGGGTTATCATGATCTATTCGAATAGCCGCGTCCGCGGTAAAGGACTACTTGGTTGCCTATACAGTTCATAGACAAGTAAATGGAAACTATTAAAAGCCTCAAGATAAGTGTGAGTGCCGAGGATGGCTCTTCCGTGGGAAGACGGAGGTGGGTCCTCGGTAGTGTATTGAAGTGGTGAGTAGTGGACTCGTGTGCGCAAAACCATTTCAAATTGGAGTCTCCTAGGATAGCCTAGCCAAGAGTCAAAGCTGGCTTGCTGCAATAACTCCACCAACCCTTCTTGATAATGTGCATGTATGTAGGATCTGATGTAAGTCTTGCTGAGTACCTTTGTACTCATGTTGCTATAATTTACATTTTTACAGAAGACGCTGCAACCCCTTCTGATGGGTTCTTCGGAGACGTTGACATCAATGAGTAGGCTAAGGCCCAGGTGGTGATCCTGAGCTTGTGAAGGACCACGTAGTATAGCTAGGCTTTCCAAGCCTCTTTTATTTTACTAGTTGTCTGTACTCAGACAAGTTACTTCCGCTGCTGGTTTGTATGACTGTATGACTTGAATGCTGGGTCGTGTGACCCGTACTTATGTGTATGTTATGTATGGCTCTTTGAGCCTTAAATAAAGTACTTGTGTCATAGAGTCATGTTGTGATGCCTTGTTGTATTTGCACATATCGAGCATATTGTGTGTATGATTGAAATGCTTGGTATGTGTGGGATCTGACTATATAGTTGTTTATCTTTAGTAGCCTCTCTTACCGGGAAATGTCTCCTAGTGTCTCCACTGAGCCATGGTAGCTTGCTACTGCTCCGGAACACTTAGGCTGGCCGGCATGTGTCCTTCTTCGTTCCTGTGTCTGTCCCTTCGGGGAAATGTCACGCATTGAGTACCGGAGGCCTGTTAGCCCGCTACAGCCCGGTTTACCGGAGTCCTGCTAGCCCAGTGCTACAGCCCGAACCCACTTGCTGATGACCGACATGTTCGATGCTGGGTCATGGATGCCTGTCCCTGTAAGTCTGTGCCACTTTGGGTTTACGACTAGCCATGTCAGCCCGGGCTCCTTATCATATGGATGCTAGCGACACTATCATATACGTGTGCCAAAAGGCGCAAACGGTCCCGGGCAAAAGTAAGACGACACCCGTGGGAATACCGTGCGTGAGGCCGCAAAGTGATATGAGGTGTTACATGCTAGATCTATGTGGCATCGAGTCGGGGTCCTGACAGTGTTGGTATTAGAGCCGGACTGTCTGTAGGTTCTCCAAGCCAAACTGGTCGATGTTGAGTCTAGAAATTCTTTAGTTATATGTAGGGGAATTGTTTGTGGGTTGGAACGTAAGGCTCTTTTTACTCCTTTATCTTATGACATTCTGATCCGAGTCAGTCTATTCTTCCACCGGGGGTTAAGGAATTAGGATCTTTTCTCTCTATCAGGTTCACGTGTTACTAATCAGTAGTACCTTATAGGTTTGATGGATACAAGCCTAGTTCAGTTCTACTACCACATTATGTTGCTAGGATGGACCCAGAACTTTGATATGATGTTGTTGAGTGTGTATGAAATCCTTTATCAAATGTCTCAAAATCCTTTTTGAGCATTTACAGCTGTTATGCTGTCGAAATTTTGCTAGAAATTCTAATGCCTTTGCATTATGGTTGTGCTTTCAGATGGCCACTCGCGACCTCAATCAAGTGGTTCGCCTGACTCGATGCCTAGATGTACCCGCCCATACTGCCATGTTGGTCAGGGTAATGACTGAGGCTGGATACCGTTGGTATCCTGAGTACACGGTCGAAGAGCAATTTCGAGACTTTAATCAAAGCCAGTATCTCTGCACTATCAGGATATTTCCATCTTATCCTGGATCCACCGAGCCCCTTCACTGCTCCTATGGACTCGGGGTTACTATTGAGATGGCTGTGCAGGATGCCGCCTACTCTATGATGACCATCATGCGAGTCAGGACTGGCCTATTTCGGGACTCAGATTTTCGGTATATGCCAGCATCACTTCCGGGAGCACAAGGGTATCTCCAGGCTATCTATGCTGACCCCACTCAGGAGGATTCGCGGACTCGCACCACTGCTGAGATGCTCGAGGATAAGGACCGTGAAAATCGGGCCTTGAGGCTAGAGCTTTTCAATACCCGTGCTGACCATTGGGCCACTTTGACTCGGTTTGCACCGGCTGTGCAAGCTGGATATTCGGATATGCGCGATCTCTATCCTGTGAGATCTGCTCTGCCAGACGTGATGGGTTGGCGTGATGTAGGAGGCATCACCCCACCTCGTGGTCCCCGCAGGCCACCGTCTGTTGGTCCAAGACCTCATCCTAGCCCCTATGGTCCACAAGCTCCGCGAGATCGTCTGTTTCCGGATGATCATGTTGAGCTTCCCGGCTATGGAGGTGACTTCTACGAGGACTACTACGGATCGGTCTGAGTTAGTGGTAGTATCACTAGTTCGTACTAGCTGTGTCGTCTATCGTCCTGCGTGACTCATGGGATATGACCTAGTTTGTACCGCCTTCCGGAGGTGTAGAAAAATAATGTATAGGAGCTCGGAGTGCCTCCGATGTGATGTAATCTTCCTTTCACCGTAATAGTACCTTGTTTGGTCTTGTACTAAACCTTGTATGGTGTGTATGACGATGGAATAAAAGAAGCAGTTTCTGTATCTACCATGTCATACGGATGATCATCTTGCATTCCGAGTTACTCCTTACATTCTGTATTCTATGTCGGAATCTTATCATTCTGACTAAATCACTGTCTTGTTTACCTAGGATGGTCAACACGCGCAATAACCCTGCTTCCCAAGAGCAGGCCGAAGGCAATGAAGTCGGGAATGCAAACCTGCCTCACCCTCCTTCCCTAGCCGAAGTTATGCTGGAAGCCGAGAGAAACAAGCGGGAGACCAACAGTTTGTTGGAGCGTATTGAACAGAACACAACACACCATCAGAGGACTAACTTGGTGTCACTCAGTGATTTCATCAAGTTACATCCACCCACGTTCCACCACTCCGTCGAGCCTCTCGACACTGATGACTGGCTTCGCAGTATTTCTCACAAACTGCGTTCTGCGCTAGTAGCTGAGGCTGACAAGGTCACCTTTGCTGCATATCATCTTGAAGGCCCCGCCAGTCTATGGTGGGAGAATTATGGAGCTATGCGCCCAGCGGACCATGTCACTACTTGGGCTGAATTCAGCGAGGCTTTCCGTGAACATCACATTCCGGAGGGTCTCATGGACCGTAAACGTGAGGAATTTTGCAGTTTCACTCAAGGCCGACTCTCTGTGGATGCTTACAGCAGGGAGTTCGGTAACCTCGCACGATATGCAACTGAGGAAGTTTCTACTGATGCCAAGAAGCAAGCAAGGTTCCGTAAGGGACTTAGTCCTGAGCTTCGCCGCGACCTCCGTCTGCATGAGTGCACATCTTTTCAGAAGCTTGTTAACAAGGCCATCAGTGCTGAGACTGGTCAGACTGATTATGACGCAACACGCAAGCATGGCCGTGACGTGGGTTCCTCATTCGGTGCTGGTCCTCAGAAGCGCCGCGTGTGGGTGCCTAACACTGCCCTGCCACCCATGTTCACACCGAGGCCATCCTTCCAGGCGCCTCGCCCCGTTCAACAGTTTGCACCAGCCAAGCCCTATGGTGGTCCAACCAACAATGCTCCTCCACGCACCAGTTCCGTGACTTGCTTTAAGTGTGGGGAATCGGGCCACTATATGCGCGAGTGTCCCCAAACCAACCCCAACCAATCTGCTAAAGCTGTTGGCCGTGGCAAGCCGACAGGGAAAGTGTTCTACGCCAAGCCGGCCACCGCTGCACGTGGCCATGTCAACTGTATCTCTGCCGAAGAAGCTCAAGAGGATCCCAACGTCGTTCTCGGTACGCTCCTTGTTAATTGCCACCCGGCATTTGTTCTTTTGGATACATGAGCATCTCATTCATTTATATCTGAGAGCTATGCTCGTCTGCATAACACCACATTCTGTGAGATGCCCACCTCTATGGTAATTCAAACTCCGGGATCCAAATGGCAAACCTCCAGGGTAAGTCATGGAAATGAAATCCAAGTCGACAGACTTGTTTTCCTTGCATCTTTGATAGCTCTCAAATCTTCAGATATTAATATCATCTTGGGTATGGACTGGATGTCAGCCCATCATGCCAAAATTGATTGCTTCTCTAGGACTGTTCAACTCACCCATCCTTCGGGGAAGATAGTCAATGTCTTGACCCGAATAGCCAAGCGACAGTTATATTCTCTTAACGCCAGCCCTTTGCCAGACCTTGAGGACGTTCCGGTAGTCCGTGACTTCCCGGATGTCTTCCCAGAGGAATTGCCAGGTGTTCCACCTGACAGGGATGTTGAGTTCGTAATAGACCTCATTCCAGGAACCGTCCCGATTGCTAGAAGACCCTATAAGATGGCACCACTAGAACTAGCCGAGCTTAAGAAACAACTCGATGAGTCCTTGAAAAAGGGTTTCATCCGACCTAGTTCATCTCCGTGGGCTTGCCCCGTCCTCTTCGTCAAGAAGAAGGATGGTACGGACCGGATGGTTGTAGATTATCGACCTGTCAACTTGGTCACAATCAAGAACAAATATCCGCTCCCCAGGATCAACAATCTATATGATCAGCTCGCTGGATCCTCAGTCTTCTCCAAAATGGATTTGAGGTTGGGCTACCATCAAATCAAAATCAGGAACGGGGACATTCCTAAAACGGCCTTTGTTACTCGTTATGGCCAATACGAGTACACCGTCATGTCCTTCGGTTTAACCAACACTCCAGCCACCTTTTCTCGGTTAATGAACTCAATCTTCATGGAGTATTTGGATAAATTCGTCGTGGTTTACCTCGATGATATACTCATCTACTCCAAGAACGAGGAAGAACATGCCGAACATCTAAGGCTAGTGTTGAAGAAACTTCGAGAGCATCGTCTTTATGCCAAATTTTCTAAATGTGAATTTTGGTTGTCAGAAGTGACCTATCTGGGTCATGTAATATCTGGTAAAGGTATTGCTGTTAACCCTGAGAGAGTTCAAGCCGTCCTTAATTGGACTCCACCTGAATCGGTGAAGCAAGTTCGGAGTTTTCTGGGCTTAGCGAGCTATTACCGTCGCTTTGTCAAAATTTTCTCCAAACTTGCAAAACCTCTAACTGAACTCCTCAAGAAAGATAAAAAGTTCGAATGGACTCCATAATGTGAGCACAGCTTTCAGGAACTGAAAAGACGCCTGACTTCTGCTCCCGTACTGGTACCGCCAGATTTCTCTAAGGACTTTGTTATCTACTGCGACGCCTCGCGACAAGGACTAGGCTGTATTCTCATGCAAGATCGACACGTAATTGCTTACGCTTCACGGCAATTGCACCCACATGAGGAGAATTATCCTAGTCATGATCTAGAGCTTGCAGCTGTAGTCTATGCACTTAAAACCTGGCGACATTACCTCCTCGGTAATCGTTGCGAGATATTCACTGATCATCAAAGTCTGAAGTACATCTTCACCCAACCGGATTTCAATCTCAGGCAAAGACGTTGGGTCGAGTTGATCACAGATTTTGACTTAGGAATAACTTACACCCCAGGGAAAGCCAACGTCATGGCTGATGCGCTAAGTCGTAAACCTTATTGTAACAACCTGATGTTACAACAAAGTCAACCACTTCTCCATGAGGAATTTCGGAAGCTTAACCTTCACATTGTTCCTCAAGGATTCCTTTCCACCATGGTGGCGAAACCTACCCTTACGGATCAGATCATCAAAGCACAGAAGGTAGATCCGGGAATTTCCCGCATCAAGAGAAACATCAAGAAAGGAGTTGCGAATTGTTTCTCCATTAATGATCAAGGGGTCGTATACTTCGGGAATCGGCTAGTGGTTCCCAAGGTGCGAAACCTGAGGCGATTGATCCTTAAGGAAGCTCATGAATCTCCTCTCACTATTCATCCCGGTAGCACTAAGATGTATCAGGACCTACGCCAGAGGTTCTGGTGGACTAGGATGAAGAGATAAATTGCTCAGTATATTGCTAACTGCGACGTCTGCCGTCGTGTAAAAGCAGAGCATCAACGGCCTGCTGGCACCCTTCAACCCCTAGCTATTCCTGAATGGAAATGGGATAAAATTGGTATGGACTTGATTACCGGTTTTCCCAGAACCAAGAGAGGGAATAATGCTATCTTCGTCGTTGTCGATCGTCTTTCCAAAGTGGCCCATTTCTTACCTGTTCGTGAGAGTATAACTGCTAGTCAGTTAGCAGACTTGTACATCTCCCGAATAGTGTCTCTCCATGGTGTTCCTTTGGAAATTAACTCGGATCGAGGAAGTCTTTTCACCTCTCGATTTTGGGAAAGTTTCCAAAATGCTATGGGAACCCGCCTTTCTTTTAGCACCGCTTTCCACCCTCAATCAAGTGGCCAAGTGGAACGCGTCAACCAGATTCTAGAAGACATGCTTCGAGCCTCTGTTATCTCATTCGGAATGGATTGGGAGAAGTGCCTTCCATTTGCCGAATTCGCTTATAACAACAGCTATCAATCTAGCTTGGGTAAAGCCCCTTTCGAAGTTCTCTATGGACGACGGTGTCGAACACCCCTTAATTGGTCAGAAACCGGGGAAACACAATTCTTTGGCCCGGATATGATCCAGGAAGCAGAAGAGCAAGTTCGCATCGTTCATGAAAAGTTGAAAACAGCCCAATCTCGTCAAAAGAGTCAATATGACCGAAAACATAAGGCTATGACTTTCGAGGTTGACGAGAAGGCTTACCTTCGGGTTACTCCTCTGAAGGGAACCCATCGTTTCGGTATCAAAGGCAAATTGGCTCCCCCTTACATTGGACCTTTTCGTATTCTCGCTAAACGAGGAGAAGTTGCCTACCAGTTGGAACTACCTCCGCATCTCTCCAGAGTCCACGATGTCTTCCACGTTTCTCAACTCAGGCGTTGCTTCTCGGATCCTATCCGTGGAGTGGACCACGAAACACTTGATCTCCAAGATAATCTCACGTATCGAGAGTACCCCATTCGTAGCCCCGATCAGGCCGAGCGAACCACTCGACGTCATAATATCAAGTTTCTCAAAGTTCAATGGTCGCACCATTCTGAGGATGAAGCAACTTGGGAAAGGGAGGATCGTCTTCGACTCGAGTATCCCGCCTTCTTTCCGGAGGAACCCAAATCTCGGGACGAGATTCTTTTGAGTGGGGGTGAGTTGTCACACCCTAGCTAGTTCATGCATTAGAGTGTTGCATCATGTCTATTCTTTCATCAGAAACCTGAAATGGGGATGACAGAACCCCCAGCCCCCTCTGAAACCAACTAGGGTTTACTAAAAACTTTTTCAATGAACCTGAAATGCCCTTCTAAAATGCCCATCATTTTTGTCTTGGTTCAGAACCTCTGCCAAAAGTGGTGCACATTTTCCTAGGTCATCTTAGGGTCTTTGAATTAAATCATAGATATTTGAATTTGGGCATTTAAAATTATATAAAATATTTCAAATGCTCAAATATCTCCAAACTAAAATGTTTCATGTTGGAAATAATCCAACTATGGACCAGGAGTAGTTTGGTGATTTTAGGAGTTGCCTAAGTATTTTTAATAATTCAACAAAGTTGCAGAGGAATTAAAAAAATAGAAAAGGAGAAATAACAGAAACTTACCTGGCGCCCAGCACCCGGCCCACCTGCCGGCCCAGCCCAGCGCCGCGCCAGCGAGCTGCTTGCTGGCCAGGCAGGCAGGCAGGTGCCCGACGGCGGCAGTAGCGTGCGCCACGCAGCTGGCCGTCGCCTTGCTTCACCTCCTCGCGTGGTTGCTGGATGGATGAACTCCACGTCGAGCCGTGAACCCCCAGGACACCTCCATTCTCCCCCAACTCCTCTCTCTCGCGTTCCCCCGCCATGGCCGACGCCATCGCCGCCACCCCCTCGCCGTAGCCACGCCCTCCGTCAACCCCACGCCGTGCCGCTGTGTCCAGGAGCTCCGCCACCCTCCTCTCCTTCGAGCAAGCCGAGCCCCGAGCACTCGCAAGGCCCGTGTCCACCGCATCGACCTCGACCGAACCGCCGTCGCCGGAGATCCCCTTCAACGCCGTCGTCGCTCCGGCCCATCTCCGGCCGCACCAAGTGTTTCGTCGAACTCCCCGTGAGCTTAACCATCTTCCCCTCCCTTCTTTTCTTGCTCCCGAGCTGTGTAATGACCTCCCGAAGCTCAACCGCACCCACCGCCGCGGAGCTCGTCGCCGACGTGCTCCCGGTCACCCTCCGGCCACAACTTGGTGTCCA
Organism: Triticum dicoccoides; assembly: GCF_002162155.2. NCBI lineage: Eukaryota > Viridiplantae > Streptophyta > Magnoliopsida > Poales > Poaceae > Triticum > Triticum dicoccoides. The sequence continues at coordinate 473,769,019 of NC_041389.1, forward strand.
TCATGCTCACCACGTCACATAACACCTAACTAGCTACTCCCCGCACCTCACCGACCCCTCTAGCATCAAGTTCGCCTTCGGCCGAACTCCGGTGGCCGCCAAAGTCGTCGCCGGTGCCAACTCCGGCCACCCCGACCCCAACGGACTCCACCAAGAGCTGCGGCTCCTCCTCAGCTCCACTCCGATGGCCTCCGCGACTCGTTTGGTTGTCGGAACGGCCAAAACCACTTCCGCCGCCGCGTCGGGCTCGCCGGCGGCTAAACGCCGGTGCAGCCGACCTGGTTTTGACCGCGGGTGGGCCCTGGTTGACTCCGATGAGTCAATGACAGGTGGGGCCCAGCCCTGCTAACTAAATAGGGTTAGTTTTAATTAAACTTCAACTAAACTAATTACCTTGACACCCTGGACCCACAGTCAGGTTTGACCTGGACGTCTCCGTTGACCCTGACGTCATTCTGACGCATGGCTGACGCAATAAATTAATTTCTGGATTTATTCTAATATAGGAAATTCCAGAATATAGTTTAAACTTCAAAAATTCATAACTTTTAATCTGTAACTCCAAATCAGACAAGTTATATATGAAAAATGATCAGAAAAATTCAATCTATCCATCTGTACTGTTTTCATGCATGATTAAACAAGTTAACTTGATGTTTAATGCAGAACAAGATAAAACACTTTAAAGGGCCATGTATGAGTTTGAAATTTGAATCTTTGGTTCAAATTGGTTCAAACCCTTCTGGTCTTAGTTGCATTAGCCCAACACACTCATATTGCCATGTTTCATGCATGCATCATATTGTTGCACATTTTTTGGTGATGGTTGTGTGTCGGTGTTCTTTGCGGCAGGTTCTGCCTCCGAGGAGTACCGTGATTACCCTAGCGAAGAGCCATATCAGTGCATCGAACCATCAGGCAAGCAACCAACCATTTGATCATATTGATACAATCCCATGTTCTCACTCCTACTCTCATTTACTGCATTAAGACAACGCGTTTCAAACTGCTGTGTGCTACGGTAGTTGAACCCATTTCCTCTGCATGACCTGTCATTGCCACAGTAACTAGATGAAACCCACTAGCATGTGTAGGAGTTGTTTGAGCCATATGTATGTGTTGTTCCTACCTTGCTATGCCTGCTATGCTTAGAGTCGTGTCAGGTCTGGTTCATCTGGGTGATGGGCTAGAGTGAAATGACTATGTCGGTAATGAGAGTGGTGTGGTGAACACGATTTGGTAAAGGTATCGATGAGAGGCCATGTAGGAGTACATGGTGGGTTATTTCATTGAAGCCGACCTTAAGCACTGAGATCTGTATGTGTGATTTAAGAATCAGCTACTACCATACATTGGGCCCGAAACCAATGGACCCTCTCGGCTTCTTATCCACCCTAGTTCTCTGTCCAGGAGTTGCAAGTAGTTTCTGGTGTTTGTAGCCTACTGGAGGCCGTGGACAGCGCTGACCGTAGGGGTGGGCTGTGATGCGGTAGGTACGTGGCACGGTGTACCGAATACCCATTAGGTATCTCGGGAACCCTGTACACATCGTTCGGGGCCGTATGGGAAACCTCGGCCGGACTCCCTGCGGATGGAACCTGGATAGGCGATAAACCTGGATTAGAGACTTAGGTGATTAGGTAGGTCGTGGCCGACACCCACGTTGGGCTTCCGCTTGAAGGTTGCCGAGTACAGTCGTGTAAACGACAGTAAGTGGTGAGAGCGTGTATGAAGAAGTACACCCCTGCAGGGTTATCATGATCTATTCGAATAGCCGCGTCCGCGGTAAAGGACTACTTGGTTGCCTATACAGTTCATAGACAAGTAAATGGAAACTATTAAAAGCCTCAAGATAAGTGTGAGTGCCGAGGATGGCTCTTCCGTGGGAAGACGGAGGTGGGTCCTCGGTAGTGTATTGAAGTGGTGAGTAGTGGACTCGTGTGCGCAAAACCATTTCAAGTTGGAGTCTCGTAGGATAGCCTAGCCAAGAGTCAAAGCTGGCTTGCTGCAATAACTCCACCAACCCTTCTTGATAATGTGCATGTATGTAGGATCTGATGTAAGTCTTGCTGAGTACCTTTGTACTCATGTTGCTATAATTTACATTTTTACAGAAGACGCTGCAACCCCTTCTGATGGGTTCTTCGTAGACGTTGACATCAATGAGTAGGCTAAGGCCCAGGTGGTGATCCTGAGCTTGTGAAGGACCACGTAGTATAGCTAGGCTTTCCAAGCCTCTTTTATTTTACTAGTTGTCTGTACTCAGACAAGTTACTTCCGCTGCTGGTTTGTATGACTGTATGACTTGAATGCTGGGTCGTGTGACCCGTACTTATGTGTATGTTATGTATGGCTCTTTGAGCCTTAAATAAAGTACTTGTGTCATAGAGTCATGTTGTGATGCCTTGTTGTATTTGCACATATCGAGCATATTGTGTGTATGATTGAAATGCTTGGTATGTGTGGGATCTGACTATCTAGTTGTTTATGTTTAGTAGCCTCTCTTACCGGGAAATGTCTCCTAGTGTCTCCACTGAGCCATGGTAGCTTGCTACTGCTCCGAAACACTTAGGCTGGCCGGCATGTGTCCTTCTTCGTTCCTGTGTCTGTCCCTTCGGGGAAATGTCACGCATTGAGTACCGGAGGCCTGTTAGCCCGCTACAGCCCGGTTTACCGGAGTCCTGCTAGCCCAGTGCTACAGCCCGGACCCACTTGCTGATGACCGACACGTTCGATGCTGGGTCATGGATGCCTGTCCCTGTAAGTCTGTGCCACTTTGGGTTTACGACTAGCCATGTCAGCCCGGGCTCCTTATCATATGGATGCTAGCGACACTATCATATACGTGTGCCAAAAGGCGCAAACGGTCCCGGGCAAAAGTAAGGCGACACCCGTGGGAATACCGTGCGTGAGGCCGCAAAGTGATATGAGGTGTTACATGCTAGATCTATGTGGCATCGAGTCGGGGTCCTGACACCTAGGCCACCTGGAGGACAACATCGGAGTTGCTCTGGTTGGCACATACTCACTCCTTTCCGGTTTATAAGGCTTATCCCAACTTTTTTGTTTTTCCGACTTAAAGGGTTCATCTCCATCTCATTTTTAGTTTTCGAGGCGCATTAAATCTTTGCATGCAAGAATTAAAAAGGAACACATCAATGCATGTAATGTTCCTACTCATCTAGTGGCCAAGCATGCAAGCACTGCAATTAATTCAAATTAATGCATGAGTTTAATTTGGATAGTTTTGTAAAGTATGAGATACATTTCTCCACTCATAAAATGCCTTGGTTGATGAGATTTCATATTTGAGCCCTATAAACCGGAAAGGAGGGAGTAATCTTGATTCTTGGTGGCACTAGCACGATTGTAATAAGAGCATCTACAACCGGCCTCCTCAAATCCTTCTCAAACGTACGCGGACACGCCCAGTCAAGAACCAGATAAGAGAGAAGAAAAAAATGTGACCCAATCGGATCCCTTATATCATCCCTATACATCGGGGCTGTCCACGAACCCTCATATCGAGGACAAATCTAGAAAGAATATGATGGCTGGCGGACTCGATAGGTCAGTCCGTCATGTAGGACGAGGCCCACCGCGGACACCTTTTCTTTTTCTTTATTCATTCTTTTATTTTCCTCTCTTCATCTTCACAAATCACGTACAAGTGACCGGACATATAAGAAAGAAAATGATGAGTATGGCTGTATGGACAGTCAAATAAGGGTTCAAAATGAACATGTGCGGGCGCGTCTGTGGGCATTTAAGAGCCCATATTTGCTAAGTTTGGTTGTAGATGCTCTAACATCTTATAGTATGGGACGTAGGAAGTAGATCCGAAGCCATGTACATTGATCGATTCAGAGCCATGATAGACCCTCTCTTCCTTTATCTTCAGAACAAGAAAAAGAAATCTTTTTTTTTGAACAGGGAAAGGCGACAGCGGGCGCCACATTCATTCAGCTTAATGCAAAGTACAACATGGATTACAAAGTCCTGTAGATGAACTTGAGAGAGTTTAGAAATAAAAGGACAAGGAGAGTGCATACGAGCTGAAGAATTGCATTCAAAGACAGGTTCCGCGGAGGAATTGAGAACCCGATGAGCCACATTGTCTGCAATACCATTAGCTTCCTGGATATATGATAAAACAGATGGCTGCAAACTCAACGGAGAGATGGAAGAAAATTCTGCTATCGAGCGCCTGCTGGTCCAATGTACGTCATCATCAGGGTTGAGTCTTGTACTTGCAGCAGCTTTGGCTTCTAGAAGCAGTGATATTAGCAGGTTTGGATGGGCTTGGGATGAAATTGAACACACGTTCCAGGTCAAGTGAACGGTGGCCATATGCCTGTTCTAGTCCAGGTGAAGTGATGAATGAACGGTGCCCATACGCATGTCTAGTGTGGACGTAGGAAACGACATGATGACATGACCATCAGCATCCGTGACTAGGAGTACGTGTCTTGGCATGCACTTGCGAGTGGTGCAGACGCAGAGACAGGTCACTGGCTCCAGATCGGTCCATAGCTCTCAATCTCATGAGATATTTCTGTACTACTTCCTATCCTAATGACAAGGACGAGGAAGGGATCCACGTACGAGCCACGGTCGATGGAGATATGGACGGGGAGCAGATCGACCAGCTATGACACCTAGCTAGCTAGCGGCGCCCCGGACTGATAGGACACGCAGCAGCTCGTGAGTGATCAATAATTCACGCTAATTTGCATGTGGGTTTTATTAGAGACATACTCCCGATGATGATTGGCATGACGCATCATGCACATCAATCATTATCATGAGAGAGAGGATCACATGTTTTTGTACGTGTAGTTGTGTACTGACCACTGACTCGGGCATGAGTCATGAGCTGATCTTGCTAGCTAGCTCGATCGCCCGTGGCACATCGATCTGCACACATGCGTTTGTATGGTCCCATGCATTGCATGGATAGGATCGATATATGGCCAGATCGTAGGCGTGACGTCAGAATCAACAAAGTGGCTTTGGAGCTACGTGAAGATGCATATTCCTCAAGGTAACTCCGGCACACATGCACAGTACGGCCAGAGGGAGATCGGTCGAGATGACCAGTATTTCTGGCGTGCCAAAATGGAAGGTAAAAATCTGCATCACCACGTACGTACGTACGATAGGTCACTTTACTGTCCCAAAGCTCACAAAATAATTACTTCACTGTTCCAAAGGTGCACAGCTTATTTGGCAAACATATATAGTATACCAGTTGGCAAATTGCGACACTTGACACGTCGACATAAGGACCATAATTACACACAACAACACTTGATGCTCGCGCTCAAACATCCATGCATGTCTCACCTCAGTAACTCCTGGCATTCCCCGTCGGGTTGCCGTCGAACCGCCGGATGCCGAAGTGCCGGAGCTCCACGCCGGCCTCCGCGGCCGTCCTCGACTCGCCGTCCAGCGCCATCTCGGCCAGGATCCTCCCCACCGCGGGGCCCATCTTGAACCCGTGGCCGGAGAACCCGGCGCCGACCACCACGTCCCTCCCGAACTCCTCGCCGCCCAGGAAGTCGATCACGAAGTCCTCGTCGGGCGTCATGGAGTACATGCACGCCTGCCGGACCACCGGCCCGCCCGCGGTCTCCACGTGGCCCGGCATCACCTCGTCGATCCACCGCGCCACGGGCTCCACCAGCCCGTCCTCGCCCGGGCCGATGGCCCAGTCCCGGCCGTCCGGGTCGCACGGCGGCCCGCCGTGCATGGCGATCTTGATCAGCCCCGGGTACTCCATCGACGGCGTGCTGTAGATGTAGGGGACGCCGTAGCTCGCGAACGTCGGGAAGCCGGCCTCCGTCGTGAGCTCGCGCTCGTGCCCGGGCTTCACCTTCCAGTAGCAGATGAGGGTGTGCAGCGGCTGCACCGGCAGGTCGGCGCCGGTGACGGACTTGACTAGCTTGCTCGTCCACGCGCCCACCGTGATGATGCACTTGGCGCCGTGGAACTCCTCGCCGGTAGCTGTCTTCACCACGATCGTCGTCGGTCCTTCTCCTGCTCGAAAGATTTACTACCAGTTAATATGGGTTGCACTTCGTGTTTACTGCATACGATTTTTAGCTACACCATTATGCATTTATGCTCTAATATTTTTGTGTATTTCACTTCTTAATTTGCGTGTATATGAGGGTTAGAATTATTTAGAAAACTATTAGAGCATATTTTTGCGATAAGAATCTTTTTGAAGCACTTGACGGCGCCACTCGCGGTCTTAAACAATTAGTTGATTCTTTAGAGAAACCTGCTGCAATATTTTTAGCCACTACCCCGTTGGCTTGTAGTATGTGCGCCAACCGAAGTGTAATGAACCAAACTAGTACATGTGATGTGACGTGACAAGTGGAAGTACTACTTTCGTTTAAGAAATGGCAAATGGGGTTATAAAGCAAGAGATTCTTGTCCATTATTTTGGACACGGAAAGGTACGACGATTCCCAACTAAAACTGCAATCATTGTACACTACTCAAAGTGCGCCCTTTGCATGCAAGGAAGTGGAAATTATTGATATGGCGCGACAGTTCATACGTGCGGACAAATTTGCTCTGTGAAGATAGCCAGATCAGGCCATGATCTGTATAAGATGCCACGTAAAAATTTGTTTGTGACGAAAAGTTTGCAAGACAACTAGGGATGGTCCATGAAAATGCTGACGCGGCCGCGTCGCACGGCACCGGCTCACATGCAGGAGCCGATGGACCGAATGCTTCCAAGGAAATTGGTTGGAGGTGAGACGAAGAAGACGTGCGAGCGTGCGACACGGCCGGCCGCGCTCTGTCGGTTTACTCACCTTGCCTGGCGACGTCGACGACCTCCGCCCTGTCCCTCACGACGGCGCCCAGCTTGGCGGCCAGCGCCTGGAACATGGCCACCGCCTTGGTCGCCTTCATCACCCCGCCCAGCTCGCTGCTCGCCGCCGCCCACCCGTCCGGTACCCGGAACGCCTCCGCCCACGCCGGCCGTGGCGCGTCCGCCGCAGCCGGGGCGAGCACGGTGGCGCCGCCGTTGGCGACGGAGGCGACGAACGCCGGGTCGTCCCGCGGGCCCAGGTCGAGGTGCGGGGTGGGCGTGAGCACGGCGTACCCGGAGTCCCGCTGCGCGTCGTCCCAGAGGCGGCGCGAGAGGTGGACCATGGGCGGGTAGTGCGGCTGCGGGTAGGTGGCGCGGATGGTGCGGGACTCGCCGTGCGAGGAGCCGCGCTGGTGCAGCAGGTCGAACTGCTCGAGCAGGAGCACGCGCGCGCCCCGGGACGCCGCCGCGTGCGCCGCGCAGCTGCCCATGATGCCCGCGCCCACCACGATCACGTCGAACGACCGCTCGGCCGGCTGCGCAGCCATGGTTGCTCTTCCTGTGTCTGTGGTACGTGCGTGCTCTGGAAGTGAAGGGTGTGCGAGGCAGGAACCAGGAGGGAGGTAGGCTTGTGTGTATTTAAAGACCGGTTTTGCTACTCAGGCAACCGATGACCGTCCGTGTAGCTTCGCCGCTGCTTGTGCAGTTGTGCTGGCTCATATTGAAGGGGTAGCTTCTTCTTTTACTTATTTTGTTGTTGGTCATGTAAAGAGACACGCCAATGTATCCGTCCATCTATGTGCAAAGCATGCATGCACACCAAAAGTGACAAGAGTGTTGGATGGACTCCCCTTCTGGCTTTTTGTCACTAGCCTTATGGCTGATAGTGACGGAGCCCCTTTGATTGAATGATAAAAGCTCTTAATTCCTCGCAAAAATATTAAAAATTGTGCTGGCTTGGGTTGGCTTGAATTGGACCGACTTTTCCTTTTCTTTTCTTTTGAGCCTGACTGATCCTTCTTTTGCTTGAACCAATTTCGTCTTTTTTTAACCTTGCAACCGATTTAGTCTTTCTTTTTAATCTTGCAGCCGATTCCGTTTGTTGCTGGGCTACGGTTTGGACACATGTTATAGCATCAAGGATTCCTTAAATGCCCCATATACGTCTAGGCGGACGGTCCGACCAGTGACCGATTATAATTATGACCCAGTCATACTTCTCAAACTGGCCTTATATGTCTGAACTGACTGGCATCCGCATATCCAGCCCATACCTTGGACAGATATGAGGAGGCACGGACGTGCCTGGGCGCGTCCACCATATCAGATCCAACATACATGACCCCCCCTCCCCCCCCCCCACACACACCTCCCCCGACTTTGCCGAACCAGCCCTTTTTCTCGCATTTCTTTTTCCTCATCCCGCCGACCCTACCTTAGCTCCCCTGCCATCCCAATCCCTCAACGCCGTCAACGCTGCTGCACAACTCTACCCGCCAGTCTCGCTACCTCGGAATCTGTCGTTGCCCCAAATGCCGTTGTGGTACGCCTGACAATTCTGGGACCGCACTTTGCCCTCTATGTGTTCGACAATTTGTTCGAGCATTTTTTTGCTTCTTTCATAGGCAAAACAATGGATTTGAATGGTCCGTAGGATGAGGAGTATGAAAACAAGGAGCTTGGTGAATTAATTCAAGAAGAGTTCTTCGATTCGTCGGATTCAAATGAAGATACTGAGATGATGATGATCATGAGCATCCCGTGGACAGGGAGGTGGAGCACATTCTAAACTTGAAGGGTTTTAAAAGTGCTAGTTATCGACTAGAGGGGGTGAATAGGCGATTTTTATGAAAGTCTTGAAAACACCATGGCTTTGAAGATAAACAAGTAAACTAAACCTATGTAGTAAGCAGCGGAATGAAGACTACACTAGGCAGACATTAGTCAAGCATACAATACAGTGAAAGCACAAAGACTAACTACAACTAGGTAGACAGGATCAAAATGGAAGATAGCACAAAGCTAAACATATATAAGTCTTCACACAATGAAGTCAAATGAATCAGGCAGGCAAGCAATGACTTCACGAAGACAAACTAAAAGGTAAGGAGAGTAGGGGATAGAACCAGTTGCTTGGTGAAGACAAGGATTTGGTAGACCAGTTCGAGTTGCTGTGACAACTGTACGTCTGGTTAGGGAGGCTGAGATTAAACTCAGAAGACGGTGTCTTCACCTTATTCCCCTTGAGCTAAGGACACCCAGTCCTCGCCCAATCACTCTGGTAAGTCTTCAAGGTAGACTTCCAAACCTTCATAGACTTCGTTCACCGGCAATCCACAATGACTCTTGGATGCTCAGAACGCGACGCCTAACTAGCTGGAGGATTCACAGTCCTCAAGTGTAACAAGTCTTCGGATCACGCAGACAGAAAGACTTCAGTGATGCCTAACACTTTTTGGCTTTGGGTGTTATGGGCTTAGTCCTCGCAAGGATCTCTCTCTCAAATGCTTCGGAGGTGGGTTGTTCTCAAACGACAAAAGCCGTGCACTAACTCTGAGCAGCCACCAATTTATGGTATAGGGGGTGGGCTATTTATAGCCAGGAGGCAACCCGACCTGATATGTCCAAAATGACCTTGGGTCACTAAGGAAGTCCAACGGTCGGATTTCAAACACACGTGGCATCTTGGCTTGGGCTACAAGCAAAACTGACTCATCCAGCTCTGGATAAGGTTTGCTCTCATTGTCTTCGCTCGAAGACATAGGATTTGGTTGAGCATCACTTCAGTCACTCTGACTTTGTTCACTTGGACCCCACTTAACAGTACGGTGGCTCCTATGACTCAATAAAGAAGAAAGGAAACTACAAAATAGTTATGTCTTCGCACTCCATAGTCTTCAAGTGAATATCTTCACACATCATAATCTTCATCATGAATGTCTTCACGAACCACCATTGTCTTCAATGTCTTCACACATTTTTAGGGGTCATCTCTGGTAGGTAAATCGAATCAATGAGGGACTACTACCTGTGTTATCCTGCAATTCTCACAAACACATTAGTCCCTCAACCACGTTTGTCGTCAATACTCCAAAACCAACTAGGGGTGGCACTAGATGAACTTACAATCTCCCCCTTTTTGGTGATTGATGACAAACTGGTTGAAGTTTTCAATGGGGATAAAAGTATGTGAAAGTTCAGTTTCGTGAGCATTGTCTTCATACATTAAAAGAGGCTTCCCCTGAAGATGTGCATATAAGTAGTTTGCTTTTGAATGCAAATGCAAATGGCAGGTTTTGATTTGTGGAGGCCTTCTTCATGGTGTGAAGACAATTCATCATGCATATATGAAAGTACTGAAGATAATGATATGTATAATTAAAGATGGACGTATGCAGAATGACTTCATGCGAAATTTTATCATCGCATCACAAAGTGGCAGCAAGAGTAGCAGACGACCATCAAGTTTAAGCGTTACAACTCAAAAACCAAATGGTTTCAAAACGAGAGTTGTAAGAACTTAGCAAAAATAAAGCAACCACCATTATGGACCCGCTTGAAGGTTATCAACTCATATGCTTCTTCCCCTTTTGTCAGTAATGAGCAAAAAGGTTTGAAGACATAGAGTATCTACTCGTTCCCAGCTGGAGTAGAAGATGGATCAGGGTCGATGTTGGAGTTTGGTGGTGCAGATGGGCCTGGCGCAACACCGTGATACAGTGAAGTTAATGCTGGTGAAGTGGCGTCGTCTTCTTCATCGACGACTCTCGCAACAACAGTTGCAGCCGAAGATGAGCACTAAGAATCTTCAGTTGAAGGTGTGTGATGCCAACTTGCATTCTGAGGAGGCCTCGAGTCAAACTTGAAGTTCTCAGTGAAGCCATCCTCGCGAAGATCATCTTTAGCGCAGAGCAAGGTGAGGCTCTTCAAGGACCGCCTACAGGCTTCATGTGCAACAAATGAGTTCTTGGTGGCTAAGTTGCGAATTCGATTGACATCCACCAAGATACTCAGCATCTGACGCTTCAGCCAATCATGATGTCTGTCCTACTTTTGATGTAAAGCCACCAGAAGCTCACGGTCATTGAGAACACGAGGACGCTTCTGAGGCCTTTGAGCTATGGTGCTTGCAGTGGCTTCAGTATTGGCACGGTGCGGTATGCGCAGGTTGCCAGCCAGAGGATATGTAGGAGTTGCAGCATTGGGCAGATGAATACCTTCAATGGGCTGCGTGAAGCTCTAGAATTCAGCATTCTAAAGGTGGAGTGGCTTCTTGGCAGGCTCGGGGTAGATGGCTTCAATAGACATCAACTTCAGGTAAAAAGACAATATGGTTGCGCGCTGAAGGCTGATAGTCAATGGTTGAATGAAGCTTAATCAAGCACATCACCCATGGAGCATAGAATTTTAGACCAAATAGATCAATCCCAGAAGCAGCAAGTTGTCTGATGAAGAACTCTCAGAAGCAGCAATGTGGGACAGAAGCCCATCAAAGTTGGAGAAGGGGCCAATTCTGTTCTCATTGGCTTCACGTGTTCCATCTGACCTTGGTGCAGATCGACCAGGGTTGAAGTCGAGGCCAAATTCCTTCTTGTTCTTGACAGCTAAATCCTTTGCGAACTGAAGGTTGCGCTTGAAGAGATTGTCGTCATGACACCATAAAAGAGACGATGGGTCGGCATTCTCAGGCTGAGGTCCTCGGACCATGCAAGGATAGAATTGCTTAGCTATAGCTTCAGCCTTTGTCTTAGGTACCAAATTTCTGTAAAGACAATCGCCCCATGGGCACTTGATGGCATTCTTCTCAGCATATTTAGGTGTCACGAAGTTGTACTTGAACCATTGCTCAGCCCAATATCTTCGGATCCATTGGATCCTGTTCTTGTGTTGTTATAGCTCTCTTCAGGGTCAAATTTTTAGAGCTCATACAGATCTGAGGGAAGGTCCAGTGTTGTATTGCCTTGGTGTTGCCTGCCACCTTTCCGTGCAGATTTCTCAGAAGCCATAATATTCAGGCAGATAGGCTTCAAAACAGTGAAAGGCTTCCGTCTGCTTGTCAAACAAGAGCTGGCTTCAGGAGATTCAATGTGACGCTGTAAGAATTCTGCAAATGAATGCAGACTATGAGAACCAAGGGGTTCTCCCACGGACATGTACCTGTGACAGCATTAGCGATGCGAGGGAAGGGGCAGAGGTCATATGCATTCTCAGAAAATTTTGAAGATAAATCAGTTAGAAGACATCACAGTGCAAAGACTTTCACTTATTGAAGGAAGTTGGTTCCAGATTTGTACGAATCAAAGAATAGGTACAAGTGAGGAATCTAACTAGTTATGAAGCATAAGTGAATATACTTTGCAATATATGAGATTCAGAAAGAGAGAGATCCAAATTTGAAAGTGTAGAAACCACTTTTGATTGAAGTGGATGGATTTGATAGATCAAAAAGACCATAAAAAGTGAGATTTGTTTACCACAGACGAACTGCTAGACGAGGCAGATGGGAGGCCGAGCAGTCCAATCTCCCGCGCCCTAACTTGGCGGCGGAAGGCACCTACAGCGGCGGCGGAGAAGACGAGGTCCGCGACCGGTGTGAGGACGGCGTCAAAGAGGTCGCGTCAGCTAAGCGCTTCGTCTCCGGCATCGACACGAGCTAACGGTGGCGCTAGGGTTTGAGCGAGATAGTGAGGTGGAAGAGGAGATATTGACCGCGAGGGGCAAGTATTTATAAGGAGGAGGAGGTCGGCGCAACACAATTACGCAGGTGCCCCTGGCGGTTCACATCTGAAGGACACGTGGCATGCATGCAACTTATCAGGAGTTGAATCATGTTCCCACGCACGCCTGGATTGTCGGGTGGTCGTTCCGGCTTCTCCAGTTTTCAAGCAAAGGATAAGACATTAAAAGCAGTTTTAAAAGTGTGTCTCTGTATCTTCTACTAACAAGGACACAGTGAAGATATTGGACGAGTGTCAACAGAATGCATATGACTTAGACAGAAAGAATTTGTGGGAGTAGCACAAAAGGGATTAGGGTCCGATCACATTCACTTAGGTCAGAAAAATAGCAACATGAAGACATAGCTATAAGTGAATGCTGTAGAGGACAGAACACACACACACACTCACACACACATTGCGAAGATATAGATTTTGAAGATAAATCAATGTTGAAGACAATCCAAGTGCGAAGATAATGCAATCATGATGCCAAATGAAAATCTTCAAGAAAGTGTGGTGGTGGCGTTACCCACCATATAGGAAGTATTAGACCCAGACATGGCGCACAATTATCGTGGCGCTCCGAAGTCAAATTCCACATTAATGTATTCACACTCAGAGGGTAAGTCTTCATTGATTGAAGAAATATGTTACTTCATCTGTTGCACATCTAAGTCATCAACATGCATAAGCGTTAGGATGTGTGTCCATTCACTGGACATTTGAGGATTCTAAGATATTTAGCTCACACCGTAGCTTGCAAAACCTCTTCTCATCCAAGGACTTTGTGAAGATATCTGTCAGTTGCTCTTTAGTGTTGACGTGAATGATATCAATGTCTTCCTTGTTGACATGATCTCCGAGAAAGTGATGACGAATCTCAATGTGCTTTGTCTTCGAGTGTTGAACTGGATTGTTGGCAATATTGATGGCGCTTTTATTGTCGCAGAAGAGTGGCACATTCTTCACATTGATGCCGTAGTCCTTGAGAGTTTGCTTCATCCAGAGAAGCTGAGCACAACAAGATCCAACAACAATGTATTCAGATTCAGCAGTGGAGAGGGATACGCAGTTCAGCTTCTTTGAAGACCAACAGACAAGAGATCGTCCAAGAAAGTGACATGTGCCTGATGTAGACTTGCGATCAACCTTGTCACCAACATAATGAGCATCACAATATCCAACTAGATCAAATGATGAGCCCTTTGGATACCACAATCCTAGTGTTGAGGTGTGAGCCAAATATCAAAGAATTCGCTTCACAGCAAGGTGATGCGATTCCTTTGGTGTCGCTTGGAATCGGGCACACATGCAAACGGTAAGCATAATATCAGGCCTAGATGCACATAAGTATAGCAAAGAACCAATCATGGAGCGGTATACCTTTTGATCGAACTCTTTACCATTGTCGTCAGGGCCAAGATGACTTTTGGTTGGCATTGGCGTCGTGTACCCTTTGCAGTCTTGCATTCCAAACTTTTTCAGGCAATCTTTGAGGTATTTTTCTTGCGATATGAGGATGCCATTGCGCTGTTGATGGATTTGAAGACCAAGGAAGAATTTCAGCTCTCCCATCATGGACATCTGATATTGCTCTTGCATCATGTATCCAAACTCATCACTGTATCTCTTATCCGTGCAACCAAAGATTATGTCATCCACATATATTTGACACACAAACAATTTACCATCATATGTCTTCGTGAAGAGAGTGGGATCTAGAGAACCAGGTTTGAAGCCTTTGCTCTTCAGGAATTCTTTGAGGTGTGTCATACCAGGCGCGGGGTGCTTGTTTGAGACCATATAGTGCCTTGTTGAGCTTGTACACCATATCAGGATGCTTAGGATCTTCAAAACGAGGCGGTTGAGTGACGTACACTTCTTCTTCAATTTTGCCATTGCGAAAGGCACTCTTCACATCCATTTGGTACAGAAGAATGTTGTGATGGTTAGCATAGGCAAGTAGTATGCGAATGCTTCAAGCCTAGCCACGGGAGCAAATGTTTCATCAAAGTCGATTCCTTCCACTTGTGTGTAACCTTGAGCGACGAGGCGAGCCTTGTTTCTGACAACTTTTCCAAGTGCATCTTGCTTGTTGCGATAGATCCATTTCGTGCCAATGATGTTGTGCTTGCGAGGATCATGACGTTTGACAAGCTCCCAGACATTATTCAGCTAAAACTATTGAAGCCCTTCTTGCATAGCTTGAATCCATTCAGGTTCCATGAAAGCTCCTTCGAATTTCTTGGGCTCAGATATAGAGACAAAGGCAAAATGACCGCAAAAGTTTGCTAGTTGTGTAGCTCTTGATCGAGTGAGAGGACGAGGAGCATTGATTCTATCAATAATCTTCTCAATCTAGACTTCATTGGCGACTCGAGGATGAGCTGGACGAAGATTTTGATCAGACTGACTATTATCTTCATCTTCAACATTGGCTTCAGACTAAGCATTGTCTTCATGTTGATTAGGTGCAGAAATGATGATCTCATCCTCAGCCTGTTCCTCGGTGGGTATGATTTCTCTAGCACCCATCAGCCTGATAGATTCACATGGTGTAGCTTCATCTAGCACATTTGGCAGGTGCTCTCTTTGCGAGCCATCAGTTTCACCGAACCACACATCTACAGTTTCAACCAATTTGTAGTGACAGAGGTTGAAGACTCTATAGGTGTGCGAGTCCTTTCCGTAACCAAGCATAAAACCTTCATGTGCTTTCGGTGCGAATTTAGATGTGTGATGTGGATCCTTGATCCAGCACCTAGCACAGAAGACTTTGAAGTAGCTGACATTTGGCTTCTTACCAGTCAAAAGTTCATAAGATGTTTTCTTGAAGAACTTGTGAAGATATACTCTATTGATGATGTGGCATGCGGTATCAATGGCTTCGGGCCAGAATTTTCTTGGAGTCTTGTATTCAACGAGCATCGTCCGTGCCATCTCAATGAGCATTCTGTTCTTGCGCTCCACGACACAATTCTGCCGAGGTGTGTAAGGAGGAGAGAACTCATGTGTGATTCCCAAAGTATCAATATAAGTGTCGAGGCCAACGTTCTTAAACTCAGTGCCATTGTCACTCCGGATGTGCTTGATCTTGATGCCATAATTCGTCATGGCCCAATTTGCGAAGCGTCTGAAGACAGCCTGCACTTCAGTCTTATAGATAATTATGTGTACCCAGGTGTATCTCGAGTAATCATCAACAATAACGAAGCCATAGAGATGTGCAGTAGTAGTAAGGGTAGAGTAATGAGTAGGGCCAAATAGGTCCATGTGAAGCAGCTCAAAGGGACGTGAGGTAGTCATGAATGTCTTCGAGGGATGCTTGGCTCTACTCATCTTTCCAGCTTTATAGGCACCACATAGATGATCCTTCTTGAACTTGACGCCCTCGATGCCTGATGTCTACTACACAACCTTCTTCTTGTAGACGTTATTGGGCCTCCAAGTGCAGAGGTTTGTAGGACAGTAGCAAATTTCCCTCAAGTGGATGACCTAAGATTTATCAATCCGTGGGAGGCGTAGGATGAAGATGGTCTCTCTCAAACAACCCTGCAACCAAATAACAAAGAGTCTCTTGTGTCCCCAACACACCCAATACAATGGTGAATTGTATAGGTGCACTAGTTCGGCGAAGAGATGGTGATACAAGTGCAATATGGATGGTAGATATAGGTTTTTTAATCTGAAAATATAAAAACAGCAAGGTAACAAGTGGTAAAAGTGAGCGTAAATGGTATTGCAATGCTAGGAAACAAGGCCTAAGGTTCATACTTTCACTAGTGCAAGTTCTCTCAAAAATAATAACATAACTGGATCATATAACTATCCCTCAACATGCAACAAAGAGTCACTCCAAAGTCACCAATAGAGGAGAACAAATGAAGAGATTATTGTAGGGTACGAAACCACCTCAAAGTTATCCTTTCTGATCGATCTATTCAAGAGTCCGTAGTAAAATAACACGAAGCTATTCTTTCCATTCGATCTATCATAGAGTTCGTACTAGAATAACACCTTAAGACACAAATCAACCAAAACCCTAATGTCACCTAGATACTCCAATATCACCTCAAGTATCCGCGGGCATGATTATATGATATGCATCACACAATCTCATATTCATCTATCCAAACCAACACAAAATACTTCAAAGAGTGCCCCAAAGTTTCTACCAGAGAGTCAAGACGAATATGTGTGCCAACCCCTATGCATAAGTTCACAAGGTCACCGAACCCGCAAGTTGATCACCAAAACATACATCAAGTAGATCACGTGAATATCCCATTGTCACCACAGATAAGCACATGCAAGACATACATCAAGTGTTCTCAAATCCGTAAAGACTCAATCCGACAAGATAACTTCAAGGGGAAAACTCAATTCATCACAAGAGAGTAGAGGGGGAGAAACATCATAAGATCCAACTATATAGCAAAGCTCATGGTACATCAAGATCGTGCCGAATCAAGAACATGAGAGAGAGAGAGAGAGAGATCAAACACATAGCTACTAGTACATACCCTCGGCCCCGAGGGTGAACTACTCCCTCCTCATCATGGAGAGCACCGGGATGATGAAGATGGCCACCGGTGAGGGATCCCCCCTCCGGCAGGGTGCCATAACAGGGCCCCGATTGGTTTTTGGTGGCTACATAGGCTTGCAGTGGCGGAACTCCCGATCTATTGTGCTCCTGGATGTTTTCGGGGTATATGGGTATATATAGGAGGAAGAAGTAGGTCGGTGGAGCTGCGAGGGGCCCACGAGGGTGGGGGCGCGCCTATGGGGGAAGGCACGCCTCCCTGCCTCGTGGCTTCCTCGCTTCTTTCTTGACATCCACTCCAAGTCCTCTAGATCACGTTTGTTCCAAAAATCACTCTCCTGAAGGTTTCATTCCGATTGGACTCCACTTGATATTCCATTTATGCGAAACACTGAAATAGGCAAAAAACAACAATTTGCACTGGGCCTCTGGTTAATAGGTTAGTCCCAAAAATAATATAAAAGTATATAATAAAGCCCATTAAACATCCAAAACAGATAATATAATAGCATGGAACAATAAAAAATTATAGATACGTTGGAGACGTATCAAGCATCCCCAAGCTTAATTCCCGCTTGTCCTCGAGTAGGTAAATGATAAAAACAAAATTTTTGACGTGGAATGCTACCTAGCATAATTCTCAATGTAACTTTCTTTATTGTGGCATGAATGTTCAGATCCAAATATTCAAGATAAAAGTTTAATATTGACATAAAAATAGTAATACTTCAGGCATACTAACAAAGTAATCATGTCTTATCAAAATAACATAGCCAAAGAAAGCTTATCCCTACAAAATCATATAGTTTGGCCATGCTTCATTTTCGTCACACAAAATGCTCCCATCATGCACAACCCCGGTTTCAGCCAACCAATTGGTTCATACTTTTTAACGCGCTTCAGCCTTTTCAACCCTCACGCAATACATGAGTGTAAGCCATGGAAATATCACTATGGGTGGAGTAGAGTATGATGATAGGGATTATGTGAGAGAACAAAAAAAAGAGAAATTCTCATATTGACGCGGCTAATCAACGGGCTATGGATGCCCATCAATTGATGTCAATACGAGGAGTAGGGATTGTCATGCAACGGATGCACTAGAGCTATAAATGTATGAAAACTCAAAAAGAAGCTAAGTGGGTGTGCATCCAACTTGCTTGCTCACAAAAGACCTCGGGCATTTTGAGGAAGCCCATCATTGGAATATACAAGCCAAGTTCTATAATGAAAAATTCCCACTAGTATATGAAAGTTACAACATAGGAGACTCTCTATCATGAAGATCATGGTGCTACTTTGAAGCACAAGTGTGGTAAAAGGATAGTAACATTGTCCCTTCTCTCTTTTTCTCTCACATTTTTTTCTTTCTCCTCTTTTTTTTATTTTTTATTTGGGCTTCTTTGGCCTCCTTTTTTTATTCGGGCTTCACTGGCCTCTTTTATTTTTCATAAAGTCTGGAGTCTCATCCCGACTTGTGGGGGAATCATAGTCTCCATCATCCTTTCCTCACTTGGGACAATGATCTAATAATGAAGATCATCACACTTTTACTTACAACTCAAGAATTACACTCAATACTTAGGACAAAATATGCTCTATGTGAATGCCTCCGGCGGTGTACCAGGATATGTGAATCAAGAGCGACATGTATGAAAGAATTATAAAGGTGGCTTTGCCACAAATACGATGTCAACTACATGATCATGCAAAAGCAATATGACAATGATGGAGCGTGTCATAATAAACGGAACGGTGGAAAGTTGCATGGAAATATATCTCGGAATGGCTATGGAAATGCCATAATAGGTAAGTATGGTGGCTATTTTGAGGAAGATATAAGGAGGTTGATGTGTGATAGAGCGTATCGTATCACGGGGTTTGGATGCACCGGCGAAGTTTGCACCAACTCTCAAGGTGAGAAAGGGCAAACACGGTACCGTAGAGGCTAGCAAATTGTGGAAGGGTAAGAGTGCGTATAATCCATGGACTCACATAGTCATAAACAACTCATATACTTATTGCAAAAGTTTATTATCCCTCGAACAAAGTACTACTACGCATGCTCCTAGGGGAAGGGTTCGTAGGAGTTAACCATCGCGCGATCCTGACCTCCACTCATAAGGAAGGCAATCAAAGAACACCCCATGCTTTAAATTTTTCACACAACATTCACCATACGTGCATGCCATGGGACTTGCCAACTTTAACACAAGTATTTTTCAATTTCATAAATACCCAACTAGCATGACTCTAACATTACCACCTTTATATCTCAAAACAATTATCAAGTATCAAATTGATCATGGTGTTCAAAGCAAATTACCATGCTGTTCTAAAGACTATCAAAATAATATAAGTGAAGCATGAGAGTTCATCTAATTCTTCAAAATAAAACCACCGTCGTGCTCTAAAAGATATAAGTGAAGCACTAGAGCAAACGACAAACTACTCCGAAAGATATAAGTGAAGATCAATGAGTAGTCGAATAATTATGCAACTATGTGAAGACTCTCTAACATTTAAGAATTTCAGATCTTGGTATTTTATTCAAACAGCAAGCAAAGAAAAATAAAACAAAATGACGCTCCAAGCAAAACACATATCATGTGGTGAATAAAAATATAGCTCCAAGTAAAGTTACCGATGAACGAAGACGAAAGAGGGGATGCCATCCGGGGCACCCCCAAGCTTAGGCTCTTGGTTGTCCTTGAATATTATCTTGGGGTGCCTTGGGCATCCCCAAGCTTAGGCTCTTGCCACTCCTTATTCTATAGTCCATCGAATCTTTACTCAAAACTTGAAAACTTCACAACACAAAACTCAACAGAAAACTCGTAGGCTCCGTTATTATAAGAAAATAAATCACCACTTAGGTATTGTTGTGAACTCATTCTAAATTCATATTGGTGTAATATCTACTGTATTCCAACTTCTCTATGGTTCATACCCTCCTATACTACTCATAGATTCATCAAAATAAGCAAACAACACACAGAAAACAGAATCTGTTAGAAACAGAACAGTATGTAGTAATCTATAACTCTCGAATACTTATGTAACTCGAAAACTCCTACCAAATTAGGAACACCTTAGAAATTTGTTTACCAATCCAAAGAAAAAAGAATCAGATCAAAATCACGTTTCTGTGAATTATCAAAACTAATTTACTGGGCGCAGAATTTTCTGATTTTCAGCAGGATCAACACAACTATCACCGTAAGCTATCCTAAAGGTCTTACTTGGCACTTTATTGAAACAAAATCTATAAAACATGATTACTACAGTAGCATAATCATGTGTACACACAAAAACAGTAAGGGTAAATATTGGGTTGTCTCCCAACAAGCGCTTTTCTTTAACGCCCCTAGCTAGGCATGATGATTTCAATGATGTTCACACAAAAGATAAGAATTGAAACATAAAGAGAGCATCATGAAGAATATGACTAGCACATTTAAGTCTAACCCACTTCCTATGCATAGGCATTTTGTGAGCAAACAACTTATGGGAACAATAATCAACTAGCATAGGAAGGCAAAACAAGCATAACTTCAAGATTTTAAGCACATAGAGAGGAAACTTGATATTATTGCAATTCCTACAAGCATATGTTCCTCCCTCATAATAATTTTCAGTAGCATCATGAATGAATTCAACAATATAAATATCAAATAAAGTATTCTTTTCATGATCTACAAGCATAGAATTTTTATTACTCTCCACATAAGCAAAATTCTTCTCATTCGGAATTGTGGGAGTATCATAAGAGACTCAAATACTATAAATTGTTTCCATATTAAAAGAGTAATGTTCAGAAAAAGGGTAATCGTAATCATGACAAGTTTTATAAATATAATCATCACTACTTTTCATAGCATAAGTTTCATCACAATAATCATCATAAGTAGCAACTTTGTTCTCATCATAATCAATTGAAACCTCTTCCAAAATAGTGGATTCATCACTAAATAAAGTCATGACCTCTCCAAATCCACTTTCATAAATATTATAAGATTCAACACCCTCCAAAATACTGGGATCATTACTTCCTAAAGTTGACACTCTTCCAAACCCACTTTCATCAATATAACCATCATAAATAGGAGGCATGCTATCATCATAATAAATTTGCACATCAAAACTTGGGAGGCTAAAAATATCATCTTCATTAAACATAGCATCCCCAAGCTTGGGACAAACATTAATTGCAGCAAATATATTCTGAAACATGTCATTCTCATCAAACATAGCATCCCCAAGCTTGGGCCTTTTCCTATCATAAGCATAATCACTCTCATCATTAATAGTATGGATAGCACCAATAGTATAGCAATCATCATCATCACAATGAGTAATAGGAGCAACATCGTTTGGGAGGGATACCTTTCTACCTTTGATTATCCGTATTTTCTTTTTCTTCTTCACATCATGTGTAGGTTTAACCCTCTTTTTTTAGCTCCTTATTAATGAGATTGGTTGAATAGAAAGCTCCTCCTCGTTACCTGATTCATCATAAGGAATAATAGGAGGATATTGGGAAGTCTCTTCCCTTTCATTAGTATTCTCTTCATCTTCTATTTTCTTTATTTTCTTTATGTAATTGGCAACATAAGGATTTTCAATGCAATTCACCGCACAATACATAAAAATTTCTTCTAGATAAAATCAAGAACTTTATCAAGGACAAATTCTGGCATATATTTAGTTATACATTTTATTTATTCATAACCCAAAAGCAAACTAAGTTCATTATGATGTGCAAGGGAAATCAAGTCATCACAATTTTTGGACACGATACGATCATGAAACAATTTGCATTGGGGATTTAAACGATCACGTTCATTGCAAAGTTCACAAGGATGGCAAAGAAATTTTAAATTTTCAGCACAAGCATCTAGCCTTTATTGCAACCATTTAGTTTCTAAATACTTATGCCTCTTGCAAAATCTATCTTCCATATTTGGTGTGTACTTGCAAAATCTATGCACTCCACAAAAATTGACATGCTTATAAGAGACATTTTCATCATGACTAGTGCAATCATCATTGGTACCATGGATATTCAAAGAGTTCATACTAACAACATTGTAATCATGCTCCTCATTCAAAGATTTAGTGCCAAACATTTTATAGACTTCTTCTTCTAGCACTTGACCACAATTTTCCTTTCCATCATTCTCACGAAAGATATTAAAAAGATGAAGTGTATGAGGCAAACTCAATTCCATTTTTTGTAGTTTTCTTTTATAGACTAAACTAGTGATAAAACAAGAAACTAAAAGATTCGATTGCAAGATCTAAAGATATACCTTCAAGCACTCACCTCCCCGACAACGGCGCCAGAAAAGATCTTGATGTCTACTACACAACCTTCTTCTGGTAGACGTTGTTGGGCCTCAAAGTGCAGAGGTTTGTAGGACAGTAGCAAATTTCCCTCAAGTGGATGACCTAAGGTTTATCAATCAGTGGGAGGCGTAGGATGAAGATGGTCTCTCTCAAACAACCCTACAAACAAATAACAAAGAGTCTCTTGTGTCCGCAACACACCCAATACAATGGTGAATTGTATAGGTGCACTAGTTCGGCGAAGAGATGGTGATACAAGTGCAATATGGATGGTAGATATAGGTTTTTGTAATCTGAAAATATAAAAACAGCAAGGTAACAAGTGGTAAAAGTGAGTGTAGACGGTATTGCAATGCTAGGAAACAAGGCCTAAGGTTCATACTTTCACCAGTGCAAGTTCTCTCAACAATAATAACATAACTGGATCATATAACTATCCCTCAACATGCAACAAAGAGTCACTCCAAAATCACTAATAGCGGAGAACAAACGAAGAGATTATTGTAGGGTATGAAACCACCTCAAAGTTATCCTTTCTGATCGATCTATTCAAGAGTTCGTAGTAAAATAACACAAAGCTATTATTTCCCTTCGATCTATCATAGAGTTCATACTAGAATAACACCTTAAGACACAAATCAACCAAAACCCTAATGTCACCTAGATACTCCAATGTCACCTCAAGTATCCGCGGGCATGATTATACGATATGCATCACACAATCTCAGATTCATCTATTCAAACCAACACAAAGTACTTCAAAGAGTGCCCCAAAGTTTCTATCGGAGAGTCAAGACGAAAACGTGTGCCAACCCCTATGCATAAGTTCACAAGGTCACTGAATCCGCAAGTTGATCACCAAAACATACATCAAGTAGATCACGTGAATATCCCATTGTCACCACAGATAAGCACATGCAAGACATACATCAAGTGTTCTCAAATCCTTAAAGACTCAATCCGACAAGATAACTACAAGGGGAAAACTCAATTCATCACAAGAGAGTAGAGGGGGATAAACACCATAAGATCCAACTATAATAGCAAAGCTCACGGTACATCAAGATCGTGCCGAATCAAAAACACGAGAGAGAGAGAGAGAGAGAGAGATCAAACACATAGCTACTGGTACATACCCTTAGCCCCGAGGGTGAACTACTCCCTCCTCGTCATGGAGAGCGCCGAGATGATGAAGATGGCCACCGGTGAGGGATCCCCCCTCCAGCAGGGTGCCCGAACAGGGTCCTGATTGGTTTTTGGTGGCTACAGAGGCTTGCGGCGGTGGAACTCCCGATCTATTGTGCTCCTGGATGTTTTCGGGGTATATGGGTATATATAGGAGGAAGAAGTAGGTCGGTGGAGCTGCGAGGGACCCACGAGGGTGGGGGCGCGCCCAAGGGGGCAGGCGCGCCTCCCTGCCTTGTGGCTTCCTTGCTTCTTTCTTTACGTCCACTCCAAGTCCTCTGGATCATGTTTGTTCGAAAAATCACTCCCCCGAAGGTTTCATTCCGATTGGACTCCGTTTGATACTCCTTTTCTGCGAAACACTGAAATAGGCAAAAAAACAACAACAATTTGCACTGGGCCTCCGGTTAATAGGTTAGTCCCAAAAATAATATAAAAGTATATAATAAAGCCCATTAAACATCCAAAACAGATAATATAATAGCATGGAACAATCAAAAATTATAGATACATTGGAGACGTAACAATGCCAATGATGTGCTTCTTCTTCGTGAGAGTGTACATGTTCCTCATGCCCACATGTCCTAGCCGTCGATGCCATAGCCAGCATTCTGAAGCCTTTGCTAGAAGACATACGACAAGCTGTGATCCAGATCACCTCTTCGATAGCCTTTGAAGACTAGAGATTTGTCAGATTCCATTAGCACAAGACAACGATATTTTCCAAATATCACAATCATGTTCAGATCATAGAGCATTGACACAGACATTAAGTTGTATCCAAGGTATTCAACAAGCATCACTTTATCCATGTGTTGATCCTTTGAGATAGCAACTCTACCAAGACCCAATACCTTGCTTTTACCACTGTCAGCGAATGTGGTGTGGCTCTTAGTAGATGGACGTAGGGTTGAATCCATAAGAAGACTTCGATCACCAGTCATGTGGTTGGTGCAGCCGTTGTCCATGATCCATTCAGTGGCTTTTGGAGTTGTACCCTACAATGCAGTTAGCGGGATAGGCTTCACCAAGAGTATTGTGAAGCAGAAACATGTAGCGAACAAGCATATTATCAAAGTTTAGATTCTGGTTAGGCATGATAGGATGATCATCAAGGAACCCTGGGACGAAATACATGATAAGACCATTGGGGCATTTTATCTTGCCTCCCACAAGATGTTTTAGGTCTCCAGCATTGGCGTCAGAAGATTTTGCTTTTCGGCTGGAGACCTTTCCCTGCAAGAGAAGTTAATTCTTCTTAACCACCCACATCTTCAGGGGTGGCTTAGAAGCAATGAGTCTAAGTGCATCATCTGAGAACTTTGGTTTGGGAGCTCTAGCAAATATCTTCGTAGGAGGAGAATAATACTCATATGAATATGCAAAAAAGTTCTTAGTTTTGTGAACATAGCGGTTAGAGGAAACACGCTCATATTCATGAGTCTCATAACGGTTCTCCTGCAAAATATTGGCGTTAGGGTGACCATGAGTGGTCCTCTGTCTGTATGAAGCCTTTGGGCCATATGACACATTTGGTCTGGGGTTTGTCTTCTTCCCAGGTGGTGTCATGATGACATTCACGAGAAGCTTCTCAAGATAGCTTTTGGGCACCCAAATCTTCTTCTAGGGTGACCCGTTCCTGCAGTTAGTACCAATGTACCTGGAAAACACTTCACCATTCTGATTCTTAAATAGTTTATAATTGGCATCAAAGGATTCATCAATGACAATTGGGTTAGCACAGGTGAAGCTAGATAAAGTGAATGGGTCCACTGAAGGATCCTTAGCAGCAACCTAGGTGGTTTTGGGGTACTACTCAGGCGTCCAATATGAACCATCAACATTCATTTTCCTCTCGAACCCAACACCCTCTTTCCTAGGATTGGTTCAGAATCTGTTTCTTGAGGACATCACACAAGGTCTGATGCCCTTTTAGGCTTTTGTACATGCCAGTCTCAAGGAATGTCTTCAACCTAGCATTCTCATCAGCAATAGTAGTGGCATCCTCAGTAGAGGGGTTAGTTACCACATCAGTAGTTGAAGATATTGCAACATCAGAAGTAGTAGAACATCCAGCAACAGAGACAACATTATCACGCTCAAGACACTTTAAGCATGGTGGAACAAATTCTACCTGAGCGGAACTGATCTGTTGGGCTAGTAGTGAATCGTTCTCCTTTTGAAGATCTTCATGAGACACTCTCAGTTTCTCAAGATCCCGCTTCCTTTGAAGAAAATCGTAGGAAAGCTTCTCATGAGAGGTTGGGAGAGTTTCATGACGACTTTCATGTTCTTCATACTTAACGCGAAGACTTTTAATATCTTCGATTAAGGACTGAGTTCGATTCATTTTCGTGTCCAACAAGTCATCGCTTTTGTCTAGCAGCTTTTGAATATGTTCCATAGCAATTTGTTGCTCAGTTGAAATTTTAGCAAGTGTCTTATAGCTAGGTTTGGATTCACATTCAGAGTCATGTTCACTAGAGGTTTGGAAATAGGCATCGCGTGAGGTTACCTTGGCACCACATGCCATGAAGCAGTAGGTTGGAGCAGAGTCATCGTCATCATCATCAGCTTTGGCTTCAACGTTGTGGCCATTGTCTTCAGTGTTGAAGATTGACTTGGCGACGAACGCTGATGCCAGAGCCAGGATTGCCATGCCTGAATCAGACTCGTCCTGGGACTCCACCTCTACCTCCTCACAGGCAGACTCCTCCTCTGAATCCATCTCCTTGCCAATAGATGCACGAGCCTTGCTTGATGAGGTCTTCTTGTGAGATGTAGACTTTGGCGAAGACTTTTGAAGAAGATTTTGAAGATTTCTTCTTTTCTTGTCATCAGAATCATATTCCTTGCTCTTCTTCTTTTTCTTGTCATCAGAATCATATTGCTTGATCTTCTTCTTTGATTCCTTATCCCACTGAGGACAATCAGAGATGTAGTGGCCTGTCTTCTTGCATTTGTGGCAAGTTCTCTTCTTATAGTCACATGATGAAGCCTCACCGTTCTTTGATCTTGATCTTGAAGACTTGCTGAACCGATTCTTCTTGGAGAACTTCTAGAACTTTCTCACAAGCATTGCAAGCTCTTTGCCAAGCTCTCCAGGATCACCAGAGCTACAGTCAGATCCTTCTTCAGATGAGGAAATAGCTTTTGCCTTCAGGGCACGGGTTCGGCCATAGTTGGGACCATAGATATCACGCTTCTCAGATAGCTGGAACTCATGTGTGTTGAGCCTCTCAAGTATGTCAGATGGATCGAGATCTTTGAAGTCAGGACGTTCTTGTATCACCGGGGCTAAGGTGTCAAACAAGCTATCAAGTGATCTTAGAAGCTTCTTCATGATCTCATGCTTAGTGATCTCAGTAGCGCCGAGAGCATGAAGCTCATTGGTGATATCAGCCAAACGATCGAACGTGAGCTAGACATTCTCATTATCATTTCTCTTGAAGCGGTTGAAGAGATTGTGAAGAACATCGATTCTTGAGTCTCTCTGAGTTGAGACGCCTTCGTTGACCTTGGAAAGCTAGTCCCAGACCAGCTTTGCAGTTTCCAGTGCACTCACATGGCCATACCGCCCTTTGGTCAGATGACCACAGATGATGTTCTTGGCGGTTGAGTCCAATTGTGCAAATCTCTTGACATCAGCAGCAGTGACACCTTCACCGACTTTGGGAACGCCAATCTTGATGACATACCAGAGATCAACATCAATGGCTTCAAGATGCATGCGCATCTTGTTCTTCTAGTAGGGGTAGACAGTGCCATCGAAGACGGGGCACGCAGTTGAGACCTTGATTATCCCTGCAGCCAACATAGCTAAAACTCCAGGTGGTTAAACCGAATCACACAGAACAAGGGAGTACCTTGCTCTGATACCAATTGAAAGTGCTAGTAATCGACTGAGGGGGGTGAATAGGCGATTTTTATGAAAGTATTCAAAACATAGTGGCTTTGAAGACAAACAAGTAAACTAAACCTATATAGTAAGCAGCGGAATGAAGACTACACTAGGCATACATTAGTCAAGCATACAATACAGTGAAAGCACGAAGACTAACTGCAACTAGGTAGACAGGATCAGAATGGAAGATAGTACGAAGCTAAATAGATATAAGTCTTCACAAAATGAAGTCAAATGAATCAGGCAGGCAAGCAATGACTTCACGAAGACAAACTGAAAGGTAAGGAGAGTAGGGGATAGAACTAGTTGCTTGGTGAAGACAAGGATTTGGTAGACCAGTTCTAGTTGCTGTGACAACTGTACGTCTGGTTAGGGAGGCTGAGATTGAACTCAGAAGACCGTGTCTTCACCTTATTCCCCTTCAGCTAAGGACACCCAGTCCTCGCCCAATCACTTTGGTAAGTCTTCAAGGTAGACTTCCAAACCTTCCAGACTTTGTTCACCGGCAATCCAAAATGACTCTTGGATGCTCAGAGCACGACGCCTAACCGGCTGGAGGATTCACAATCCTCAAGTGTAACAAGTCTTTGGATCACGCGGACAGAAAGACTTCAGTGATGCCTAACAATCTTTGGCTCTGGGTGTTATGGGCTTAGTCCTCGCAAGGATCTCTCTCTCTCTCTCTCTCTCTCAAATGCTTCAAAGGTGGGTTGCTCTCAAACAACAAAAGTTGTGCACTAACTCTGAGCAGCCACCAATTTATGGTGTAGGGGGTGGGCTATTTGTAGCCAGGAGGCAACCCGACCTGAGATGTCCGAAATGACCCTCAGTCACTAAGGAACTGACACGTGTCCAATGCTACGTCTTGAGCTTGCGTTGGTTTTCCTTGAAGAGGAAAGGGTGATGCAGCAATAGTAGCGTACATATTTCCCACAGTTTTTGAGAACCAAGGTATCAATCCAGTAGGAGGCTCCCCAGAAGTCCCACACACCTACACAAACAAACAAAGAACTCGCAACCAACGCAATAAAGGGGTTGTCAATCCCTTCACGGCCACTTGCGAAAGTGAGATCTGATAGAGATAGTATGATAAGATAAATATATTTTTGGTATTTTATAATATAGAACGAAAAAGTGAAGATTCAAATAAAAGTAGATTGAAAGCTTATATGATAAAAGATAGACCCAGGGGCCATAGGTTTCACTAGTGGCTACTCTCAAGATAACATAAGTATTACGGTGGGAGAACAAATTACTGTCGAGCAATTGATAGAAAAGTGAATAATTATGAGATTATCTAGGCATGATCATGTATATAGGCATCACTTCCATGACAAGTAGACCGACTCCTGCCTGGATCTACTACTATTACTCCACACATCGACCGCTATCCAGCATGCATCTAGGGTATTAAGTTCATAAAGAACAGAGTAACGCATTAAGAAAGATGACATGATGTAGAGGGATAAACTCATGCAATATGATATAAACCCCATCTTTTTATCCTCGATGGTAATAATACAATACATGCCTTGCTTCCCCTGCTGTCACTGGGAAAGGACACCGCAAGATTGAACCCAAAGCTAAGCACTTCTCCCATTGCAAGAAAGATCAATCTAGGAGGCCAAACCAAACTGATAATTCGAAGAGACTTGCAAAGATAACTTAATCACACATAAAAGAATTCAGAGGAGATTCAAATATTTCTCATAGATAAACTTGATCATAAACCCACAATTCATCGGATCTCGATAAACACACCGCAAAAAGAGTTACATCGAATAGATCTCCAAGAAGATCAAGGAGAACATGGTATTGAGATCCAAAAAGAGAGAAGAAACCATCTACATAATAACTATGGACCCGAAGGTCTATGGTAAACTACTCACAAGTCATCGGAGAGCCTATGGTGTTGACGTAGAAGCCCTCCATCATTGATTCCCCCTCCGGCGGAGCACCGAAGAAGGCTCCAAGATGGGATCTCACGGATACAAAAGGTTGCGGCGGTGGAATTAGGTTTTCGTGGCTTGTTCTGATGTTCTCGGGGTACGTGGGTATATATAGGAGGAAGAAGTAGGTCGGTGGATGCCCGAGGGGCCCACGAGATAGGGAGGCGCGCCCAGTAGGGGGGGGCGCCCTCCACCCTCGTGGCCGCCTCGGCTGCTTCTTGACTTGCACTCCAAGTCCTCTGGATCACGTTTGTTCCAAAAATCACGCTCCCGAAGGTTTCATCTCGTTTGGACTCTGTTTGATATTCCTTTTCTTCAAAATACTGAAATACGCAAAAAAAAATTAGCAATACGGGCTGGGCCTCCGGTTAGTAGGTTAGTCCCAAAAATGATATACAAGTGTAAAGTAAAGCCCATAAACATCCAAAACAGGTAATATAATAGCATGGAACAATCAAAAATTATAGATACATTGGAGACGTATCAAGCATCCCCAAGCTTAATTCCTGATCGTCCTCGAGTAGGTAAATCATAAAAACATAATTTTTGATGTGGAATGCTACCTAGAATAATTCTCAATGTAATTTTCTTTATTGTGGCATTAATGTCCAGATCCAAATGATTCAAAATAAAATTTTATATTGACATAAGAAATAGTAATACTTCAAGCATACTTAATCAAGCAATCATGTCTTCTCAAAATAACATGGCCAAAGAAAGTTATCCCTACAAAATCATATAGTCTGGCTATTGCTCTATCTTCATCACACAAAGTATTTAATCATGCACAACCCCGATGACAAGCCAAGCAATTGTTTCATACTTTAGTAATCTTAAACTTTTTCAACTTTCACGCAATACATGAGCGTGAGCCATGGACATAGCACTATTTGTGGAATAGAATGATGGTTGTGGAGAAGACAAAGGAGGAAGATAGTCTCACATCAACTAGGCGTATCAACGGGCTATGGAGATGCCCATTAATAGATATCAATGTGAGTGAGTAGGGATTGCCATGCAACAGATGCACTAGAGCTATAAATGTATGAAAGCTCAACAAAAGAAACTAAGTGGGTGTGCATCCAACTCGCTTGCTCACGAAGACCTAGGGCATTTTGAGGAAGCCCATCATTGGAATATACAAGCCAAGTTCTATAATGAAAATTCCCACTAGTATATGAAAGTGACAACATAGGAGACTCTCTATCATGAAGATCATGGTGCTACTTTGAAGCACAAGTGTGGTAAAAAGGATAGTAGCATTGTCCCTTCTCTCTTTTTCTCTCATTTTTTTATTTGTCCGTTCTCTTTCTTTTTTTGGCCTTTCTCTTTTTTTTAAAGTCCGAAGTCTCATCCCGACTTGTGGGGGAATCATAGTCTCCATCATCCTTTCCTCACTGGGACAATGCTCTAATAATGAAGATCATCACACTTTTATTTACTTACAACTCAAGATTACAACTCGATATCTAGAACAAAGATATGACTCCATATGAATGCCTCCGGCGGTGTGCCGGGATATGCAATGAATCAAGAGTGACATGTAATGACCCGCAAGTATACGGGATAGTTGTAGCCTATTTCGATAAGTAAGAGTGTCGAACCCAACGAGGAGCTAAAGATAGAACAAATACTCTCTCAAGTCCTATCTGCCACTGATACGACTCTACGCACGCTTGACGTTCGCTTTACCTAGAACAAGTATGAAACTAGAAGTACTTTATAGGTGTTGTTGGATAGGTTTGCAAGAGAATAAAGAACACGTAAATAAAAAGTAGGGGCTGTTTAGATAAATAAACAATAAAGTAAATATAGCGAGTGTGGAAAAGTGGTGGTAGGAGTTGCGGAATTGTCCCTAAGCAATTGACTACTTTACTAGACCGATAACAAGTTTTATGTGGGACAGGCCACTGCTAGCATGTCATCCCTGACTTGGAATTCTATGCACTTATGATTGGAACTATTAGCAAGCATCCGCAACTACTAATGTTCATTAAGGTAAAACCCAACCATAGCATTAAGATATATTGGTCCCCCTTCAATCCCGTATGCATCAATTTCTATGCTAGGTTGAAGCTTCTGTCACTCTAGCCCTCCAATACATAGTCCTATCAACATACAACTAACCCTATGGTGTGATCCACGCGCGCGCTCATATGATGGGCACCAAAGGACAACAACATAACCACAAGCAAATTAAATCAATCATAGCAATTCATTAACCACCAATAGGACAACGAAAATCTACTCAGACATCATAGGATGGCAACACATCATTGGATAATAATATGAAGCATAAAGCACCATGTTCAAGTATAGGGTACAGAGGGTTGCGGGAGAGTGGACCACTGTATATAGAGGGGGGAAGTTGATGGAGATGTTGGTGAAGATGGCAGAGGTGTTGGTGAAGATCGCGGTGATGATGATGGCCCCCGGCGGTGTTCCGGTGCCACCGGAAGCAAGGGGGAGAGAGCCCCCCTTCTTCTTCTTCTTCCTTGACCTTCTCCCTAGATGGGAGAAGGGTTTCCCCTCTGGTCCTTGGATCCCATGGTGTGGGAGGGGCGAGAGCCCCTCCGAGATTGGATCTATCTCTCTGTTTCTGCCTTCTAAGATCCTTCCCCTTCACCATTTCTTTTATATCTGGAGATCCGTAACTCCGATTGGGGTGAATCTTTCGCCCAGATTTTTCTCATAAAATTAGCTTTCTTGCGGCAAAAGAAGAGCGTCAACCGCCTTATGGGTGGACCACGAGGGTGCCAGGCGCGCCCTCCTGTCTCGTGGCCACCTTAGGCACCGTTTCGCGTTGATTCTTCCTCCGGAAAATCCCAAATATTCCAAAATAATTCTCCATCCATTTTTATCCCGTTTGGATTCTGTTTGATATTGGGTTTCTGCGAAACATAAAACATGCAACAAACAGGAACTTTAAATTCATAATCACCCAACTAGCGTGACTTTAATATTACCACCTCTAATATCTCAAAACAATTATGAAGCATCAAATTGATCATAGCATCCAATTCACTTTCTATGATAGTTTTTATTATACCCAACTTGGATGCCCATCATTCTAGGACCAATTTTATAACCATAGCAAATACCATGCTGTTCTAAGAGACACTCAAAATAATATAAGTGAATCATGAGAGATCAACTATTTCTTCAAAATTAAGCCACCGCCGTGCTCTAAAAGATATAAGTGAAGTACTAGAGCAAAAACTATCAAGCTCAAAAGATAGAAGTGAAGCACATAGCGTATTCTAATAAATTATAATCAAGTGGGCTTCTTCCCAAAAGGTGTGTACAGCAAGGATGATTGTGGTAAACTAAAAAGCAAATACTAATATCATACAAGACGCTCCAAGCAAAACATATATCATGTGGCGAATAAAAATATAGCTCCAAGTAAAGTTACCAATGAACGAAGACGAAGGAGGGGATGCCTTCCGGGGGCATCCCCAAGCTTAGGCTTTTGGCTATTCTTGAATATCTTGGGGTGCCATGGGCATCCCCAAGCTTAGTCTCTTGCCACTCCTTATTCCATAGTCCATCAAATCTTTACCCAAAACTTGAAAACTTCACAACACAAAACTCAACAGGAAATCTCATAAGCTCCGTTAGTGAAAGAAAGAAAAACCACCACATAAGGTACTGTAATGAACTCATTATTTATTTATATTATTGTTAGACCTAATGTATTTCAAGTTCTCTATGGTTCATACCACTTAATACTAGCCATAGATGCATCAAAATAAGCAAACAACACACGAAAAACAGAATCTGTCAAAAACAGAACAATCTGTAGAAATCTGTAACTCTCGAATACTTCTAGAACTCTAAAAATCCTACCAAAATAGGAGGTCCTGGGAAATTTGTCTATTGATCTACAGCAAAAATAATCAATGCAAAAGCATGTTTTTGTGAATTAATAAAATTATTTTCATGCGTGCAAAGTTTCTGTTTTTAGCAGAATCAAATTAACTATCACCATAGGTTATCCTATAGGTTCTACTTGGCACAAACACTAATTAAAACATAAAAACACATCTAAACAGAAGGTAGATGCAAAATTTATTACTAAACAGAAACAAAAACAAAAAAAACACAATTAAAATTGGCTTGCCTTCCAACTAGCGCTATCGTTTAACGCCCCTAGCTAGGCATAAAAGCGAGGATAGATCTAAGAAGTGCCATCTTTGACACTCAATTCATAAGTAGCTCGCATGATAGATTCATAAGGTAATTTGACTTTCTTTCTTGGAAAGTGCTCCATGCCTTTCCTTAATGGAAATTGGAATCTAATATTCCCTTCCTTCATATCAATAATTGCACCAATCGTTCTAAGGAAAGGTCTACCAAGAATAATAGGGCAAGAAAGATTGCAATCTATATCAAGAACGATAAAATCTACGGGCACCAAATTTCTATTTGCAACAGTGAGAACATCATTGATCCTTCCCATTGGCTTTTTAATGGTGGAATCCGCAAGGTGCAAATTTAAAGAGCAATCATCAAGATCATGGAAACCTAGAATATCACATAAAGTTTTCGGAATCGTGGAAACACTAGCACCCAAATCACATAAAGCATAACACTCATGATCTTTAATTTTAATCTTTATAGTAGGTTCCCACTCATAATTAAGTTTTCTAGGTATAGAAACTTCCAAATTAAGTTTTTTATCATAAGATTGCGTCAAGGCATCAACAATATGTTTGGTAAAAGATTTATTTTGACTATAAGCATGAGGAGAATTCACAACGGATTGCAACAAGGAAATACAACTTTCTAAAGAACAATTATCATAATTGAAAGAACATGCGGTGCCCACATGTTTGGTTTTGGTAATTGATGACAATCTCTATGGACTAATGGTTGTCTTGAGTTGTATTTGAAGGATTTGTCCGTAGGCTTTTCTTGAAGTCCATGTGTTGGTTTCAAGGAGTTTTTGAGTTGACCAAGGTGCTATTAAGGAATTATCCAAAGATTGGTCATGCGAGTGTTGAGCTTATTGCAAGCATGTCTTGAAGAAGAAGGTTGTGTGATCATTCATGTTTACCTTCAAGACATCATCCAAATGAAGAGAGTTCCAAAGATTCAAGGTTGATCAAGACTAAGTCAAGAGTGAATCAAGTTGATCAACTCACAAAGCATAGAAGATGTACCGAGAGGGATCAAGTGATCCCATGGTATGGTAAGCATTGTCCATTACACTTTTTGTACTAACCCATGGTCTATGTGAGAGTTGTATGTGGGGTTAGGTACGTATCCATGGACTTGCGTCAAGAGGAAGATATCATAGAACCCATGGAAAGGATGACATCAAGTGGTGATCGTCATCAAGATTGCCGTGTGCAAGTTCAAGTGGAGCATCACGAAGAGATCAAGTGCTTGAATCTTGCCAACCATTGTGGTGTCAATGGACTTGTGAAGATGTGCCGAAGAGTGGCTCACCCATAGTGAACTATTGGGGGGGGGGGGGCAATCATCTAGTCTTCATCGAGCCAACGCAATCAAGAAAGGTGGTTCAACTTGAGGGAGTCAAGATCGTCTTCATCTAGCTCAAGTGGACCATGTGCAAGGCAAAGGTTTTCCCTTGATAGGTTTTCTATTTTACCGGTCTTGTGGTGGTAGTTGGGAGACCGAGTTATAGGATCGTTTGCCGTACTATCAAGGGAGGCTCTCAAGTTGGTAGCTTGATCGTATCGTTAGTAGAGAGCTCAAACCATTGCATCCTTGCATCATGTTTCTTGGT
This sequence comes from Triticum dicoccoides, assembly GCF_002162155.2. Classification (NCBI taxonomy): domain Eukaryota; kingdom Viridiplantae; phylum Streptophyta; class Magnoliopsida; order Poales; family Poaceae; genus Triticum; species Triticum dicoccoides. The sequence goes on from NC_041389.1 coordinate 473,804,256, forward strand.
TCTTGTTTGGTTATCTTTGTTAGTCTTAGAGCTTGTGGTCATCTTGATGACAAGCTTGAGTTCATCGAAAACGGAGTTCGCATGCGTCTTCTATGATGTTTTCGATGTTGGAGGTTTTACCGGTCTTATCTGATGAAGGGTTCTCACCATTTTCTTATGAGACTTTTCTCATTTTCTTATTCTTGATATTTTTATCAATATTGTGTTAGCCCATGTCATTAGCTTTCCAACAAACTTGGTTTCGTTGAATTCGGAGTCCGTTTGCAAAAGTTGTGGCTGTTTTGGTAAAGGCTGCAGCGGTACTACCGCGACTAGAGCGGATGTAATTTTTTTACTACCGCTCCAGAGCGGTACAACCGCTGCTCCTGAGCGGTAGTACCGCTCCAGAGTAGTATTATCGTGGCTCCTAAGCGGTAGTACCGCCCCGGACCAAAATCTCGTGTTTTCTCTCTCGTTTTGGCTGTTTTGACCGTGCTAAGCGGTAGTACCGCTCCTCCAAGCGGTAGTACCGCTTGTGCACGACCTGAGCACATAACGGTTGGATTCGGGAGGTCCTATAGAAGGGGTCTTCTTCCCCAATGAACCTAATCCTCTGAGCTCGTGTTCTTCCCCCATTGTTGACCTTCTTCGAGCTTGCTAACTCTCAATCCCTCCATGGATTCTTGCTAGTTCTTGAGGGAAAAGAGAGAGGAGTTCTAGATCCACGTTTCCACCAATCACTTTCTCCTCTAAGTGAGGGGAACCCCTTGGATCTAGATCTTGGAGTTCTTCGTGTTTTTCTTTCGTTCTTCCTCTCATTTTCCTCCCTAGCATTAGTTGCTTTGGTGGGATTTGGGAGAGAAGGACTTGGGCACTTCGTGTGCCCTTGCCATTGCATTTGGTGCATCGGTTTGAGTTCTCCACGGTGATACGTGGAAGTGAAGTTTGAGAAGCTTATTACTCTTGGGTGTTTGGGCACCCTAGAGCTTGTTCCTCTTGGGTGCCTTGGTGCCCTAGACGGTTGGTGGTGTTCGGAGCTCAATCATTGTTGTGTAAAGCTCCGGGCAAGCATCGGGGTCTCCAATTAGGTTGTGGTGATCGCCCCGAGCAATTTGACGGGTAGCGGTGACCGCCCCCAAGGGTTGCCAAAGTGTACGGGTTCGGTGACCGCCCCCAAGGGTCGCCATTTGTACGGGTTCGGTGACCGCCCTCAAGGGTCCCTTAGTGGAATCACAGCATCTTGCATTGTGCGAGGGCGTGAGGAGATTACGGTGGCCCTAGTGGCTTCTTGGGGAGCATTGTGCCTCCACACCGCTCCAAACGGAGATTAGCATCCGCAAGGGTGTGAACTTCAGGATACCTCATCGTCTCCGCGTGCCTCGGTTATCTCTTACCCGAGCCCCTTTACTTATGCACTTTACTTTGTGATAGACATATTGTTCTTTGTCATATATCTTGCTATCACATAGTTGCTTATCTTGCTTAGCATAAGTTGTTGGTGCACATAGGTGAGCCTAGTTGTTGTAGGTTTTGTGCTTGACAAATTAACCGCTAGGTTTATTCCGCATTTGTTCACGCCTAAACCGTAATTATTTTAAAGCGCCTATTCACCCCCCCTCTAGGCAACATCCTCGTTCTTTCAATTGGTATCAGAGCCTCGTCTCTCTTTTATAGGCTTAACCGCCTAGAGAGTAATGATGTCGACTAGGGGATTAGGATTCTCTGACACTCTTAGTTTCGATGGCACAAATGTTGATGTTTGGGTAATTCGCATGCTTAATCTCTTTAGGGTCATGGACCCAAATTTAGAGCAAATTGTAGATATGGGTTTTTCTCCTCCAAAGGATCCCCAAAGATTATCTTTAGAGGATGAGAAAAACTCTTATCTCAATGCTCAAGCTTCTAATGTGCTTTTTGATGCTTTGAGCAATGTAGTTATTTTTCAACTCATGCCGTTCCGGGATGCTCATGAGTTGTGGACAAAGCTTCAAGATAAATATGGTATGTCCAATATTTGTGGGGATGATTGTTCCCCCTCCACCTCCGGTCGTATAGTCTTCTCAACTTCTTCTACTTCACCTACATGTGGTTTGCCACAAGGTAATGATATGGTGAGTAGTGTTGGTCATTGCAATGGTGATAGTATGCTTATTGTGGATGATCCTTCATCACTATATTATTGCAATGCTCCTTCTTTGGGCTTTAACACTTCGAGCACTCCAAATGTTTCACATGCTTGTGTTGATAGTCCTTGCATATCATGTAGAAATTGCTTGACTAAATCGCATGATGATATGCTTGCTATGTCTTGTTGCCATGATAAAAATGCATCTATTTCCTTGAATTATTGTGTTAACAATGTAGAGGAAACCGAACACTCCATGGAAGAAGATGTGATGTTTAATGGTGCCTCAAGGGATCCTACATCATCATCTATTGATTTTTGCCTTATGGCTAAGGCATCAAAGGTATCTCCTACTTTGTACCCCAATATGTCTGTTGATGATGATGTTGATGCTAATGATGATGAGGATAATGATGAAGAGAATGATAATGTTGCCTCCTTAAAAACTAAGGGGGAGATTATTTTTAAAGCTCTTCATAAAAATAAAATTGTTCGTTCCAACTTCATGGAAATTATGTCCATTGCCATTGAGGGCAAGAAATATATTGAGGAGTTGGAATCTCATCTCGAGGAGCATGAGGTCACCATTGAGAAAATGGAAGCTCATGGGCGTGATTACGCAAATGACATCGCGGAGCTATCTCAAGCTCTTGAACATGAACAAACCACCTCCGAATCTCTTGAGGAGACTTTTGCTCTAGAATTATCTAGAGTGAGGGAATCTCATGATAGAGCTCTTGAGGTGGCCAACGATTTCAAAACTAAAAATGCTAATCTTGAAGTTTCTCATGCTAGACTCCTTGAGGATTTTGAGCACCTCGAAAATGGCTCAAGGGTCATCAAGGGTGAGCTCATCAAACTCACCGAGTCTCATGCCCAACTTGAAGCTTCTTATTTAAAAGAGCTTGCCAAGTTGCCTTCTCCTCTTGTTGTTAATGATGATGCTTGTTCTACTAATTCTATTACTTGTGAAGCATCCATTTTGATGAGAATGTTGAGCTACGGGCTCAACTTGAGGTGCTATCTAGCAATTATGGGAAATTGGAAGAAAGTCATGAAAAGCTCTCAAGCTCTCATGATGATCTTCTAGTATCCCATAGTGTGCTAAAGATAGCTCATGAGGCCATGATTGCTAAGGTAACATCTAGCGAGCCTCATGTGGATACTACCACTACTTCTAGTCAAAATAGTATATTGCCATGTGCTAGTCCTTGTAATTCATCTACTCACAATGTTGGTACATCTTGTGATGAATTGCTTTCCTTGCCTTGCTACTCTAACGATGAAGCTTATACTTCCTCTAGTACTTGTGTTGAGACTAACCATGTAGAGGAAATCAAAGAGCTCAAGGCCCAAGTCACTTCTTTGAAGAAAGACTTGGAAAAGTGTCATGAAGGGAAGGCCACACTCAACAATATCTTGAGTGTGAAAAAATCCCCCAATGACAAAGGTGGACTTGGATTCAACTCCAACAAGAAGAAGAAATCCAAGTTGAACAAGAAGAAGGGCCAAGAACAAGTCAAGAATTCGGCCAAGATTGTTTGCTTCAAGTGCAAAGTCGAAGGGCATCATGTTAGATCTTGCCCATTTAAGAAGAAGGCCATTAGTGTCAAGCAACAAGGGAAGAGGGCACAAGTTCAATCTCATGCTCAACATCAAGTTGAAGAAAGGCCTCTTCCCAAGAAGACTCAAGTTAATGCTTCTCAAATTGAGAAATCAAGTGAGAAGAAAGTGAAGAGTAGACGTTGCTACTTATGTCGTGAGAAAGGTCACGTTGCTTCTTCATGCACTAGTGGTAACTTATCCAACCCAATTATTATTGATGATATCTATTCTCTTGGTAAGGATAAGGTTGGCAATGTGTTTTCCAAGTTTGTTGGTACTCAAAGTGGTGTCAAGCAAAGAACCATTTGGGTAGCCAAACCTATTGTGACTAACCTCTTAGGACCCAACTTGGTTGGGGACCAACAAGCTCAAACATGATCAATAGGTGTTGTTGGAGGGCATTGGAGACTTGGCTACATTATGAAGAATTAAGGGGACTTCATCATTCTCTTTGTCTCAAGCCAAGTCAATTGGATTATCAAGTTTCTATCTTATATCCAATGTGCCTCCTTGCGGTAACTTGTACTTAATTTGTTTACCTTGAAAGTTACTTGCCCCCTTGCATGTTTTGGTTTTGTTCCTTGCATGTGTTTGTATATGTTGCGCTTCCAACTTGCTTATCTTGAGCAATCAAGTATGTGTGTGTTGGTTTGCACATCATGTACGTGTGCGTCGTGCGTTGAGCCTTTTTGCTTCATGTTTGTATCCTAGTTGGCTTGTGTGAGAGATCAATGGAACATCCCATTTTGGGGGAGTGATGTGCTTTGTGCACCTCACAATCCTATAAATGTGTGTACATGAGAAATACCATCTAGTATTGATATTACAAGATTATCTAGTCGCTAGGTGGTATATCTCTCATGAGAAATTCAAATTCTAAAAATTTCATTGATTATCTCGTGTTGGATCCTCTTATTGCCTCTTGTTAAGTTCTTATTGGTATCACATTATGGGGGAGTAATATGCTAAGTGCATATTACAAGCCTAGAAAATGTGTACATTTGAGATATTGTCACCTAGAATTGATATTGTAGATTATCTTGTTCCTAGGTGGCATATTAGCTCTACAAGTTGCAATTTGCTTGTGTTTCTTATGAATATGATGTTGGATGTCCTTGTTATCTACCATCGGGAATTATTTCCAAATACTTCTTGTCTTTTGACAATTGGTAGCCACTTATGTCTGGTAGAATTTGTTGATCATCTTTACTTTGGCTTTTGTTTTTCCTTTTCTCTTGCCATGGTTTGTGTCAACTCCCGGTGTCTTCTCTACCACTTGTGGATCTTGTTTATTTCTTGTTCTTGTCTAGTGTTTTCTAGATATAGTGAAAGTAGTGATCCCACCTTGTGCATTTTGTATTCAAATGCAAATCCTATATAATGCACAACTCGTGGGGGAGCTATCCTATTTTCTTTAGAACACTCTTCTTGTGATCCTTATCAAGTGTGTTTTGGTGGAAGGCAAGCCATTTCTTTTTGGTACTTTGTGCCATCATGAAACTTTGTTGAGAGCTTGGTTTGTTTGGAACCATCCTCTCTTTGGGAGTTTGACATCTTTAGTTTAGTGTGTATGAATGGATATCTCATTCCTTGATGTATCTTTAATGATATCTTCCAAGTGATGATTTCTCCATTTGGTATCCTTTTCACTTGGCATTTCTTTCTCTTTAGGTTTCGGGTTTTGAAAGTCTTGAGCATGCATGTTTACTTCATGTATTTTATTTGGCATGCTTTCTTTCTTTGACTCAATATATAGGGGGATCTCCACCAAGTCTCAAATCGGATGAGATGTGTATGAAATTCATTTTCATATCTATATGCACATATTTATGTGGAGTTTGTCCTATGTATTGGTTTTCTAACTATTTGGTCCCAATGAGTTTGGGTACCGTTTAGTTTGTGTTGTTCTTCTAGGAACATTTGTAGATGCATTGGATGCTCGGCTCACTCACAAGGAAGGTGTTGTCACCATGTGCATATTGGAGTCAAGCTAGGATGATCAATGAACTACTATCTACCTTCAATTGGCATCTACTACATCCTTCCAATGATATCTCCGTAACAAGTATCTATTCATGCTTTCTCCTCTTGCATTCAACATTGTGTAGGTTGCATCTTGGCATGATATTCATTTCATATCTTGTGATACTTGTTTCCTTTCTCAAAGCATCCCAACGATGATCTCTTGTTGCTAGTTGTGATGCCTTTGATGGATGTGTGTTTGGACTTCATTTATATACAATAAGACCATATCTATCCAAGTGCTATGCTTTCAAGCAAATATCTTATTGGTATATTTATGACTTCCTTGTGGATATCTTGTTCCTTCGTGTTGTAACTATTTCGGGTGTACATCCTTCTTTGTAGATATATATATCATCATGATTTCGTCTACATAGAACCTTATACACTTGAGAGAAATTACATCTCTAGTTGATATCTTTTCTTTCACGTCCACCTTGTCTTTATTATGTTATTTCTTTGGTGGCTCCGTGAAAGCTTTTGCCTTGAGTGCGTGTCCTCTATCGTTGCATCTTGTTGCACTCTTGTGTGGTGAAGATTATTTTCCTCTTGCTTATCTTTACGAGGTTTTTGCCATCTTAATTGGTATCCCTCGTCTTGATGAGCCTCCCCTCGTCTATCTTCACCACGGGTTGTCACAAGCATAGGTTCTCTTTTGCTTATTAGTAAGCTTGTGAACCCATTTGCCAGTTGTGTGTGGGAATGATAGGCTTGCACTGTGTGCCTCCTTCTTTCAAGACTATGTTGATGCTTAATGCTCATCCTAATCTTAGTCTTCTCAAGTGCTTCGCCATGACTCACACACATCATTTTGGTTGAGCCTATTCTTAAGTTGCCTCTTTTACATGTTGCTCAACCATGTGCTTGTTGCAACCGCTAGGCTTTGTTTCCTATATGCTCACTTGCACTGGATGTGAGTTTCTATTGATTTTGGGGGAGCTATGATCCTGTTTTGTGCACTTTGTATTCAAATACAAAAATTCTTATGTGTGCACAAATCATGGGGAGCTTCTCTAGTTTCTTTAGAACACTCCTTTGCGATTTTCATAATATCTTTATTCTTGTGGCATGTAGGATCATTGGTCTAGTTGGTTCAATTGATATCCGTTGATTGCTTGCTTCAATTGGTATCTTCTGATTGCTTGTGTCTCTCTTTGTTATGTCTTTGTGGCATATCTTTTTGTTGCAATCTTTGGGCATCAATATAGTTTGTCTTCCTCCAAGTATTGGCAGTTGGGTATGTGTATTGCATTCCACTCTCTTGTTGAGAAATACACAATTTATGGAGGACCACAATTTATATTGGCCTTCTTAGATTTTCGCCCATTTTGGCAATCGATGCCAATGGGGGAGAAGTTTCAGAGAGTTTTGTGGAGAAGTTTAGAGAGTTATCTCTTCTTGCTTTGTTTTTGTTCCTTAGCATTTGCATCTCATTCGCATGCACTATTAGTTGTTGCATTGCATGGTGATGCATAATTCCTTATATAAACTCTCTTGAAAGTGATTGTCATCAATTACCAAAATGGGGGAGATTGAAAGAACATGCGGTGCCCACATGTTTGGTTTTGGTAATTGATGACAATCTCTATGGACTAATGGTTGTCTTGAGTTGTATTTGAAGGATTTGTCCATAGGCTTTTCTTGAAGTCCATGTGTTGGTTTCAAGGAGTTTTTGAGTTGACCAAGGTGCTATTAAGGAATTATCCAAAGATTGGTCATGTGAGTGTTGAGCTTATTGCAAGCATGTCTTGAAGAAGAAGGTTGTGTGATCATTCATGTTTACCTTCAAGACATCATCCAAATGAATAGAGTTGCAAAGATTCAAGGTTGATCAAGACTAAGTCAAGAGTGAATCAAGTTGATCAACTCACAAAGCATAGAAGATGTACCGAGAGGGATCAAGTGATCCCATGGTATGGTAAGCATTGTACATTACACTTTTTGTACTAACCCATGGTCTATGTGAGATTTGTATGTGGGGTTAGGTACGTACCCATGGGCTTGCGTCAAGAGGAAGATATCATACAACCCATGGAAAGGATGACATCAAGTGGTGATCGTCATCAAGATTGCCGTGTGCAAGTTCAAGTGGAGCATCACGAAGAGATCAAGTGCCTGAATCTTGCCATCCATTGTGGTGTCAATGGACTTGTGAAGATGTGCCGAAGAGTGGCTCACCCATAGTGAACTATGGGGGGGGGGCAATCATCTAGTCTTCATCGAGCCAACACAATCAAGAAAGGTGGTTCAACTTGAGGGAGTCAAGATTGTCTTCATCTAGCTCAAGTGGACCATGTGCAAGGCAAAGGTTTTCCCTTGATAGGTTTTCTATTTTACCGGTCTTGTGGTGGTAGTTGGGAGACCGAGTTATAGGATCGTTTGCCGTACTATCAAGGGGGGCTCTCAAGTTGGTAGCTTGATCGTATCATTAGTAGAGAGCTCAAACCATTGCATCCTTACATCATGTTTCTTGGTTCTTGTTTGGTTATCTTTGTGAGTCTTAGAGCTTATGGTCATCTTGATGACAAGCTTGAGTTCATCGAAAACGGAGTTCGCATGCATCTTCTATGATGTTTTCGGTGTTGCAGGTTTTACCGGTCTTATCCGATGAAGGGTTCTCACTATTTTCTTATGGGACTTTTCTCATTTGCTTATTCTTGATATTTCTATCAATATTGTGTTAGCCCATGTCATTAGCTTTCCAACAAACTTGATTTCGTTGAATTCGGAGTCCGTTTGCAAAAGTTGTGGCTATTTTGGTAAAGGCTACAGCGGTACTACCGCGACTAGAGCGGATGTAATTTTTTACTACCGCTCCAGAGCGGTACTACCGCTGCTCCTGAGCGGTAGTACCGCTCCAGAGCAGTACTACTGTGGCTCCTAAGCGGTAGTACCGCTCCAGACCAAAATCTCGTGTTTTCTCTCTCGTTTGGGCTGTTTTGACCGTGCTAAGCGGTAGTACCGCTCCTCCAAGCGGTAGTACCGCTTGTGCACGACCTGAGCACATAACGGTTGGATTCGGGAGGTCCTATAAAAGGGGGCATTCTTCCCCAATGAACCTAATCCTTTGAGCTCGTGTTCTTCCCCCATTGTTGACCTTCTTCGAGCTTGCTAACTCTCAATCCCTCCATGGATTCTTGCTAGTTCTTTAGGGAAAAGAGAGAGGAGATCTAGATCCATGTTTCCACCAATCACTTTCTCCTCTAAGTGAGTGGAACCCCTTGGATCTAGATCTTGGAGTTCTTCGTGTTCTTCTTTCGTTCTTCCTCTCATTTTCCTCCCTAGCATTAGTTGCTTTGGTGGGATTTGGGAGAGAAGGACTTGGGCACTCCGTGTGCCCTTGCCATTGCATTTGGTGCATCGATTTGAGTTCTCCACGGTGATACGTGGAAGTGAAGTTTGAGAAGCTTATTACTCTTGGGTGTTTGGGCACCCTAGAGCTTGTTCCTCTTGGGTGCCTTGGTGCCCTACACGGTTGGTGGTGTTCGGAGCTCAATCATTATGGTGTAAAGCTCCGGGCAAGCGTCGGGGTCTCCAATTAGGTTGTGGAGATCGCCCCGAGCAATTTGACGGGTACCGGTGACCGCCCCCAAGGGTTGCCAAAGTGTACGGGTTTGGTGACCGCCCCCAAGGGTCGCCATTTGTACGGGTTCGGTGACCGCCCTCAAGGGTCCCTTAGTGGAATCGCGGCATCTTGCATTGTGCGAGGGCGTGAGGAGATTATGGTGGCCCTAGTGGCTTCTTGGGGAGCATTGTGCCTCCACACCGCTCCAAACGGAGATTAGCATCCGCAAGGGTGTGAACTTCGGGATACATCATCGTCTCCGCATGCCTCGGTTATCTCTTACCCGAGCCCCTTTACTTATGCACTTTACTTTATGATAGCCATATTGTTCTTTGTCATATATCTTGCTATCACATAGTTGCTTATCTTGCTTAGCATAAGTTGTTGGTGCACATAGGTGAGCCTAGTTGTTGTAGGTTTTGTGCTTGACAAATTAACCGCTAGGTTTATTCCGCATTTGTTCAAACCTAAACCGTAATTATTTTAAAGCACCTATTCACCCCCCCTCTAGGCGACATCCTCGTTCTTTCAATAATTAAATTCCTTGAACTCCAAGATAGTGGGTTCAATGCTATTTAAAGTCTTGACCTCTCCAATCCCACTTTTATCAAATTTAGCATCAAGATCTAAAAACTCTGAATCATTGGGACGCCTTTTAACTAAAGTTGAATCATCTCCAGTCCCATCATTATTAAGATTCATATTGCAAAACAAATATCTAATAGGGGACACATCAATAACTTTAAGATCTTCATCATTATTTTCATGGAAACTAGAAGAACACGCTTTTACAAGGCAATCTTTCTTAGCATGCAATCTAGCGGTTCTTTCTTTGCATTCGTCAATGGAAATTATCATAGCTTTGAGATACCCATTGATATCATGCTTAGGAGGAGTAGATCTAAGTTTCAAAGAATCAACATCAAGCGAGAGTCTATCAACGATCCTATCCAAATCATTAAAATTCTTTTGAGAAATCATAAATTCTTTCACACTATTCTCAAAATCATAGGGCATGTTATTAAAATTACCATAAGAATTATTGTAGGAATTTCCATAATTATTAGAGGAATTACTAGGGAACGGTCTAGGATTAAAGTTTCCTCTATAAGCATTGTTTCCAAAACTATTCCTACCAACAAAATTCACATCCATAGATTCATTATTATTGTCAATCAAAGTAGACAAAGGCATATCATTGGGATCAATAGGAGCACTCTTAGTAGCAAATAATTTCATAAGTTGATCCATCTTTCCACTCAAAACATTGATTTCTTCTATAGCATGCACTTTTTTACTAGTAGATCTTTTGGTGTGCCATTGAGAATAATTAGCCATAATATTATCAAGGAGTTTTGTAGCTTCTCCTAAGGTGATTTCCATAAACGTGCCTCCCGTGGCCGAATCTAAAAGATTTCTAGAAGCAAAATTCAATCCGGCATAAACTTTTGTATGATCATCCATAAATTCAAACCATGAGTAGGGAAATTGCGAATCATCAATTTCATTCTTTCCCAATAGGGCAACATGCTCATGATCAAGTTGTTTAAAATTCATAATATCGTTCCTAAGAGTGATGATCTTAGCGGGAGGAAATACTTAGAGATAAAAGCATCTTTGCTTGTTCCATGAATCAATAATATTCTTAGGCAAAGACGAAAACCAAACTTTAGCACGATCTCTAAGTGAAAACGGAAATAACTTCAATTTAACAATATCATTATCTGTATCTTTCTTCTTTTGCATCTCACACAAATCAACAAATTTGTTTAGATGGGTAGCGACATCTTCACTAGGAAGGCCGGCGAATTGATCTTTCATAACAAGATTCAGCAAAGCAGTATTGATTTCACAAGACTCAACATCATTAAGAGGAGCAATCAGAGTACTAAGGAAATCATTATTATTGGTAATGGAGAAATCACACAATTTGGTATTATCTTGCGCCATAGCGACAAGTAATCCAACACACAAACAAACAAAAAGGCAAATGAAAGAAAGAGGAGATTGGGAAAGAGAGGGCGAATAAAACGACAAGGGTGAAGTGGGGGAGAGTAAAACGAGAGGCAAATGGAAAATAATGTAAATTCAAGGGAGATGAGTTTGTGATGGGTACTTGGTATGTCTTGACTTGAGCGAAGACCTCCCCGGCAACAACGCCAGAAATCCTTCTTGCTACGTCTTGAGCTTGCGTTGGTTTTCCTTGAAGAGGAAAGAGTGATGCAGCAATAGTAGCGTAAGTATTTCCCTCGGTTTTTGAGAACCAAGGTATCAATCCAGTAGGAGGCTCCTCAGAAGTCCCACGCACCTACACAAACAAACAAAGAACTCGCAACCAACGCAATAAAGGGGTGGTCAATCCCTTCACGGCCACTTGCGAAAGTGAGATCTGATAGAGATAGTATGATAAGATAAATATTTTTTTGGTATTTTATAATATAGAATGGAAAAGTAAAGATGCAAATAAAAGTAGATTGAAAGCTTATATGATAAAAGATAGACCCAGGGGCCATAGGTTTCACTAGTGGCTTCTCTCAAGATAGCATAAGTATTACGGTGGGTTAACAAATTACTATCGAGCAATTGATAGAAAAGAAAATAATTATGAGATTATCTAGGCATGATCATGTATATAGGCATCATGTCCGTGACAAGTAGACCGACTCCTGCCTGCATCTACTACTATTACTCCACACATCGACCGCTATCCGGCATGCATCTAGAGTATTAAGTTCATAAAGAACAGAGTAACGCATTAAGAAAGATGACATGATATAGAGGGATAAACTCATGCAATATGATATAAACCCCATCTTTTTATCCTCGATGGCAACAATACAATACGTGCCTTGCTGCCCCTGCTGTCACTGGGAAAGGACACCACAAGATTAAACCCAAAGCTAAGCACTTCTCCCATTGCAAGAAAGATCAATCTAGTAGGCCAAACCAAACTGATAATTCGAAGAGACTTGCAAAGATAACTTAATCACACATAAAAGAATTCAGAGGAGATTCAAATATTTCTCATAGATAAACTTGATCATAAACCCACAATTCATCGGATCTCGACAAACACACCGCAAAAAGAGTTACATCGAATAGATCTCCAAGAAGATTAAGGAGAACATGGTATTGAGATCCAAAAAGAGAGAAGAAGCCATCTAGCTAATAACTATGGACCCGAAGGTCTGTGGTAAACTACTCACAACTCATCGGAGAGGCTATGGTGTTGATGTAGAAGCCCTCCGTGGTTGATTCCCCCTCCGGCGGAGTGCCGGCGAAGGCTCCAAGATGGGATCTCACGGTTACAGAAGTTTGCGGCGGTGGAATTAGGTTTTCGTGGCTTGTTATGATGTTCTCGGGGTATGTGGGTATATATAGGAGGAAGAAGTAGGTCGGTGGACGCCCAAGGGGCCCACGAGATAGGGGGCGCGCCTAGTAGGGGGGGGGGGCGCCCTCCACCCTCGTGGCCGCCTCTGCTGCTTCTTGACTTGCACTCCAAGTCCTCTGGATCACATTCGTTCCAAAAATCATGCTCCTGAAGGTTTCATCTCATTTGGACTCCGTTTGATATTCCTTTTCTTCGAAATACTGAAATAGGCAAAAAAACAACAACAATACAGGTTGGGCCTCTGGTTAGTAGGTTAGTCCCAAAAATGATATAAAAGTCTAAAGTAAAGCACATAAACATCCAAAATAGGTAATATAATAGCATGGAACAATCAAAAATTATAGATACGTTGGAGACTTATCATCCAACGGTCGGATTTCAAATAGACGTGGCAGCTTGGTTTGGGCTATAAGCAAAGCTGACTCATCTAGCCTTGGATAAGGTTTGCTCTCATTGTCTTTGCTGAAAGACATAGGATTTGGTTGAGCATCACTTCAGTCACTCTGACTTTTTTCACTTGGACCCCACTTAACAGTACGGTGGTTCCTATGACTCAATAAAGAAGAAAGGAAACTACGAAACAGCTATGTCTTCATACTCCATAGTCTTCAAGTGAATATCTTCACACGTCATAATCTTCATCATGAATGTCTTCACGAACCACCATTGTCTTCAATGTCTTCACACATTTTTAGGGGTCATCTCTGGTAGGTAAATTGAATCAATGAGGGACTACTACCTGTATTATCCTACAATTCTGACAAACACATTTGTCCCTCAACCACGTTTGTCGTCAATACTCCAAAACCAACTAGGGGTGGCACTAGATGCACTTACAGGTTCGATCAAAGGAAGAAGAGTTTTTATTCGAGATATGGTCGTTGGAGGACAGCTGCTCTTCACAGACTACTTTAGGAATAAAAATGCACGGCTGGTGTGTACTTCAGGCTCACCAGGGATTATTGCAAACAATTCTCGTTCTATGCTAAGCAGAAATGCACTGTTGGTATGAGGATGCTTGCATTAGGTACCATCGTTGATGCCATTGGTGAGATGGTCTGGATGTGGAGAGCACATGCCTAAAGACCGTTGTGAGATTTGCCCACGCATTGGTGCAGGTGTTTTGAGCAAAGTATCTGAGGGGACAGAATGTGCAAGATATAGAGAGGTTGCTGGCTATTGGAGCGGCGAGAGGTTTTCCATGTATGCTTGATTCAGTTGATTGCATGTGTTGACAACGAAAAACCTGCCCCAAAGGCCATACCAAAAAGGACACCATCATACTAGAGAGTGGCATAAAGAGACTTGTGGATTTGGCATGCCTGGTTCTCACAACGACATCAATGTGCTCCAACGATCTCTATTGTTCAGGAGACTTTGTAATGGGGAAGCGACAATGTGCTACTACGCCTTTAATGGGCACAATTACAACATGGGGTGCTACCTTGCTGATGGTATATATCCTCTGTGGGTGGCATTTGTAAAGACCATATTCGATCCCCATTGCAACAAACAAAGCCACTTTGTAGCAATGCAAGAAGTGATAAGGAACAATGTGGAGAGGGGCAATCAAAGTGCTCCAAGCTCGTTTGGGTATTGTTTGTGGAGTTGCAATTATGTGAGAATCAGAGACTTTGTGGCAGCCGATGACATGTTGTGTCATTTTGCATAATACGATTGTTTAGGAAGAGCATGAAGGGGAGGCCTGAACCCATGATTTTGAGAAGTCTGGGGAACAAGTCTACATCCATGAAGTGCATATCATATTCTGAATTTTTAGGAGATGTATCATTGTATTCAAGATCATCAGGTGCACGAGTGCAAGTACTTAACGATCTTGTGGAGCATACGTGGATCCACAATAGGAACCAAAGAGATTAATGTTTGAATTGGGCATTTGAAATCAATTTTACATTTGAACTATGTATTTCCGCTATGAACAAATGTTATTTTACGTGTGATATACATGTGTATGATCGACATGCATGATTTTTTTTCATGTATTTGAGGCTTTTTATATGAGGAGTATGGTTTTCCAGTAGAACATTTAAGGGGCCCTACAACGCTGTCCGGAGCCGTGCCTCGGCGCATCCGTAGACGTTTAGGGACGCGGATTTACCAAATCTCACTATAGATGCTCTTACCTCTCCCCATACCACCCAGAGGTCCACCACCCATCAGCGTTAGGGACTCGGGTCTCAGGGTCATGTCTCACCTGGGACCTCCTATTCCCCGACCTGTGCACCCCCACCCTAGGCACGCTTCTTGGGCCGGCCTAGAGCGGAGAGCCGCACCATTTTTTCGTTATTTTTTCTCCTTTTTCTTTTCCCTTTTTATTTTCAAAACTAATTAAAATATATACCTAAAACTTTGGAAAGTGTTCACAAATTAGAAAACAAAAACCATTGATTCAAAAATGTTCACGAGTATGTTTTTTTTCACGAGTTTAAAAATGTTTGTGAAATTTAAACAATGTTAAAATTCCCAAATTGTTCAGGAATTTATAAAATGGTTCAAAAAATTTAAAATATTTTTGGATTAAAGAAAGGTTCATGAATTCATTAAAGCTAAAATATGTTCAAGAATTCAAAAATATTAATGAAGTTCAGAAAATATTCAAACATTTTAAAAAATGATCATGAGTTTGGAGAATGTTCATGAGTTCAAAAAAATCATGGATTCAGAAAATATTCAGGTGTTTGAGGAAAATTCATGATTGTCAAAAACATGTTCTTGAGTTTGAACAAAATATTCGCGGGTTTAAAAAAATCTTCACAAATTATAATTTTTTTCATGGTTTTCAAATAAATCTTAAATGTATAAAAAGTTTATAAAGTCTGAATAAGTTGTTATTTGAAATTTTTTACAAAGTAAAATAAAAACAAAAAAACAGAGAAAGAATGACGACAGACAGACTGGAAAGCGGTCCAGCCCATTCCCGCGGGCGGGGGTGCGCGTTTGGTCGTTATCCAGGTCGGGGAATAGGACCTGCCTAATGTCTCGCGTAGACGAGCTACCGTCCTCTTTGCCTCGGCGCTGCAGCTAACGGGCCAGCCCAGTAGAACTTACCTGAACCAGTTTTGAGAAGCTTTTATGGTCCAGTTTTAGAAGTTTTCGCGTGGGTTTTTCTTCTTCTTTTGATTTTATGCGTTTACTGTATCGGTTCTCTTTAGATTTTTATTTTAAAGTAGATGTTGTACATTTTCTGGGTACACTTGATTTTTAATACACGTTGAAATTTTTCCATATACAAGATGAACATTTTTGTAAATACATGGTTGAATATTTTAAAAAGTATGCATGTTAACCATTTTCAGGATACACGTAGAATCATTTTTGAACTCATGTGAAATATTTTTCAGATACACTTTGAACATTTTTCTAGTGCACACTGAAATTTTGTGAATGCATCGTAAACATTTTTCATAAATGACATGAATATTCAAAAATGCTAAAATTTTGTTAAAATTAGAACTTGGAAAAAAAATTAAATGTCATGGACACCTTTTTAAAAATTACACATTTTTCTAAATGCCGCGAACTTATTTTCGAAACCCTTGGATTTTTCAATATGCCACGAATATGTTTTTTGAATGGTGTGAAACATTTTTGAAAAAAATACGCAAATATTTTTTTAATTATATAGAAATAGTTTCTAAAAATTTCACAAACATAGCGCGTGGTCATTTTTTAATGTCCTGAGCACATTTTTGTGTTACAATTTTTATAAAAAAAATCACACTGCATGGACATTTTTGAATGCGCGATTATTTAGAAAATGGAAGTAAATATTTTTTAATAGATGTTTAAAAAATATTTTGAATTATAAAAAGGAAAAATAACAAACAACTGGACAAAGAAGAAGAAACTAGGTCGGTCCACTACAACGACACCACATCTGAGAGGTTCTTCTATCTTGCTACTAGTGAGAGAAAGGCACTCCTGCCCCTATTGGTTCCTCCCCACTTTTATGTATCCTTTGTTTTCTATTCTTTCCCCCGTTGCTTCACTTCCTATGCAAGGATTTGTTCTTTTGCCTTTACCCGGTAGATTCATCTCTATAGGTCTCATTGTTGTTTGACTAGAGATGATACCCCGAGCGTTACTGTGGAAGTTGTTTGCCATTATTTCAATGATATTTTGTTGTTTGAAACATTATTATTTGTTTCAACAATATGATAATATCAACTAAAATACATATTATCTACTGTATTTGATTATTATATAACTACATGATATTTATTAAATATGCGTAGCGTGCATGGTGCATGTTGAGGTAAGGCTTTTCCATGCATGGTGGTATGGTGAGTTGACATACTTGCATGTTGAGAAAATTAGAGTGAATGCGAATCAACTATTTGGGTATATAGGATTTAGTCCTCGGTATTTATGTTTTCCAGCACGTCGATTAAATCCTCGATTGTGGCGACTAAGTGGGTGGTGGGTGGGACAAAAAATTCCACACCTTTGGATCTAAATCCGATATGACCATGGGCCGAATTTGCCCGCCTGAGATCCTAAGATCACGGATCTGGTCCAGCATCTTGTTGAAAGCAAGAAGGTCAGTTTCGCCCATCTTTTGACAGCGGGCGGTGCCGTGCTGGACTCTAGGCGAGGTGCTGCAAAATGTCACCTTGAATGTTTTATAGGATAGGCTCGACGCCTGTGCCGATGAGAGAATACTCGGACCCAAGCTGAAGGCCGGACATTGGAGACAGATCTCATCGGGGGCCCGCACCGGGATCGAGTACAAAGTGCGAGGGGAGGGTGTTCTCGGGCCGATCTGACATCTGGCCCGAAGAGGTGAGCTCAATACGTGATTCCACGGCCCTTTGCATACTGCTGAGTCAAGTAGTTTGGTCCAGAGGTGAATCCTCTACTTGGTCAAGACGGACAGCTTAATCGGCACGTAACACGATGATGCCAAATACGAGGAGATGAGCGGGGATAAAGATGTCCTCATGACCGGTGTCGCTGTCGGTCCGAAGATCCGCCATCGAACTCATGTGATCACGAGACGAAACCTGTATGGGCCACAATGTTGGTGCTAAAACTGGCAGATCTTGGGTAGGGGGTCCCAAGCTTGATGATCAGAGCTAGATGGTAATAAGGAGAGTGGGGACACAATGTTTTACCCAGTGGGCCATCTTGATGAGGTAAAACCCCATGTCTTGCTTCTTATATATTGATTGTGATGGGGTACAAAGTACAAATTGATCCACATCAAGATCGTATGGGTGTTGTCTAAGCACTAAAACCTTGTGAATATATCTCCAACCCTCTATGGACTAAGCCCCACAGCTTATATAGGCACCGGGGGTATGTATCTAGGGTTTACAAATGGATGGTTACAATCTTAGAGATAAGCATCTCGGTTAAAACATGCTTGAGGTGTACGCAAAGTCTTCAGGAGATCTTCATCTTGATTCCGCCGAGGGCCAGGTCTACTATGGCCATGCCATCAATCTTTAGTAGGTCCTCGGCCCAACCCAGTACCGGCGGGCCGATGTGGCAAATACCCCCTAATTCAGGACACCAACAAGGAGCTACCCATATCTAACACCGGAGCGCCGGCTGCAGCTCCTTGAGCAAATCCGGGAAAGGCACGAAGCCCGGATCGCCGCGAGGCTACCTTCGGACATGGTGGATTTGGAGGACTTGGAGGTTTAGGAGGATGAGGTTGACGGGGAGGGGGAGGTTGAGGAAGAGGAGGAGGAGAAGGAGCCGGAGGAGCCGAAGGAGGATGTGAAGGACACTGGGGACGCGGATCTGCAGGCGTTATAGCAGGCAATCCTTGATTTCTCCGGTCGGAATCGGAGGCGGAGGCCAGACACCCTCGTCAGCAGGAGGTGGAGGTGGAGCACGCCATGGATGTCAACAAGATGCTCACGTATGTGGATGGGGAGGAGGAGAAGGAGGAGCCGGAGCTCTCCTATGCGCCCATCCACCCGGTGCCCGGCATCGACGTCGTGCACATCTCCGGTGACGAAGCGTAGTGGCTAGCCTAGCATAGTATGCTAGTTTATTTTGCATGGTTTGCACGGATTTATGGGATGAAATGTGAGAGACTCAAATGCATAGCACCAAGTTTGAGGCGTGACTAATCCCTGTCCACGGGCGTTTGAGGGGTCGAATTTGTCAAGTTCGGTTGTAGATGCTTTGGGGAAAAAATATCAGACTCACCATGCTGACATGGACTCACCTAATTGGGGAAAGTACCATGATAGGGATGTAGATTTAGCATTGATAAAAATGAGACCCCTGGTTCCCAAGTTCGTTGATCTTCGCCCAATTCCTAATTGGCTAGAGGGAGTAGAAGGGGATGATAATTTTGAAATACAACACTGTGGATTGACACAGATGACTACAGATGCTGAAATTGATAAAAAAGCTAATATAAAAACATATGAAATTCCTAAGAATGTTTTCTTAGAAAATCATGTAGAAGTTTTGATAGATTTGGGGGAAGTGACAGAGAAAGTGGAAACAAATAATGTTGGGAGTAAGGGGATGGTTAGTGGGCCGGAGAATAATCTAGATGGGCTGAAAAAGGCCCCCATTACGGAGGGAGAGGGAGAGGGAAGTGGGGGCAAAACAGGTATGAAGCCTGACCACATCCCTCCCCTAGGGTTTACTGACCCCTTCTTTCTCCACCTTTTCAAGAGTGAGGAGGCGGCGGAAGCTCAAGGAAGCAAGGAAGAAGATATGGCTGGGAAATCAGGAAATTGGCAAGCTGGGGCAGGGAGAGGAGGTCCAGGAGGGAGAGGTAATTTTTCTTCAGGCAGAAGCAACTCTCCACCTGGTAGAAATTTTGGAAGATTTGATGATAGAAATGAGGGGTGTGGAGACAGAAGAGAAGGGGTGGGAATTTCAGATTTGGGGATGTGGCAGGAAGAGCAGTGGTGGAGACAGATTCCATAACAGCTCCGGAGGAGGGAATGGATATGAGCAAAGAAGAGCAAGGGGATCTGGGAGTTTTGGAGGAAACAAAGGCAGATTTGAATATCAGAACAGAGGAGAGGGCAGATCTGAGGTCACTGTTTTTGGATAGAGAGAAGGTGAGCCATATCACAATCAAAAAGAGGGCCATCATGGGAACAAAGTGAGGGGAAGGATGTTCATGCTACATCTACCTAGAATTTCCCCCAGATTCTGCCTATGGGCCTAGGTTTGGGTCAAATGGGGTTCATACCACCTGAACAGATGGCACGACACTATCAGTATTTGCTGGCAAATGTGCCCAAAGGGGGGAGGGGTGATATCAGTCCCACATGGAGAAAAAGAACCTAATGACAAAGGAAGTGGGAACAAGAATGAAGGGGGACATGGAAAAGAGGTAATCTGTGGGAAATGCAAAGAAGGTGGCCATATCAAAAGATTGTAGGAACAATGTATTTTGTGTGGTCTGCTAGAGAGGGTCTCACAGAACTAAAGATTGCACTATCCTCAGACAGCCAAAACCAGTAGCCAAGTATGTAGGATATGGAGCCAAAGGTTTGGGATGCTTGCTGGTGCAAAATACTAAAGAAATATCTGCTGTTGAACATGCTAATCCAATGGCCATAATCACAGTACACACTGGAATGCTGAATGAGACCACTTTGGTGCAGGGGCTGGCTAGAATGTTTGATTGGGGATGGAATTGGAGGGCCAAATTTCAAAGCCCTCAGACTTTTTTGGTCAGATTTCCCAACAAAGCGAAATTGGTTGAACTATTTTTTTTTGAAAAATTTACACTCCTTGGAGCAAAAGCTGTGATAGAAGTGGACTTTTGGAGTCCTGATGACAAGGACAAAGGAAAACTACATTCATTTGGATTCAAATGCATGGAGTGCCAGATTCTTTGAGACATTTCCCGGGAATATGTGAAATTGGATCAGCTCTAGGACATGTGGTGGAAGTGGGTGTAGAACACATTCACAACAGAGAAAAAATCAGGGTGAAAGTGGGGTCAGGGATCTGCATAAAATTCCATCTGGAATTGAGATTACTACTAAAGAATTGCTGCTATATGATATTGAATTTTCCCTAGAATCAGTGGCTGAACAAGGATGGTACAAAATGGAGGAAGGGAAAAAGAGAAAAGTATTTGACTATATTAATCTAGATGAAGTAGCTGATCAAAAGGAAAGTGAAAAGAAGATGAAAGGAAATCAAGAAGACCAGAAGAAA
>NC_041389.1:473825363-473826284 GCF_002162155.2 Triticum dicoccoides
GAAAACGTTGTTGTTAATAACTCCTCAAGGAAAGACAGTGGAGGAGAATGCAATTACAGCAAGAAGGAAGGGGGAGAGGAGATGTCAGAAGGAGAGAAAAAACTGCTGGCCAGATTAGAAGTGTTAGAGGAGATGGCAGCTAGACATGCTGCTCAACTAGTTGCTGAAGAAAGAAAGAGACAGGAGGATGAAAGGATAAAAATAGCTCTGGAAAAAGAGATTAAAAGACCGCATGATCTTCTTCAACAAAGGGTGAACAGGTTTGAGATTGAGGGAGACTCACAACCAGTGACTGAAGATGGAGAGGAAGAGAAGATGGAAAATACAGCTAAGGGAGTGACTTTGGAAAAAATGGGTACTCTAGAAGATATTGACAAACAACTGAAAGTTCTTGGAGGAGAGGAAGTGGAAGATGGATACATAGAGTCTGTGGACTATAATGCTAGCCAGGATCCAGACTTCTTTGAGCACATGGTTAAGAAAGCAGAGAGGGGGGAATTGGATACAAAAACGTCTGGAAATGTATAGGAGAAGTGACAGGAACAAAGGGAAAGAAGATTGCAACATTGAGGAGATGGCAAAGAAAAGGGCTGCTGACAAAGATAATTATAGTAAGGAAAAAATCCCTAACTTGTTACATACTCCTGATACAATTCTTAATGAGGTGGCAGCTAAAGTCGGAGTGAAGTTAGGAGGTGATACTGATAAAATTGAACATAATATCAATCATATTAAGATGGTTGAAAAAGCTAGGATTGATCTCTGGTTAATTAATAATGATAAAAAAGATGAAGAAATTTGTGCTGATAAAAATGAGGAGGATAAAAATACTCATATGATAGATACAGGGAACATGATATTGAGGACTTATTAGGAGGTGATATGGAGAGTGGAGAAGAAGAAGAGATGGAAGGATGGGAA